>NC_064626.1:136139737-136742237 GCF_023864275.1 Schistocerca cancellata
TTAATAACAACACAAGGAAACGTAATCCCACAGTGCTTGTGAGTCTACAAGCAAATTGAATGTGTTTCAGTGGAGACAATTTTCCAGATGGAAATTTCACATAAGATGCATTCTAACACAGGTCTGTATCACAGCCACTATTATTACAATTTGGTAACTGAATGAGATGTAAGCGAACATAAGGTGTGTTGTGACGAAAGTGTGCAAGCTGTCTGAAGATGAATTGAAACCGGTATTGGTAATTTTTCAGTAAAGCAATCTAAAACCAGCCTGTGGCTGGTTGCTGGTGTACACCACCAACAATTTGTATCACATAACAGCCACTCTGTCCAATCATGCCTTTATTTGACAAAACTGTAACAAAATTTCGCGTGTACAGGAATTCCCCGTCATACATTTTATGCATTACAAAATGAATTCACATCCTGCGACCACACATTGACGTCAGCCATTTGCGGCACATGAAAATTTGTGCCAGACTGAGACTAGAATCCGCTCGCCTCCTGGAAACATGCCAACTTCCATATGTTACGTGATCACAACAATTGTGCTCCTACAATTCGTGATTCCTGGACAGGAAGACAAATATATCGCCATTTTAGCCTGTCGAGAAGATTTGTGATTCCTAGACAAGAAGACAAATATATCGTCATTTTAACCCATCGAGACATCATTGATGGTTACAATGTGTGCGTTTGTACAGTGCCTGTATCTTTATAATACAATTTCCTTCAGACATGCACGCATTGCATTTTGCTGTAGTTAGGCGTTAATCTGTTCACTGAAAGCCACATGCTGAAGTTACTAGTAGTAGTGCAACAAGGACACGCCTGAATGCTGCATTGTTGCCAAATTTACTCAAGATCAAAGATGGCGGCGATAGATGTGACAATGTCGCAATGACATCACAATGGAAAGTTAAAGTTTTGGCGGGAAAATAGGTCAATTGGGCTACCTCCTCTAACCTAACCCCCTCCCCACCCCCCCACCCCCACCAAGAAAACTGTGGGAAGTTCAAATTTTGATGGGAAAAGGTCACTTCAGGTACCTCTACTAACCTAAGAAAGTGGCGGGAAAATAGGTCTCTTGGGCTACCTCCACCAACCTAAGTCATCTGACCACCACCTCTTCATTGAAACTGGCAGCAAAAAGGACTCAGCTTGTGCTGGGCTGCTAGAAACAATGGATGTAAGTCGTTATTTCGCATGCAGTGTTCATTTAAACCATTTGAGTTTTCACAGGCAGTAGCTCCATCCAATGTGTTCACCATGAGGTCTGGACTAGTACACAGTGCTGCCACCCAAGGGCACTGTCATCTGATAGTGATCTAGGGAAAAATAGTGGGAAAAGGACTCAGTGTGTGTCAGGCTGCTGGAGAGAGGAGGGAGTGTACTTTATTTATTTTTTCTGTGGGAAGCTGGAACAGTTTATTCAGGTTCAAATGGCTCTGAGCACTATGGGACTTAACATCTATGGTCATCAGTCCCCTAGAACTTAGAACTACTTAAACCTAACTAACCTAATGACATCACACAACACCCAGTCATCACGAGGCAGTTTATTCAGGGATGGATAGTATATTTATTATGCTAATACAAAACACTCGCCCTGGCGTGCTTGGGGTCACAGTAAATAGTCTACAGACCTGAAAACTACACGTAAATCACCGAAAAATGCAGTACACTGATGTACAGATGCACAAAAATCTCATAAACTATCAAAATAATGCATAGCACAGACTACAGACCTGTTCACAAAATTGTGCAACAGATACGTTCACTACATGTAAAATTGGCAAAATAATGCATGTATAACGCTCTGCAAACACTCTCACAACACTTAAAAAGCCGAAAATAATGCTCTGCACAAACACTCACAGCATCACACGAGAGATGAATGGTCTGCTTCTACTTCTTTGAACACTTGAACAAAGAATACATCACCTTACTCTCAGAACTTTCTGTAGTCACCTCGCCACATCTTGTTCAGATACTGTTGTGTTGGCAGAAGAGCCAACACTGTGTTACGAGAGGAGGCCGAAAGGCACGCGTTTTAGCTCACGCAGGCTGGCGTGAGGAGGGCAGAACTATACTGATGTGAGGTCTGGAACATGATAAGGAATGAGAGTTCAGAAAGCGGACATAATTAGTTTGATACTTAACTTTAATCCATTAATGAGGAACGTCGCTCTTGACGGTACATGATTCACAATATTATCTGTTCAGAAGACATATAGTAACTGAATATGGCGCCTTGCTAGGTCGTGGCAAATGACGTAGCTGAAGGCTATGCTAAACTGTCGTCTCTGCAAATGAGAGCGTATGTAATCAGTGAACCATCGCTAGCAAAGTCGGCTGTACAACTGGAGCGAGTGCTAGGAAGTCTTTCTAGACTAGACCTCCCGTGTGGCGGCGCTCGGTCTGCAGTTACTGATAGTGGCGACATGCGGGTCCGACATATACTAACGGACCGCGGCCGATTTAAACGCTACCACCTAGCAAGTGTGGTGTCTGGCGGTGACACTACAGATACTTTGCCCCCATTCTATTCGAACTAGTCTGTAGAGGCTCCTATGTCCCAGCACAAAGGATATCTTGTGATGATTGGAGTATTCTGACTGTCTGTTACTAAATTTACCTGCCAAACTGCTGATGCTGCTGCTGTGGGAGCACTGTAATCCGTTTTTTTTCTGCAAAGGAGACTTTCAGAAGCAAAACTATTTTGTACAGATTGCCATATTGCACTGACAGTTAAACCCTGCAAAAGTAGTCTACAGATCTTCAAATACGTAAAGACACTTTCTCTATTACACTGCTCTGCCACTGACGACGGAAACTTGAATATCTCAGCGTGAAACCAATCCCCACGTACCATATCGATGTAGTAAACACACAATTTGTATCCTGCGCCATACAAAATCGCCACTTCTGCATCCTGCATATAGCTATGGACTGGCTCTGAGCACTATGAGACTTAACAGCTATGGTCATCATCCCCTAGAACTTAGAACTACTTAAACCTAACTAACCTAAGGACATCACACAACAGCCAGTCATCACGAGGCAGAGAAAATCCCTGACCCCGCCGGGAATCGAACCCGGGAACCTGGGCGCGGGAAGCGAGAACGCTACCGCACGACCACGAGCTGCGGACTATAGCTATGGACCACCAGACACTCATACATGTACAGCAAAGTCAGACAGCATTAGCACCAGCATCATATATACTCCTCTCAACACTAGATATTTCCTGCGAGGTCAGGTGCTCATCCACTGCAGTCGACGGTCACAAGTTATCTGCCCCCCACACACACACTGGCCTGATGCCTGACCAGAGCACCTTCAGCATACCGAGATCACTCTCCAAACTGTTGTTCAAAGGCTTTGTCGTTTCCCCTTGGCACAAAGGCGTTACTGTTTCTGGCCCCTACCTGCTTGCTGGCTTTGTACAACCATCTTTATAATCTGGGATAACAAGAACGTATGTATTTTTGCCAGAATATCATACCATTTTCGCGATACTTATCGATATCAAGCACTTAGCAGTATGCTACCCATCACTCACACATTATAATTCTGGAGATATACACTAGAATTTATTTCTCTCGAAACCTAAAACCTTAGTGAGGTTTAGCATCCTGTAAATCATTGTGTAACTAGAAGCTTATCTCGTGTGCAATGTCCTTGATGTGAAACCCCAGAATAAATAGAGGATACTGATATTTCCACTTGCGAATACCGATGTCGGTGATATAACAGATTCCAGATCATCCTTATAATTTACAAAATCAACTAAGCTGTTTCTAAAGTCTAGAGAACCAGCAAATGTTTCTTCCACCCATCTTTCACCTGCTAGATGCACACAACACACACCACAATCGATGTTCTCTCAACCAAATAAAGATGGGAAATGTGCAGAAGCAGTCAAATGGACAATTTACATGGGAGGAAATAATGGTCCAGCGCAAACACACGTCCATACTGAATATTTTTAAATTTCCATGGAGATCACACACAATACGAAGGCTGGCCAACACATAATGAATATTAATTCGCTATTCAGCCATCTAGAGGACGACACGCTTAGGTCAGCTACATTCCTGCACCTCAACAGGCCATGTACAAAATAGTTTCCATGCTGAAAGTCTCATCTGCAGAAAAAAAGGGCTTACAATGCTCCCACACCACCACCACCAGCAATTTGGTGGGTAAATGTAGTAACAGCCAGTCAGAATGCTCCATTCATCACAAGATATCCTTTGTGCTGGGACATAGGAGCCTCTACAGACTGGTTCGAACAAGATGGAGGCACATTATCTGAACTAGATGCGGCAAGGTATCTACAGAAAGTTCTGAGAGTAAGGTGATGTATTCTTTGTTCAAGTGTTCAAAGACAAGTTGAAACAGACCATCAATCTCTGGCATGATGCTGTCTCTCATCCCTCATTGTTGCATCAGGACATCTCCAGACCAGTAGCTGCAGGACACTGAAAATTCCAGCCCTGCTACGCATACATCTCGAGTCTATGTGTCAGCTACACTGGGCAGGTAAACATGTGTGCACAGCCCGATGTGTATCACATGTGGGACGGCTGTGCCGTTAGGATCATTAGGAACAATGCATCCTGTGCTATTTTGCGAAGCATTACAAAAGATTTTTATAGCGCATCCAGAGGGAGACTTAGCTGTTATTTACGTAGGCATGGGACATCAGTAAAGCACTGATAACCTTTTAGTTGCACTTGCGATGGTGAGGCACTAGGCAAATATCTCTCACTTGGCACTGGACCTGCAGCTGTGTGTAAGCAACAGTGAGTATGTGTGTGCCCAGACCTCTCTCTCATGTACGACTGGTTTGAGTGCGCTGCATTGGGGGCTCTGTAGGGAACAGTTCACTGAAACGTTGCAGTCGAATTGCTTGACAACAGTTCGAAAGTGTTTTTACGTGCAGTGAGTATTTGTCAGCGCAGTATTTTTGGCTGTTTAGGCGCTGTGTTTGGAGAGTGTTATATATGCATTATTTGACAGTTCATGAGTTGTTTGCACATCTGTACATCAGTGTACTGCATTATGTCGATGATTTACGAGTAGTTTCTAGGTCTGCAGGCTGTGTAATGGATTATTTCGACAGTTACAATTAGCAAGCGTGTTTGCAGAGCATTATACAATTTAAGAGTGTTTTGCGTATCTTTAAATCCGTGTACTGCATTATTTCGGTGATTTACAAGTAGTTTGCACGTCTGTAGGCTATTTACCGTGACCCCAACCACACCAGCATAATAAATATGCTATGTGAAATCCATCCCTAAATAAACTGTTCCAACTTCCCACTGAAAAAATAAATAAAAGTACACTCCTTCCTCTCTCCAGCAGTTGGACACAGACTGAGTCCTCTTCCCATTATTTTTCCATAGATCACCATCGAACGACAGCACCCTCTGGTGGTAGTACTGTGTACTAGGTCAGTTGGAGTCTAGACCTCATTGTGAACACACTGGATGCAGCTGCTGCCAGTGACAATTCAAATTGTTTAAATGAACACTGCATGCAAAACAAAGACTTACATTCATCATATCCAGCAGCCCAGCACAGGCTGAGTCCTTTTCCCACCAGTTCCAAGGAAGAGTTGGTGGTCAGATGTGAGGTTAGTGGTGGTATCGCAAGTGACCTATTTTCCCGCCACTTTCTTAGCTTAGTGGAGGTGGCCCAAGTGATCTACTTTCCCACAAAAATTTGAACTTTCCGCCATGACGTCATTGTGACGTTGCCTCATCCATCGCCGCCATATTGGATCCGCCATCTTTAATAAATTTGGCACAATGCAACCTGAAGCCATGTCCTTGTTGACCAACAACTGTTACTATCCTATTATCCTAGTGGAATCCCAGTTCAGTTTTACAAAGAGTACTCTACTGCACAACCTGTTGCTTAGCTTGCATTTATAGTGAATCTCACATCCAATGACTGGAAAAAAAGCGCAGGTGACTCCTGTGTATAAGCAGGGTGAAAGAAGGGATCCGCAAAATTACAAACCAGTATCTTTCACATAGGTTTTCTGCAGAATACTTGAATATATTCTCATTTAGAATACAAAAAAAATTCCTTTAGAGGGCAAAGCTTTTGTCCATAGATCAGCACGGTTTTAGAAAGCATCACTCAAGCTAAACACAGCCTGCTGTTTTCTCCCATGAGATCCTGCGAACGATGGATGAAGGGCAACAGGTGTATTTTATATTCCTAGATTTCTGTAAGACATATGACACAGTGCTGCAATGCCGAATGTTAACGAAGATACAAGCATGTATAATAGGCTCCCTAGAACGTGACTGGCTCGAAGACTTCTTAAGTAACAGAAATGCCCCAGGAAAGACTGGTAGGACAGCTATTATTTTCTGCGTACGTAAAGGATCAGGCAGGCAGGTTAAGCAACAGTCTGCCTCTGTTTGCTGACGATGATGTGGTGTATGGGAAGGTGTTGAGTGACTGAGGAAGATACAAGTTGAGTTAGACAAAAGTTTTAGTTGGTGTGATGAATGGTAGCTAGCTCTAAATGTAGAAAAATATAAGTTAATGCAGAAGAGTAGGAAAAAGAAACCCATAATGTTCGATTACAACATTACAAGTGTGCTACTTGACACAGTCACGTCGTTTAAATATCTAGGTGTAAGGTTGCAAAGCATGACGAAATGGAACGAGTATGCAGGGACTGTAGTAGGAAAGGCGAATGGTCGACTTCGGTTCAGCGGGAGAATTTTCGGGTAGTATGGTTCTTCTGTAAAGGGGGCCGCATATAGGACACTACTGTGACCCATTGTTGAGAACTGTTTGAGTGTTTGGGATCTGCACTGTGTAGGATGAAAGTAAGACATCGAATCAATTCAGAGGCGGACTGCTAGATTTGTTACCGGTAGGTTCGAACAACATGCAAGAATTATGGAGATTCTTCGAGCACTAAAATGGGAATCTCTGAAGGAAAGGCGACGTGCTTTTCGAGGAGCACCGTTGAGAAAATTTAGGGAAATGGCATCTGAGGCTGACTGCAGAGCAATTCTACTGTCGCCAACGAACATTTCGCGTAAGAACCATCAAGATAAGATTAGACAGATTAGAATTCGTACGGACGTATTTCCCTCGTTCTGTTAGCGAGTGGAACAGGAAAGGAACAGGGTAGCCTGCGCCACGCACCATACGAGGCTTGCGGAATATGTATGTAAACTGGTCTCCAAAATTAAATCATCAGACCGCTATCTCCCAGTACCGTGTCTAATTCACGATATAATTATACAGACTGTCAGCAGATGTCTGTACGATCGTGTTTTGCACGGAAAGCGGCAACCCAGTCGACGGACAACCACGCCAACGATGTTGTCAGAGCACCATCAAATGGGCTAGTGTTTGCTGGGTAGTCACACATCCGCAGTCGTTGTGTAAACAGTCACAGACGGTGCAGTATGGCACAGAGAAGCATACCAGACTCCCTGCGGTGGAGGGCCGAAGGAAGAGTGGAAGCAGGACAGTCGCAAACTGATGTGACCCAGTGGCTTAATGTGCATTGTTCTGCTATTTCTCGGACGTGGCGATATTTTATAGAGACCGGAACACCATCCCGAAGACTAGTACAGGACCGTCCAAGCGTGACACCAGGAAGAGAGCACCCCTATTTGGCTGTAAGGGCACATCAGTACTGTTTAGTATTGCACGGCAAACGGTGTACAGAAGGCTTCTCCAAAGTAGCCTTTATTGCCGGAGACGTGCTGTATGTGTATCTCTGACACGTCTTCACGAAAGAGAACGTCTAGAGTGGAGTCGTCAACATGCCACTAGGACCGTCGAACAGTGGGCCAATGTTCTTCTCATAGATGACTCCCTATTTGGTCTGGAGTGATTCTCGACGAATTAGGAGGTAACGTGGAATTCTGGAGGGAACGTGGAACCTGATATCGGGACCCAAACATTGTGGAACGCGACGATATCAAGGCGGATCCCTTTTGGTGTGGGCAGGGATTATGTTAACCACACAAACACTTCTTCACATAATTATATGGGTGTATAGGCAAGGTTTAACTGGTGTCAGATATCGTGATGAGATCTTGGGCCCTCATATGCGGTTGTTGCGAAGTACTGTGAGCACAGACATCGTGTTGATGGGCGATAATGCTCGAGCACGGGTGGTTGATGTTTTCATGGAAACAGAAGATATTGTACGCATGGTGTGGCCTGCTCGGTCTCCTGATTTGAATCCCATAGAGTATGTATAGGGAGTATTAGGGCGACAGGTTGCATCACTTCAGCATTCACCAACGACTCTCCAAGACCTAGTAGTAGCTCTGCAGGACGAATGGATTGCCTCAACATGAGATTGATGACATCATTCACAGCATGTCCCATCGTTGTCAGTCCTGTATTGGTGCCAGACGTGATCACACACGATACTTAGCACATTAACCAGTTGGCGAAACGTCTTTGCAAAACCGCAAAGTCAGAAAAAAACGAAGACCTTGTAAGTAGGCTGTCTAGATTTTTATGTTGGTAACGCAACGTGGCGCTCTGTATGAAAATCACTGACTGTGCTGTGTGCAGTCTGTGGCTGGTTGGCATTGTAGGAATATTCGCTTGTGTAGTGTTAGGCAGTTGGATGTGAACAGCCCGTAGCATTGCGCGGTTGGAGGTGAGCCGCCAACAGTGGTGTATGTGGGGAGAGAGATGGGAGAATTTTGAGAGCGGACGACCTGGACGTGTGTCCGTCAGAAAAAGGAAACTTGTGAGACTGTATGTCATGAACTGATATATATATTATGACTTTTGAACACTATTAGTTAAATACACTGTTTGTTGCCCATCAAAATCTTTCATTTGCTAACTATGCCTATCAGTAGTTAGTGCATTCAGTAGTTAGAATCTTTTATTTAGCTGGCAGTATTGGCGCTCGCTGTATTGCAGTAGTTCGAGTAACGAAGATTTTTGTGAGGTAAGTGATTCATGAAAGGTATAGGTTATTGTTAGTCAGAGCCATTCCTTTGTAGGGATTATTGAAAGTCAGATTGCATTGCGCTAAAAAAAAAAAAAAAAAAAAAAAAAAAAAAAAAAAAAAGTATTGTGTGTGAGTTTAGTGTTGATCAGAATAAGTAAAGGGAAAACTGTTTGGGTACGTCGAGTTTTGCTGAGCTGTTTGAAAATCAAATAACGTAGAGATTTTCCAGCACAGTCATTCATAAATTTTTCTAAGGGGACGTTACATATGTCGACCCTTAGCTGAGGATACGTCACTGTAATCTTCTGATATTTTCTTGTAGTTTGAGTAATTAGCGTGGTTCTTGTTTATTGCTAGCCCGTAATTGTAGAGATAATCTCCTTTGTAGTTGTAGTTTTTCATTGTTGTACTGTAAAACAGTTGTGGCATGCATGTACATTTGCACCAAGTATTTTGTAGCCGCGCTTCCAATTTATTGGATATTATTTTCAGTGCTATTTTAAGGTGTTTTCTTATTTTGCTCTTCAAATTGTGCTTTTCTGTGTTATCGAGTAAAATATTGTGACAATTATAGCGTGTGAAAAACGTAACACTAGGCTCCAAAGTAAATTGAGAAATGATAGTGACGACGAGCTTAGTTTGTCAGCACCACCGTGTAATGAATTAACAGACATTCAAAGTAGTAATTTGGTAATTGTGCATAGGGAAATGGACCAGGTGGCAAATAATGGTGTAGACAGTGAAACAATTAGTGAACAGGGAAGCATTATCGATCGATCTATCGGCAACAGCTCGTCTCAGATATCCGAAATGACAGGACACAATCTTGCAAATATTGTAGATTCAGGTATTGCATCCTCACCGTTTTCTCAAATAAGTCAAGTCACATTTTCTGCGTTTCAAAATGAGAATGTTGCCGGTGCAAATGCACTGCCGAAAAGCATAGAGGAACAGATTCCAGACACTAATACATTATTATTGTAATTAATGCAACAACTTAAACAAAATTCAGAGACAAACACAGCAACAGCTTCAAAAATTAGACATCACGCTTGAACACACACATGAATTTTTAAATGCTGAGTTACTTAAAATCGAATCAAAATGTCAAAAAGTTTGTAATGACGTAAAAACACAAATTTTTGAGAATTTTCAACCTATTTTTTCGCGTCATGAAAATGCATTACATAATCACGAAGCAGCCATAAAAGAACTGCAAACTGTTGTTCATGAAAATCATGACACCTTGCAAGCTAAAATTGATTCAGTTGCATCTACCGATTCGGTTACACAACTTGCAAAAACTCATGAAAACTTAAAGGACACAGTAGATATGATTTCAACACAAATGGACACTCTGAAACATGGTTCAGAAGAACACACTGAGGAATTCAGTTAACTATCGGAGAAAGTAGCCGAACTTTCGGATCAGTTCACTAATTTATTTACAAAGGTAGATGATGGTCTGAATGACACAAGACCGGTAGCCTTCTCTGACACAGAAGAGTATGAACAAATTAAGAATTTGAAACAAAATCAGAATCAAATCAATACACAGTACAAAAGAGATATCCGAGAAGTACAAGATCAGTTGACACAGGTAATACAAGAATTACATATTTCAGAGGACACTCGCGCTCCAATACGGGAAGAGGGATATACAAATACGTAACAGCCACAAAATAATAACACAGAGCATTTCGGAAATTACGAAAGAAATTGGCAAGGTACACTTAATTTTGAGATGGTACCGCTGAAACGACGTAACAATGACCGATATGCGACTCGCCGACATGATGATTTTGACTATAAGCTGTTTATTACTACACGTAAATTCAAAACATTTAAGAATTCCGGCAACGACATTCATCCACAAGCATGGCTTCATCAATTCTCTCATTGTTTTCCTCCCAACTGGTCTTTGGAGCACAGACTAGAATTTATGTGTGGCTACTTTGAGAATGAACCAGCTGTAATAATGCGATTGGTCTTTCACGATTGTCACAGTGAAGGAGAATTTTATCATGCCTTCCTCTCAGCATATTGGTCTCAATCTGCTCAAGATCGTGTAAAACATAGCATCCTAATGATGAAACATTTCGATCAATCTGAATTTTCCAGTCTTGTCAAATATTTTGAAGACATGTTGCATAAGAATCAGTATCTGTCAAACCCATGCAGCCCCTCAGAACTTATTCGCATTTGTTTAATCATATTGCCTGAACATTTGCAACATATTATTTTGGCAGGACGTTGCAAAGATGCCATCGAAGCTTTTCAGGGACTGTTACACGAATTGTAAATTGACACTGACAATCGTGGGATGTGAAAACAGGAACACAACAACTACAAGTCACATCTGTCATAATTCCGCGATGACAGAAATAATAACTGGACAAGACAAGGCTATTCTTACAACGCAAATCTTGACCAAAACGGACACCACCCGTATGACAACCGTTGGCAGAGTAGTAATAATTAGAGGGAAAGATCACCTCTCCACGGTAATGACTATGGCAGAGACACTCAGAGAAACAGATAATATGGGAACCAAAATAATTATTATCAAGCGAGACAGAACAATTTCATATGCAACAGCCCAGCACGCAGTTACATCTCAGGGAGAAGTTCTCCACCATGTGACCAACAAGAAAGATATTACAGAAACTACCAACATGACGACAGACGATATAATCTTAACAACAGACCAGAATTTAATCAGAACTGGCGGGATTCAGACAGGTCAGGGCCCTCTCGACAGGGTGAATTTGTAGAAGTTAGATTTCCAAATACCAGTAACGACGCGCGGCAACAAAGGTAACCGACAATGACTCGCACCGCAGGCACCCACGTGCGCCAGCTGGCTCAGAGAAAAATAACATAGACGCTAACCTTGAGAAAAATTTGGGCATTCTTTACCGATGTATACCACATGATAATTGCATTGAAGCTGAAGCTCTGCGTACTAGGAAGAGTAAAAGTTTACACCACTTTTCACATGTAAAACCATTTATTGAGAGATAATCTGCTTTTTAACTTAGTCTTTGCCATAAAATTTTTCACTTCACATTACTAGTACGCTTTGTCACACTTAGAAACTGTTAACATGCAACAATGTTTTGAAGTCAACTATACAGGCAAGTCCTAGGGAACTTATTTAGATAGGGAGTACGAATGCATTGTTATAGTGAACTGACAACACAGTGTTATTGTGTGTACATTCTTCCTCGTTCGTTGCACGATTACGTAACGACTATAAGGTTTACATACTTAGAACATATACCAGTATTACTAATGGTTTACTTGAAAATACATTCTGGATTTAAAGTACTTTCTGAGAGATTATAGATGACTTAGTATTTGGTTTGTTTGACAGCTACACGATTATATCACGATGCTACTAATGAGTGACAAAATTTATATTACTGCTTTTGCGCTGTATCTGTTTTATATCTACACAGTTTTTCTGAATCCTTTTGGAAAGTAATATATGTTTTAGTAGTAACTTTTGTGGTATAGCTACCGTGAGACAGCCTTTTCCGCAGCACAACAATATGTTATAGTATTGCACTTTCTTGATCACAGTAATGTACATAATAACTACGATATCTATACCATTAGCATTTCATTTTTGTTTATTACGAGGTAAGTACATTGACTTCTACAGAACTTTTCTTACGGACGACGATGATTACGACACTTGGCACATTTTTACCCATACGTACTGACAGAGATTATCGTACAACAATATGCACAGTTTAGTCCGACAGTACACGTATTTGACTGATTGATTTTGCACTTAAAACTTTTATTTTAAAGATTTTTGAATTACAAAGATACAAAGAAGGTTTTTGGTGATAGATTTCATTCCATTGCTGTAATCTGTAACACCTGAGGGTATAATTACATTTGTCCTCAGGGGGTACACGCCTACTTTGTGTACTAAGCGTGTGGCAAGCGCTAGGAGCCCTAGCTAATATGGTGTTTGCTTATACAATTTTACACATCGGTACCATATTTCTCTGACGCAGAATTACACAGCTATCTGATTATTTAACAGAGATACAGACTTTTTTTTTACTATGTCAGTGACACATGTTTACACAATTACACAGTTGGATAGCTTCACACTTATTAAATTGTATTTTGTCTGTACTTTGTGAACTGTTCATATTTTTTCAGAACCATTGTGATACTATGAGAGCTTAGAATGTTGTATTTGGTAAGGGGTCATGATTTTTGAAGTACATTTGAGGTAGATGACTTTATTGAAGGTTTTGAATGTACTGAAAGAAGCTGCGACGATTTTGAGATGTGATTGATCTGTTATGATGTTATTATTACGATGAGGATGTGTTTTATGCTGTTGAGGTATGTTTATGATCAATAAGCTGATGCTATATGAGGAATTTGATTATGCTGTATATTTATTATGATGAACTATTGAAGAAGTATCAACGAATATGTATGTGTGTAACACGGTAAGGAATAACGAGTAGAAGTTAGGTACTGTGATTTGTGAAAAAGGATGTTGGAAACGAAGAATTGTACTTTAAGAGTTACGACATGTATGTCCATGCGTGAATGTATCACAACACTGCTATTCATGACATTTCGTTTTTATGCATTTCTACTGTAATTTTTCGACCTGTGAAATTTTTTTACATGTGACTGTCACTGTAGCGGAAACTGCTGTCGTAAATATTTTGGTAAGAAAGCTAAGTGACCTTGATGTAATGCACTGTAGGCGCCCAGCTACATGACAGTCACCTGGAAAAAAAGCCATGCCTTTCAGAGGCACAACACAAAAAAAGGAGAGGCCATCAACCCTATTATTAACATTTCTGTGTAGAAAGCATTACAAATACGACACACTCATACTTGAAAACATATGATTACACTTTGGAGCTTGTAATTTCTGATATTTACTGCAATGCCTAATGAAATGATGAGAAACATTTTACGTCTATTGTCTTGCTAGTTAAGAGATTTTTTTACTGCCTAGTGAATGACGTTTCACGCCTTGCTTTATGTATATATTTGCTCATTTTGTTTAATATCTAGTTTCTAGTTGCACTGCAGCATTGGTTAAAATAAAATTTAATAGATGTACTAATATCACTATTTCCTGTCTACAGATGCATTAAATAATAATTTTATGATCTACTTTCTTAAAAAAAAAGGGAGCACAAATAGAGATTTCCCTTCACAGGAATTGCATACATATTTTTTTCAACGATTTGGTAACTTTCTTTGCAGAGTAAGTTTTTGTGATGCATCACTCTAGTGTTAAGATCTGACATAGGTATTAGATGTTTCCTATCTTTACTGTAATATTTTTTCTGCTTGACCTAGATCATGTTTAGGTATAAGTTATTGCATTTGTTGCTGCCATTTGCCAGGCATAGTTCTACTGAATTTTACATTGTATTAAGCCAGTTTTACTACTAATTTATTTTTCTTGTTGCTGCACATTGGCTCATATTAGTTGTAATGTTTCATTTGCTTTGCTAATTTAGATATACTGCTGCTTGCTTTGCCAATTTGCATGTTTTTATCATTGTTGTTTGTGTTAATTTGTTATGTGCTGCTGCATTTCCTCATCTCTTAGTATATATATCTGAGCTCAGTAGATTTAAGTTAGCTTAAGAGGGGGTAGGATATATAAGAGAATGAGTTGCGATGAATTGGAAGAAATGCATTAGAAGTTATATAAAAAAAGGTTTGGCAGAAAAAATTAGTGCACAATGAAGAATAATTATTTTGAAAGAGGATATGAACAAAAAAGTACGGTTTAGGGACAATAGGTTTAAGAAGGATTTTTTTTGGAAACAAATGATGAACCAAGGGACATCTCCAAGAAGTAAAGAAAGTTTTGTCTGCAAATCAAATACTATAAATACTGCAGTAAAAGACACCCTGTCCTTTCTTTTGTGTTATTCCGCTATGTGTTTGTGTGCCTTTGTGTATTTGTGTTCTTCCTGTCTTTATGTGTTTATCTGGTAAGAGTTATGTTGTAGAATTTTTCTAATAATATGTTATTTACTTTGTAAAGATGTTTAGACATTATTTCTTCTGTTTTGTTTTAATGCTCATGTGTGAAGTTAATGATTCGAAAGCTCTTCTCATTTTTTTTCTTTATTTACTTATGTCATAATTCCTGTAACACTAATGTATATGTTTATTTCTATTCTTTTGTACAGCCTGTACTACTACAAATGTTATCTGTATTATTATGTTCTTTAATGACGTATTTTGTACCTTTGTAATTGTATTCTTATGTCGTAAATTTGTAATTATATAGACACCACTTCTTCAAATTAAGTTTCATTACACTGCACACGTTTTTGTTGGTCATAGTATATGCACAATATGTGAAAAAAAGGGGACTGTTAGTGCTTGCATGTCTGTTGATAATTCAGCAAGGGAGTGGTTAACAGCACTGCTGGTTCTAAGGACATTCCAAAAAGTTTGTGAGTGCACAAGTAGTGGTGTATGGACTTACTATATTGTCCACAAGATTCTTCAATGGTGATTTTGCACCCTCACAGTCGCAACAGATGGCTGCTGGCTATCTCTACAAGGACTAAAGTGGGTCTGCACCTTTTATGGCCCACCAGTACCATTATCTCTGCAAGGACTGCAGTGGGTTTGCACCTCTAGTTGCCCACTAATACCATACTCTCTACCACAACTACAGTGGGTCTCCTCTGTGATGACCTACCTACCAATATTCTTCAAAACTTCGACTGACTCTGCTGTGGGTTTGATCTGTTGTGACCCATTACCTGTCTGCATGTCAAGAGTCAGCACTTCTTCTAGACTACATGGAAATCTACTACTTCCGTGTGCATTTTCTTTTACTGCTCAGATTTTGAGAAAAAACTGTAATTACTACTGTGATAAATGATCAGGAGTGTCTTTATGAGAACAACTTTTGCTTTTGACCAACAGTGTATCAATAACTGTGTTCATTTGATATCTTTGTTGTTGTAACTATGAAAAAAATTTCAAATCTGTATTGGGCACTGCCCAAAACAATTTGTAAATTTTTTTGTGGGGAGCATGGGGGCTATGTAAGTAGGCTGTTTAGGTTTTTATGTTGGTAACGCAACGTAGCGCTCTGTATGAAAATCACTGACTGTGCAGTGTGCAATCTATGGCTGGTTGGCATTGTTGGCATATTCGCTTGTGTAGTGTTGGGCAGTTGGATGTGAACAGCGTGTAGCGTTGCGCAGTTGGAGGTGAGCCGCCAGCAGTGGTGGATGTGGGGAGAGAGATGGGAGAGTTTTGAGAGCGGACGATCTGGACGTGTGTGTCAGAAAAAGGAAATTTGTAAGGCTGGATGTCATGGGCAGTATTGGCGCTCGCTGTATTGCAGTACGAGTAACGAAGTTTTTTGTAAGTGATTCATGAAAGGTATAGGTTATTGTTAGTCAGGGCCATTCTTTTGTAGAGATTATTGAAAGTCAGATTACGTTGCGCTAAAAAAAATATTGTATGTCAGTTTAGTGTTGATCAGAATAAGTAAAGAGAAAACTGTGTGAGTAGATTGAGTTTTGCTCAGCTGTTTGAAAATCAAATAACGTAGAGGTTTTCCAGCACTGTCATTTATAAATTTTTCTAAGGGGACGTTTCAAACTGTTATGCATGTTGCAGTCCTTTACGTTCTGTGTTCTGTACATTGTTTTTACGTTACTATTACCTGTTCATACTGTTTTGTGGCAAAATAAATGCAACCTTGTAAAATTTCCGTTTGTTGCTTTGATTTTGGACACCAGTGTAGAAGCTAATGTAGATGTATTAGCTACAATTCTATACATAGAAAAAGGTAAAGGGAATAAGAAATCAAATGAACGCAGTTACTCCGCAACGAGCCACCGAAGACGATGAGATCTTTAAATCAAAATACTCAAAAACACTGAACAGCATCCAACACGCCCGGACAGCCGAGCGTGTTGAATCGCTCAATTTCTGGACAAGGGAAGGCTCGTCGACCCTGGACCGCATCCGTCCTCGGTATTAGCGACAAGGGCTGGTATGTCATCCGAACAGGATGCGGTTTTTAGGCCGTTTCTCACACCCGACGCCGGCCGGGGTGGCCGAGCGGTTCTAGGCGCTTCAGTCTGGAACCGCGCGACCGCTACGGTGGCAGGTTCGAATCCTGCCTCGGGCATGGATGTGTGTGATGTCCTTAGGTTACTAAGGTTTAAGTAGTTTTAAGTTCTAGGGGACTGATGACCTCAGATGTTAAGTCCAATAGTGCTCAGAGCCATTTGAACCATTTCACACCCGACGCGGTGTATACCCCAGTGATTTTCACCACCCGCCTCAGGTGTACGATTCGTAAACATTTAGAAAGCGTTCTCAGATTTGATCATGAGATAACCCTAGATGCTGACAGATGGGGTACACAATTTCTGTCTCTCAACAACCCCAAAATTATGTCTGTAGAGTTCGGATTTATCCAGCGTAGTGCTTTCCTGCAGAATGTTAACATTTAGGCTTTCTCTCCACCTATTCGTTCATCATAGGAATAAACTTCATGTAAACAAACACAAACGCGATGATTCGTCAGCAGATGTAGCACACGTACACTGGTTTTGTTACGCTATTGGAAGTAGGTCCTACTTATGTACTAGATATTTTATTACTATATTACGGTAAACGGAACTTTAAGATATTCTAATGTATTAGCAGCGATCAACGTTTTCCTTAATCATCCTTTAGCTATGTGTTTTTATTTAAAAAATCGTGTACAGTCGGAGTCTCTGTACTGTTGTCCTCTGATTGTTGCGCTGTTAATACTTAGAGTGAAAAAAGGGCTGTCGCTAATTCCTGCTCCGTAGTAAAACACGCACTTGGCACACAGTTAAAAAATGTCGTGGAACAGATTGTTCTTAATGTTTTTCACATGTTTACAGAGGAAGCTCAGCTTTTAAGTTTATCGAGTAACTTGTTTTACTTCAGTTACAAGTTTCTGACGGCATGCATAACTGAATCGGGAGCGTTGTAGGATGGTAAATCGCTGCAGACCATGGATCGATGGTCCAAATCTCACAACGGTTTTCCGTTTTCTTCTTTTTCGTTCACTTTAGAATACCTACATATTTTAAATGCTAATTTCATTGAACATATGCTAGTCAACATATTTCTTATCACAATGTTTAATGAAAAATGCACGTCTTCCCATTTATAATTCCATATTACAAGCAAAATTCCAGATTTCTTTGAAAATGTAAATTATTAATTAACAATAGTTTTTAAAAGATTGTCCATAAAGTATGTTTCAATTAAGAAAGCATAAGAAATCCAATTTTTAGGGCAAAATGAGAAATAAAACACTCTTTGTTTGGATGATGTCCACTGTTTTACGCCACAGATGTGGTCTCGCACGAGCGAGAGTGGTAAGCGTCGTTTAAACGTTGAAAGCAGTTTTCATAGCATCGAGTACACCATACAAATGCTGCTTTTTTACTGTTGCAGCATGAATTCAAAAGAACTGAATTAACATATTTGTCGCGATAAATAACAAGACAAATAAGTTGCCAGACGTATTTAAACTAGTCCACGAAGGTTTGTCACACGTCACTGCCGGACGACGGCGAGATACACAGCGGCACGTCATAATAGAAGGAGAAAATGTAGCGCCTAGATGACTTCGTGGATACTGCTGTTGATCGACTCCTTATGATGTAGCACATGACGGGTAGAGTGCTGAAATTTAGTTCTAGAAATCGGATGTGGAAGGAGTTGTAGTGTCCCTTTTCCGATGTATAAGAATAATGCGTGTGAAGTGTGTATAAAAATAATGAATAAGATCAAACAGACCAGACTGAAAGTCAACTGTGAAAAAAAAATTTATTTACAAAAAATATAAGGTCGATACGATGGTGGGAAAGACAATAACGATTATAAACAATATCGCAGTAAAGAATAGAGTGAAATAAAACGTTTATATCTTTGTATAACTATAGAAGATGGAAAAGTAGTTGTTAATCGTTCTTCCGCTGTTTCTGATTCTCATGTTACTATTGTTAGATAGATATTTTGTGTAGCATTGAACGCTAGCAGATGTTCTTTTAGTTCTTTCGACTAGACGATAAAAAAGATGTGTATCAGGTTATTGATGGAAATATATGTGTAAAACTATCAAGAAGACGAAAGCAATGATCGCTGACTGGCAACAATTGGCCACCATTACGCGTCGTACTTAATATTAACTTTTCTTACAGCTTTCCACAAGAGCAGAAGTGGTAAAATCATTTAAAAATATTATTTAATTAAACCTGAACAGTTCCATGAGTTAATTTTGCGAGAGTTCAAATACTTTCAGAGATACCATTTGTCGCTGATCTGTGAACTTTGGCCTTGACTGTATTATATGAAAACCAGTTAAGATAATCTCGTAGGGAGCCTGGCGCTCATTTAAACTGAAAACAAAGATACTCTGCTTCTAACGTTCTCACCTACGTAAAGAAAATAATTAATGCTAACCTCTTATCTTATGTAGTATCAAAAAGTATAAAACCAATACAGAATATTAAAAGAGAACCGTTAGAGAGTTCAGAGATTACCAGACGTCTGACTTCAAAAAATACCTTCAATGGCTTCAAATGGTTCTAAGCACTATGGGACTTAACATCTGAGGTCATCAGTCCCCTAGATCTGGAATTACCTAAACCTAACTAACCTTAGGACATCACACACGTCCATGCCCGAGGCAGGATTCGAACCTGCGACCGTAGCAGCAGCGCGGTTCCGGACTAAAGCGCCTAGAACCGCTCGGCCACAACGACCGGCTCAATGGCTTCAGTATTTAACTATAAGGTACAATACACTTTTATGTCACACATGTCTCACGTATAAAAATCACTGTGTTTAAATTAGTCATTTTCATCACTTGTTTTTAATTACAATGCACAGCCAAGAGCGAGAGCATGTTATGCTTTCCGTCTGGTTCCCTAAACAGCGGAAATTTTGCCGAATATTTCATTCTCTTTAAAAATTAAATGGCATTCGAAGGTATATTGTTACTCTTGTCGTTTTGTTTACGTCGTAAATTCACCTGCTTACATCACTCCAGATTAGTTGGACCAGCTGGATGGCCAGCGTTAATCAAGATAGTTGCGCCGCTAGAGGTGTTGTCCAGTATTGTCGCTTAGTTGCCGTGCTTCTAGCGCACAGCATACAGCGTGTCCTTACTATCGTACTTGACTGTACTCCAGACAGCTTAGCTTCCGCTCCACGTGAAACAAAATTTAATGACGATACAACAATACCGAATGTAATGTTTACATCAGGTTTATTCCTATGATGAACACAGTGCAGCGTTTTGTTCCGCGTGACTGTAGAACCCACTCTGAGAAGCAACAGGGGCGGTATAGGGTGGCGGAAGCAACGCAACAGGCCTTTCTGGACCCGCTGGTCTGTGGGCGACAGGGGGGCGGGCGGGTCCGTGGCGAGCAGCGGGGGGGGGGCACAGCCTCTACCGCCCCCACGGGGGCGGCACGGCGGCCAGAAGAAGCCTCCGCTGCCATTGTGCCGGCAACTGGCGCACGGCAGGGCCCATATTTCAAATTGGATTGGATTTCTGGGCCCAGACCGCCTCCCGCCTCCCGCCTCCCGCCTCCCAGATGCCGCCCCTCCTCCGGCCTTCCGCCTCCAGGAGCCCTGTTCCCGGACCCTGGCCGCGGCAGCCGGAGGCCGTTTTGCCGCCAGTCCTCTGTCGGAATGCCTCACTGTCGACGCCGCCCGCGTCCATTATGCAGTATTGGCGTTGGAGCCGCTGACACGACCGGTCATCTCACGCTTCAGATTCTCTCGAAAGCTCGTGAGCGCCTTGTTCCGTACTCGCAGCCGCGAGGTGCAACGTGTAGAGCTGGGCAAACAAGACTAGCGTTCGAAAAGATCTCGGGATTCTCCGATGCGCAGCAGCGCTCGAATCGGTATCGAGCCTGCTCGAACGATCACGTGATATTTGACTCGCACAACGAAATTGCAGACTATACGCGAGAAACTACGAACTGTCCACAACAACATGCTAATGCTCTCCTTAAAAATTTCGCAGTTCCCTGAAGCACAGGAAGAAATAGTATTAAATCTCACTATGCAGAAACTCCTGTAGTATCTGAACGGATAAAATTGGTATTTGGCTTCTAGGTTAGAAATTAAAAAAAGATGTTTCAGTCTTTTTGGTAATTCAACCGCCGTTAAGGGGATGAAATAGGTAATGAAATGCTTTCTTGAGAATATTTCATTACGAAAGCACTTTTAAAGCTAAATCGGTAAAAATTGGAATGTGATCTCCCAGTTAGAAATAAAAAACTACGTGTTTCAGCGTTCTTCGAAATTCAACCCCTAATGGGGTGAAATAGGGCCTGACTGATTCACTGACGCATCATCATCCAGGCTAAACCACTAAGGATAGAAATTGGGGAGGGTGTTGATCTAATACTGAAGACATCGTTTAGTAACGAATAGTTCGAAATTCCATACCTAAGGCGATGAAGTAAGTGATGAAAAGTTTTTTGAAAATATGTCACTTTAAAGGCAATTTTGAAGATAGAACTACGAAAATTGGTATTTGGTTACTCGATCAACTTCAGCATTTTTGCAAAGTCAGTCACTAAAGGGGTGAAATAGGAGATTAAAATTTTTATGAAATTATGTCGTCACATCAAAACATTTTTAAATCTCAATCTATGAGAATTGGTATTAATCATCTAAGGAAATATGTGATAAGAGATGAAAGCTTCTGTGGAAATATCATCACGAGAACTACGGCACGAGAACTCGAAAGGCAGGGTTAACAAAGGCCTCCGACTGCAGCTAACATAATCGCTTTTCGGTCAGAAGTACATTCGGAAAAGACCATGCCGCTATTGTCTTAATTAGCGTGAAAAATTTACAAGATGTTGCAGTTTGTGAACAACATAGAAATCCAGTTAAACAAAAACGATAAAGATCTGCACAGACCATACAGTCTACGCGAGCGAAACAGCGGGCGCTAAGCTAGTTTAGAATAAGAGTTCTCATATAGTCCCTATATATATATATATATATATATATATATATTCCTGGAAATGGAAAAAAGAACACATTGACACCGGTGTGTCAGACCCACCATACTTGCTCCGGACACTGCGAGAGGGCTGTACAAGCAATGATCACACGCACGGCACAGCGGACACACCAGGAACCGCGGTGTTGGCCGTCGAATGGCGCTAGCTGCGCAGCATTTGTGCACCGCCGCCGTCAGTGTCAGCCAGTTTGCCGTGGCATATGGAGCTCCATCGCAGTCTTTAACACTGGTAGCATGCCGCGACAGCGTGGACGTGAACCGTATGTGCAGTTGACGGACTTTGAGCGAGGGCGTATAGTGGGCATGCGGGAGGCCGGGTGGACGTACCGCCGAATTGCTCAACACGTGGGGCGTGAGGTCTCCACAGTACATCGATGTTGTCGCCAGTGGTCGGCGGAAGGTGCACGTGCCCGTCGACCTGGGACCGGACCGCAGCGACGCACGGATGCACGCCAAGACCGTAGGATCCTACGCAGTACCGCAGGGGACCGCACCGCCACTTCCCAGCAAATTAGGGACACTGTTGCTCCTGGGGTATCGGCGAGGACCATTCGCAACCGTCTCCATGAAGCTGGGCTACGGTCCCGCACACCGTTAGGCCGTCTTCCGCTCACGCCCCAACATCGTGCAGCCCGCCTCCAGTGGTGTCATGACAGGCGTGAATGGAGGGACGAATGGAGACGTGTCGTCTTCAGCGATGAGAGTCGCTTCTGCCTTGGTGCCAATGATGGTCGTATGCGTGTTTGGCGCCGTGCAGATGAGCGCCACAATCAGGACTGCATACGACCGAGGCACACAGGGCCAACACCCGGCATCATGGTGTGGGGAGCGATCTCCTACACTGGCCGTACACCACTGGTGATCGTCGAGGGGACACTGAATAATGCACGGTACATCCAAACCGTCATCGAACCCATCGTTCTACCATTCCTAGACCGGCAAGGGAACTTGCTGTTCCAACAGGACAATGCACGTCCGCATGTATCCCGTGCCACCCAACGTGCTCTAGAAGGTGTAAGTCAACTACCCTGGCCAGCAAGATCTCCGGATCTGTCCCCCATTGAGCATGTTTGGGACTGGATGAAGCGTCGTCTCACGCGGTCTGCACGTCCAGCACGAACGCTGGTCCAACTGAGGCGCCAGGTGGAAATGGCATGGCAAGCCGTTCCACAGGACTACATCCAGCATCTCTACGATCGTCTCCATGGGAGAATAGCAGCCTGCATTGCTGCGAAAGGTGGATATACACTGTACTAGTGCCGACATTGTGCATGCTCTGTTGCCTGTGTCTATGTGCCTGTGGTTCTGTCAGTGTGATCATGTGATGTATCTGACCCCAGGAATGTGTCAATAAAGTTTCCCCTTCCTGGGACAATGAATTCACGGTGTTCTTATTTCAATTTCCAGGAGTATATATATATATATATATATATATATATATATATAAAAGCAAAGCTCCATGTTCTGCACGTGACGGATGAGTCAGTAGCAAACGAGTGTCATCCTCTGCCGAAACCCCTTATAATCTGAGCTGAAACTTTCGTCCATGTCTTTCCCAAAATATAATATATTCATACTTGTTCACATACGGGTCTCGAAGCAAGTGGAGATCTCTAATTAAATGTATTGAAGAATTCGCTATACATATGGGTGGCTGCTCAGCTGTGAACTGCACTGACTATTGTAAAAATGTTTTTCGCATCTTTAGATTTATTTCCAAGTGGCCCTGAATGAAGAAAAAGATAGGCCATAGACGGCCGGAGAGACAACTGGGAACCACCCGGCGCTCTGTTGTGTATTGTAAACATACGTTCACAAAAGTAGCTATAAAAATGAAACCAGCTGTATGCAATTGCGTTTCTGCCCAGTCAAAAACTGTACTGAAGCAGTTAGTCTCAAAATTTTTCGATTCCTGAGACATTTTCGGAGTTGGCAAGGTGGAGAAGAATATTTTTGATTTATTTGTACGTCTTATCTAACATACATACACAAACGGAGTAATACTTAACCCCATTTCTTACATAGGCACGGTAGATCGAGTGATAATGGATATATTTTTATAGCGGATTGGTCATTGTGAGGGAACCTGTACAAGGAACATAACCTTCAAAGTTTTTACCGCAGCTCATCAAGCAATAAACCTACTATTAATTATGTAAGATTAATACTGGTTAAATGATAGATTAAACTATTGATAAAAATTCGTTTCACTGTAAGATGAAACTATAGTTTCCCCACCTCTGTATACAATTAAAATGTAGCATTTCTTACAGTACCCCCTTTTGAATAAAAAATAAACAACTCTTTCAAAAGTGGATATATACCGGCAAAACTAATAAATAGCCACAGGTTGTTACTGCATAACACCAATATTTGAAGCCATTGGTACCGAGTTCTTAACTTACATTTAATATTTACAAACTCTCACGCAAGTCCCAAGCCTACGTTTCTATAGACATGTAATATTGCATTTCAATTTTTCTGTTATATGAAAAGGACATTCTAAATATCTCTATCACATGATTTACTGTTTGGTTTACTTCATACATGCAATGTCAAATATTTTATAAGAAATTGCGTAAAAAGTTGCGTTAATAGGTTAACACCCACAAGGTAAACAATTTTGACTCCTCAGAGATGTGGAAGACATGATGGACGATTCAACCTGTTATATAGGAGGTCTACCTCTGCCAATGGCGTCACTTGGAAGCGATATGGATGGCTATGTGGTTCTGCACACCGCTCTCCCAACCTTTGTCGGCTGTGTAGACCGTGGAGCCGCTGCTTCTCACCCAAAAAGTTCTTCAGTTGGCCTCACCAGGCTGAGTTCACCCAGTTCCGGTCCTCCCATAAAGGAACAATAATTGGCAGTAACGGGAATCGAAACCTGAATCCTCCACATAGCAGCCAGGCACGCTAATCACAGAGCTACGGAGGCCAACATATGCAAAAAGGTATGCTAATTTTTAAGTAAAGGCGAAGTTTTTGTCCTTAAAAAAGGATTCTCGTGTCCTAACACAGAACAGAGGAAAGACTGGGGGCCGAGGACAGTCTACAATTTCCAAGCGGCCAGGAGCAAATGCTGCAAGACAAACTTCCAGGGAAGCCAGGTTTATTGCTTGGGTCAGCGCCCAACATTGTCATACAGGGTGCCCACGAGAGGAGCAGATTTTGGGTCTTGACAGGATGCTCGCAGCAGGGAACTCAAGCGACGCAGCGGTCTTATTTACAATATTTATTAGCAATCAGGCTGAGTGCTATACCGAAAGCTAATTCTTAAGATTAGAAAAAGCAAAGGATGCAGATGGTTGCACAACAGAAGTCAGTGTCCGACTCTGTGTGGAGAGAGTTAAATGAAATAGCGATCACTAGCACCAGTGTGAAGTACGAACTTCGAGAGCAACACTCCAAGTGAGAAAAACAAACTTGTCGGATTCTTCAGTTTCAACATGTCGTTGACGGGAACAGCAACTTTATTTAAATTCCTTAAAGCGTTTATTAATGGCTGCAGTTATTTATTAGACGACAAGTTTAGAACCCTTACAAGTTCATTTTCAAGCCTGACCCATGAGGCTGCACCGACGGTGCCTGATCTTAATAATAAACACTGAGTGGCAACACAAACTCTATGAATGTCAGCAGGATGACTGCACAACCCACACATGCCTGTTACAAAGCAGGCCATCAAATAGATAAAAAGACAATCCCCAGTAGAAATCCTTGGATAACACAGGAGGTATTGAATTTAGCTGATGAAAGGTGAAAATGTAAAAACGCAGCACATCAAGCAGGCGAAAGGGAATACAAACATCTAAATAATGAAATTTACAGGAAACGCAAAATGGCTACGAAGGAATGGCTACAAGATAAATATAAGGATTTACAACCAAATACGGTTGAGGTAAGATAGATACCGCTCACAGGAAAATTAAAGAGACCCTTGGACAAAGGAGAAGCAGGTGCATGATTATGAAGAGCTCATATGGAAACCCAGTCCTAAGCAAAGAAGGGAAAGCTGATGGGTGGAAGGTGTACATACACTGCTGAGCCAAAATATTATGATCACCTGCTTATTAGATTGCTTGTCCGCCTTTGGAACGAAATACATCACTAATTCTGCGTATCAGGGATCCGATAGTTTGCTGGTAGTTTTATAGAGGTATATATTACATTAGATATCTACGCACACCGCATCTCGTGGTCGTCCGGTAGCGTTCTCGCTTCCCACGCACGGGTTCCCGGGTTCGATTCCCGGCGTGGTCAGGGATTTTCTCTGCCTCGTGATGGCTGGGTGTTGTGTGATGTTCTTAGGTTAGTTAGGTTTAAGTAGTTCTAAGTTCTAGGGGACTGATGACCATAGATGTTAAGTCCCATAGTGCTCGGAGCCATTTGAACCATTTTATCTACGCACAGGTCATGTATTTCGCGCAAATAACGGGCCGCAGATTTGCGTACACGGTGGTGGTGCCCAGTAGCGTCCGATATGGGTTCCATAGGACTTACATCTGGCGAATCTGGTAGCCAAGATATCGTCAGTTCACTATAATTCTCCTAAAACCACTGTTGAACGGTTCTCTCTCCGAGACAGAGGACAATTATACTGCTGAAAGATGACAAAAAAAAAATGGCTCTGAGCACTATGGGACTTAACATCTAAGGTCATCAGTCCCCTAGAACTTAGAACTACTTAAACCTAACTAACCTAAGGACATCACACACATCCATGCCCGAGGCAGGATTCGAACCTGCGACCGTAGCGGTCACGCGGTTCCAGACTGTAGCGCCTTTAACCGCTTGGCCACACCGGCCGGCTGAAAGATGACATCGCTGTCGGAAAGACATCTAGCATGAAGCGATGTAGGTGGTTCGCAGCTGTCAGCGTGTCTTAGATTACTACCACAGGCCCCTTCCAAGTGCAGAAGAATGTCTCCCAAAGCATAATACTGCTCCCTCCAGCCTGTGTCCGTGACGCGCTGCACGTTTCGAGCCGCTGTTCACTTCGATGATGACTGTGGAGACAGCCATCAACCTAGTGCAGCAAAAACGTGATTCACCCGAAAAGCCAACAAGTTTCCATTGATCGACCGTCGAATCCCGATGGTCCTAATCCCAGGGCAATAGTAATTGACGATGTTGTTGGGCCAATATGTGAACACGCAAGAGTAGTCTACTACTGTATGTTCAAGAATGTGCGATGCACGGTGATCTCCGAAACACTTGTGCGTGCACCAGCATTGTGCTCTATTGGCAGAGACGCCACAGGTCACCGTCTATCCTACATTCCAGAGCAGACGAGCCTCCGAACCCCACGTTCTGTGAAGAGTCGTGGACGTCTAACCATTTAGCGCCTGGTGGTAGTTTCATAGTCCTTCTACCTACTTCCGTAGATACTCACGACAGTAGCGCGAGTTACTGCGACAGGACCGTGTTTTGACAAGTCGACGGAAATGCGAGCATTGTGGTGCGTCCCCAAACTACATACAGGTACTACAGATCCACATCCATTCAAATCTATAAGCCCAACATCCTTTCATCGTTATTATCTACCCCCCACCCCCACCCCACCCCAGCAGACTGAACTATAGAAGCTGAACTCTAGAAGCTCGAAAAACTTCATCCAATATAGAACTCATATAGACGCCATTACTCGTGCACTGACACAAAGCTGCGTTGGGGGTCCAGCGCGGAGAGAGAGACAGAGACAGAGAGAGGGAGATATAGAGAGAAGGAGGTTTCACAATGCTTCCCAGAATAGCACAATGTGCAGCCCTAACGGCATACTTCGCCCCTCACTGAATTTGTCCCTCAAACTGCTGCTGCTACTGCTCCCTGGGTCGAACAAACCTAATAAATACACACTTATTGGTACACTACAGAGGGTAGTTTTAAGTTTCATCACCTCTACTCTAGGAGAATGATCGTATCCCACGTACTATACTGTAAATCGCAAGAAACGCCCACTATGGCCCTGTTTACTTGTTTGAAGCACTGTTTTCTAACGCGCTTTGTACACTGCCAATCATTTCTTTTTTCTGCCACGACTTCGACCTCTATGTCACATTCTAAACTGCCATGTGGGTGTTAGCATATTTACAGAAGACTATGTCCGACGTGTGTATGGAGGTGGCGATCGAGGTTGTGTGACGTAAGCGGTCGGAGGCCTGCGGGGGAGGCAGCGCAGCGCGTGTCCGGTTATAATGCGCGTGCAAGACAGCAGACGATCTTGAGTCAGTTAATTTAGCGAAAGCGTTCTTTGTCAATCACGCCACATGATGGGCCGGCAATTGTGTGACGCCAGGGCAGATTCCGCTCTCCAGCAAACAACTTTGGCACCAAGCGTGTTCTTTGTCCACCAAGAAAACCACGTGGTGGATCGCTAACCGACCGTTGTGACGTTGCGGGAAGGTTCCACCCTCAGGCGAACAATTTTGGCGCGAAACGTGTGGGAGGGACGAATACACGTGGTGAACGGACAACCTGCCGTTGTGACGTCAGAATCAGCAGGTTCGAACGAGCAAAACATGTTTACACCGCTGGACCCGCGTGGTCCGAGCGGCCGCTGGACCAGTGGTGGGCTACCACTGACCGGTGGCGCCAGGGGTAGCCTGCTCTGCTGGCGACGATTTTAACTAAGTCAGTTGGAGTCTGGACCTAGTGGCGAGCGCATTGGGTGTCGCCATCTCGAAGATGTGTACTAAGTCTGTAGGAGAACAAGTGATGACTGTACTGCTTGAAATAAAGACTTCAGTCCTTTTTTCCTTGCAAAATCAGAGAATGTGAATTAGGTTAGCATAAGTGCAGTTTATTATTTGACGCGATTTTGATAGGTTAGCAGTGAAAAAACATAAGTGGCAATCAAAGTTCGTAGGATGTTGACTATTTCGTACATGTGATCGATTATTGTGTTGGAATTTGAACTTGTGAGAGAGTTTTGTTCTGGATGAAACGTAAATGGCTTTCTTCTCACCGAAAATAGACATCTTGAATAAATAATAAATGATAATAATAATAAATAGAAGTACAGTTTTTGACACATTATCATGTTGGAATTTGAATTTGGCGCCATTTTTTTCCAGAAGGTTAGATTAGTGGACATAGCATAATTGACCTATTTTCCCGCCAAAATTCAAATTTCCCATCATTTTTATTGGCGTTTGGTTAGTGGATGTAGCCCAATTGATCTATTTCCCCGCCAAAATCCGCCATCTTGAATGACGTCATGTGCTGTTACCAAGTCTATACTCCGCCATCTTGGATGACGTCATCGCTAACATCTTGAAGAAATTTGGCAACAATGCAGAGTGATCCCGCACGAAGGTAGTCCTACTACTATTAGTGTGGGGTGTTTACACCCTTCACCTTTATGATGGCTTGAAGTCTGTTGGGAAAACTTTCAATAAGGTGTCTGAAAGTCTATGGGGGGGATGGCAGCCCATTCTTCCTCAAGAGCCGTTACCAGAGCAGGTACTGATTTTGACGCTAGGGCCTGGAGCAAAGTCGATTTTCCAATGGGTGATGAACAGTATCAATCTACAAAAACGAGGTGAAGATGCTTAGGTAATATTTTGGAAATACTGTAGGGTATGTGTGAGTGTGTGTGCGTGTGTCTGTGTGTCTGTGTGCATGTGTGCGTGCGTGCTGAATGACGTATTTTAGGTACAGGCGTATTGCAGTTTACGCCCATTACGTAACATTTTATAAATACCTTTGAAGATGGCGTAAAAAATTAAGATTCCTTGAGCAGAGCCACTGTAGCTACTTGTGACTGGCTGATACATTTTATTGGCTGCTAAAAAACTGGGCAGTGATTATTGATTCATTTTAATGGGAGGTAAAATTGTAGATTCCAATTAAAAGAGATAGGATGGGGTTGGAGCCGGAAGGGAGGGGTAGGGGGTAGGGGCATGATGACATCATTAAATGGAGTCATGGTATATAACGTCATAATGACGTAATAAATAAGGAGGATATGGCTTGTGACCTCATTGTCGTTGAATGTAGTCAATTGGCGTCGTTCCTCTCAGGCGCTAGTTGCGTGGGTAGTGGCCTAGAATGCTTCCTGCTGAATTGCTGGTAGTACTTTGGATCTCACGAGTGATCCTTTCCACTAATTTAAAACCACCCTCCACAATGCTCAACCGTCCCTCCCTGCCTGTACTTGAGATATGTCTGGTCTTGGTTAGCTGTTTCTTCTCATTTCCACTTCACAACCACATCATCAGCTGTCGACTTGGGCAGCTTTTGAATGGTTGAAACATAACTGATTCATTTGTTACTCTTGTGACATGCGACGAGCAGTCCACACTTAAAATCACCGAGCTCTCCTGGCCAATCCACTCCGCTCTTATTGCTTCTTTACTGACAACGGAATCGTTCCTGTATCCTTTTATAATGGCGGGGCGGCCTGCCGTGACATCTGGTGGTCACTTTCGCATTACGTAGGTATGTACGGATACTTCTCATCAGATGGTGTATCTAATGCGTCCTTCTTGTCTGGTGCCCAGAAAGCGAAAGACGACTGTGTCAATTCCGTCAGACTAAAGAAGAAAACCGCAGCAGCGATACAACTCCTCTGAGACAGGAAACTACCTGAAAAACACAGTCATGAAATAACATAATCTCACCCGAAACTAAACAGAAGTACTACATCGCCTTTCTTCCATTGAGCGCCCTTTGATACGTGTATCGTTTCATGAAAATATTTTACGGATAGGGGGGTTGTATCGCTGCTGTCGTTTGCTTGTTTTGTCCGACGAAACTGAGCCAGTCGTGTTTAGCTTTCTTGACTCCATACAAGAAGACAGCATTACATATATTTCGAGGCGCTACTATGCCATATTGAATACTGTAACTCTACGCCTGAATAAACATGTGAGTTCCTAAGATAAATACCGCGTTCCACGTCCTTTACTTGTATTTTCCTGGAACGACGTAATCGTCCAGTCAACCGGGGTGCCAGCTGCACTTTCATTTCAGATCACCACGACCAGTTTTGGGCACCAGTGTCAGTCCATTGTGGAAGTTCAAAGACAGGAGTAGACAGACGGACTGTTACTCCTACATTGACAGACTCCTAACCACTGGAACATGGCCTTGGTGGCTGGAGCCGGTGGTGGTGGGCGAAAAAAAGGACCGTCGGTTCTGTTATTTGATTCCGAGTAATTACTACACTTTCAGAACCTGCACCATGATGTTCCACATGCTGGACAAAATGCTGCACATAATCGGATGATGCCTTTTCAGAGTGAGAAGAAATGCTACAACCTGAAAGATAGGTATAGAAGTTATAACTACAGATAGGTAAAGTTGGATGAATAGAGATAAAATTCCTAGGAACAGTGACAGTAAAGTAATGTTCAGCCCAAGCCAAATTTTGGGCTGAAGACAGCTGAAAATTTTGAGACAAACTGGAAAGAACTCACTTTGCTTCTCCTTTTTCCACTCGTTTTTGTATTGGAAGAAAAGTGCAATTAAAATCATTTCATTTGTGTAGTATCCTATTTGCCAACGGCCTTGCCGCAGTGGTAACATCGGTTCCCTGCAGATCACCGAAGTTAAGCGCTATCGGGCTGGGCTAGCACTTGGATGGGTGACCATTGGGTCTGCCGAGCGCTGTTGGCAAGTGGAGTGCGCTCAGCCCTTGTGAGGCAATCTGAGGTGCTACTTCATTGAAAAGTAGCGGCTCCGGTCTCGGAAACACATGCGGCCGGGAGAGCGGTATGCTGACCACATGCTCCTCCATATTCGCATCCAGTGACTCCTGTAGGCTGAGGATGACACGGCGGCCGGTTGGTATCGTTGGGCCTTCACGGCCTGTTCTGGAGGAGTTTAGTTTAGTACATAATTTACTCAAAGTATTTTGATATAAACTGCATTTGGCATTTGGCTTCCGGGTGCAAATACGGATAGGAATTGTGGTTGTCCAACATGCAAACACGCCACATATAGTTGTTCGCGCAAGACACACAAGTGTTTTAAAGTCACTTCGCAACATTCGAATGTTTCCTCTTGTGCTTTATTTTTATGCATACTGTAGGATAATCTTGTCGAAAATACCAGCGTTTTATTGCTGAATGAAAAGTAAATTAAAGAAGTGGAATTCGAGTTATGAATTTGTCTTGCCTTTTTTCAGTTTAATATTTCCGCTTCTATGTTAAGAGAAGAATTTTTGCAAGAGTATACCGGGAAAATTGAGGGAATTTATGATTTCTGTTCGCATTTTACGCTTTTGTCTTAGTCTATCATGCTATCAATCGATTTAAATATTTTTTCTTCATCTGGTATCACATTCCATATACGCTGATTTCTTTATTGAAGTACGTCAGTTTTGTTCCTACAATTGTTCACTCACAAAATTTCAACGTTTACATAGTTTCTCTCCATAAACAGATATACTTTTTCAGTGTGTTACTTTGTCTTAACTACGTTGCACAACTCATCGGTTAAGACGATTTGGCCAGTGTGTGTATCGATGCAACATGAAGCGTTACCAAATCGTACTTTACAACATTTGAGAATATCCTAGAACATTCGAAAACAAACGTTAACAAACGAGAAGCTCTTGAATATTATACGATGATCTCGAACTTTTCCCATTGAAAAACACATTGATAACAGGGACAGACGCTGTCCTGGTGATCACCACGACGTGATGTCGGCCACTCCAAACAGTCATATCTCCACAACCACAACAGCGACCACCGACTCAGTGGTTAACATTGGTTGATTTTGCAGGTATTGTCAACTTCATCCCCAGAAGCTTTATATCTCCTTTTTTTTTTGTCATCAGTCAACTGACTGGTTTGATGCGGCCTGCCACGAATTCCTTTCCTGTGCTAACCTCTTCATCTCAGAGTAGCACTTGCAACCTACGTCCTCAATTATTTGCTTGACGTATTCCAATCTCTGTCTTCCTCTACAGTTTTTACCCTCCACAGCTCCCTCTAGTACCATGGAAGTCATTCCCTCATGAGCAGATGTCCTGTCATCCTGTCCCTTCTCCTTATCAGTTTTTTTCCACATATTCCTTTCCTCTCCAATTCTGCGTAGAACCTCCTCATTCCTTACCTTATCAGTCCACCTAATTTTCAACATTCGTCTATAGCACCACATTTCAAATGCTTCGATTCTCTTCTGTTCCGGTTTTCCCACAGTCCACGTTTCACTACCATACAATGCTGTACTCCAGACGTACATCCTCAGTAATTTCTTCCTCAAATTAAGGCCGGTATTTGATATTAATAGACTTCTCTTGGCCAGAAATGCCTTTTTTTCCATAGCGAGTCTGCTTTTGATGTCCTCTTCGCTCCGTCCGTCATTGGTTATTTTACTGCCTAGGTAGCAGAATTCCTTAACTACATTGACTTCGTGACCATCAATCCCGATGTTAAGTTTCTCGCTGTTCTCATTTCTACTACTTCTCATTACCTTCGTTTTTCTCCGATTTACTCTCAAACCATACTGTGTACTCATTAGACTGTTCATTCCGTTCAGCAGATTATTTAATTCTTCTTCACTTTCACTCAGGATAGCAATGTCATCAGCGAATCGTATCATTGATATCCTTTCACCTTGTATTTTAATTCCACTCCTGAACCTTCCTTTCATTTCCATCAGTGCTTCCTCGATGTACAGATTGAAGAGTAGGGGCGAAAGGCTACAGCCTTGTCTTACACCCTTCTTAATACGAGCACTTCGTTCTTGATCGTCCACTCTTATTATTCCCTCTTGGTTGTTGTACAAATTGTATATGACCCGTCTCTCCCTATAGCTTACCCCTACTTTTTTCAGAATCTCGAACAGCTTGCACCATTTTATATTGTCGAACGCTTTTTCCAGGTCGACAAATCTTATGAAAGTGTCTTGATTTTTCTTTAGCCTTGCTTCCATTATTAGCCGTAACGTCAGAATTGCGTCTCTCGTCCCTTTACTTTTCCTAAAGCCAAACTGATCGTCACCTAGCGCATTCTCAATTTTCTTTTCCATTCTTCTGTATATTATTCTTGTAAGCAGCTTCGATGCATGAGCTGTTAAGCTGATTGTGCGATAATTCTCGCACTTGTCAGCTCTTGCCGTCTTCGGAATTGTGTGGATGATGCTTTTCAGAAAGTTAGATGGTATATCGCCAGACTCATATATTCTACACACCAACGTGAATAGTCGTTTTGTTGCCACTTCCCCCAATTATTTTAGAAATTCTGATGGAATGTTATCTATCCCTTCTGCCTTATTTGACCGTAAGTCCTCCAAAGCTCTTTTAAATTCCGATTCTAATACTGGATCCCCTATCTCTTCTAAATCGACTCCTGTTTCTTCTTCTATCACATCAGACAAATCTTCACCCTCATAGAGGCTTTCAATGTATTCTTTCCACCTATCCGCTCTCTCCTCTGCATTTAACAGTGGAATTCCCGTTGCACTCTTAATGTTACCACCGTTGCTTTTAATGTCACCAAAGGTTGTTTTGACTTTCCTGTATGCTGAGACTGTCCTTCCGACAATCATATCTTTTTCGATGTCTTCACATTTTTCCTGCAGCCATTTCGTCTTAGCGTCCCTGCACTTCCTATTTATTTCATTCCTCAGCGACTTGTATTTCTGTATTCCTGATTTTCCCGGAACATGTTTGTACTTCCTCCTTTCATCAATCAACTGAAGTATTTCTTGTGTTACCCATGGTTTCTTCGCAGCTACCTTCTTTGTACCTATGTTTTCCTTCCCAACTTCTGTGATGGCCCTTTTTAGAGGTGTCCATTCCTCTTCAACTGTACTGCCTACTGCGCTATTCCTTATTGCTGTATCTATAGCGTTAGAGAACTTCAAACGTGTCTCGTCATTCCTTAGTACTTCCGTATCCCACTTCTTTGCGTATTGATCCTTCCTGACTAATGTCTTGAACTTCAGCCTACTCTTCATCACTACTATATTGTGATCTGAGTCTATATCTGCTCCTGGGTACGCCTTACAATCCAGTATCTGATTTCGGAATCTCTGTCTGACCATGATGTAATCTAATTGAAATCTTCCCGTATCTCCCGGCCTTTTCCAAGTATACCTCCTCCTCTCGTGATTCTTGAACAGGGTATTTGCTACTACTAGCTGAAACTTGTTACAGAACTCAATTAGTCTTTCTCCTCTTTCATTCCTTGTCCCAAGCCCATATTCTCCTGTAACCTTTTCTTCTACTCCTTCCCCTACAACTGCATTCCAGTCGCCCATGAATATTAGATTTTCGTCCCCCTTTACATATTGCATTACCCTTTCAATATCCTCATACACTTTCTCTATCTGTTCATCTTCAGCTTGCGACGTCGGCATGTATACCTGAACTATCGTTGTCGGTGTTGGTCTGCTGTCGATTCTGATTAGAACAACCCGGCCACTGAATTGTTCACAGTAACACACCCTCTGCCCTACCTTCCTATTCATAACGAATCCTACACCTGTTATACCATTTTCCGCTGCTGTTGATATTACCCGATACTCATCTGACCAGAAATCCTTGTCTTCCTTCCACTTCACTTCACTGACCCCTACTATATGTAGATTGAGCCTTTGCATTTCCCTTTTCAGATTTTCTAGTTTCCCTACCACGTTCAAGCTTCTGACATTCCACGCCCCGACGTTATCCTTTCGTTGCTTATTTGATCTTTTTCTCATGGTAACCTTCCCCTTGGCAGTCCCCTCCCGGAGATCCGAATGGGGGACTATTCCGGAATCTTTTGCCAATGGAGAGATCATCATGACACTTCTTCAAATACAGGCCACATGTCCTGTGGATACACGTTACGTGTCTTTAATGCAGTGGTTTCCATTGCCTTCATCATCCTCATGTTGTTGGTCATTGCTGATTCTTCCGCCTTTAGGGACAATTTCCCACCCCTAGGACAAGTGAACCTCTATCCGCTCCTCCGCCCTCTTTGACAAGGCCGTTGGCAGAATGAGGCTGACTTCTTATGCCGGAAGTCTTCGGCCGCCAATTCTGATTATTTATGAAAATTTAGGCAGTGGCGGGGATCGAACCCGGAACCGAAGACGTTTTTGATTATGAATCAAAGACGCTACCCCTAGACCACGGGTATATCTCCTATCAGGGCACAAAAGAGGAGAATATGCTCTTGCTTAAAAGACTCGACTGACACGTGGGCTACCAGCTGCCTCATCCTATCTTCTGCAGTACCTTTAAAATTTTCCCGAAAAATTTTGCCATGCGAACATATTCTCGCTCTTTTTAACACGCAACTCACCTCTCGCTCCACAAGTTTCCCTAAATGTAACTCGCTCTCACCCACTAGTCCATCACAGTAAATCACTCATACACATATACTCCCACTTGAGCATTCTTACTCACTTCATCGTCATTATCTCTTGTGTCTCTCTAAGTGTCACTGTCTCGTCTCTTACGGCCGCAGTGTCCTTCCCCGTGGTATAATGCTATTCTCTTTTCTCGCTGTTACTGTCTCACCTTTGTTCTCTCTTACTTCTACTATCCCACTCATTACTTCCCACTGCTGCTGCCTTTTCTCATTGTCACTATCTCTCTCTTGCTCGTCGTCATAAACTCTGTGTCTCATTATTACTGGCTCTCATCCACTTCCACCCTTTCCGTCTCTTCATTCCTCTCCCTTCACTCTCTTCCTAGCACTGTTCTGTCTCTATCAACTACGTTCTACTGCCACTATGTTCCTCGCTCCTTCGCTCTTTTTATACCACAACCACTGTCTACTATCTTCCAATATTTAAAAGTGTTAGAGAAGGCAGAATGAAGCATCTGGTACCCCACAATTCTAGTCGAGTCGGAGACATTCAGACAGGGACAAATTCGATTTTTTTTCTCCGATAAAAGAATTTTTCTGCTGGTTCCCTTCTTTCCTCTGCCGCTCCAGGGCATGTCACTCATATGAAAAGAACTTTATGGATCAGTAAGTTTTGATAGTTTACTGATGTGAAACTGAAATGACACAAAACTAATTTTGCACATCAGACCGGATTTTACGTGTACATAAATTTTGCATGTCCTTCAGTACTGCAACATGGAGTTTCCAGAACCCTTCCGATGCTAATGGAGACACTTAACAGCGTATTTCTCTGTGCTTTGTCACTTTGTAAACTACGTCTTAGGGTGCGTATTTTACATGTACAGTTACGTTATATTGAACCTTTGTATCTCGGAAAGGGATAAGCATAACAAGAAGATTTTCACATTATTTCGAGATCAGGATCTTAGGACTATATTGTAAACATTTCAGGCACTTATTGTGCATAGCCGTCTTGGAGCCCGCGGGTTGCTTCTGATACGAAAAAAACAGTAAAAAAATCACTTTTTGCAGTTTTCTGAGGAACTGCCCATCAACTAATTGTGCCTCCACAAGGCACTTAAGGGACACAGGGGACCACATTAAATGTAAAAAGCATTAACCGATTTGCTCAGTTTGCCTAAGCTGGAGGAAGTGAGTAATATTCATACTTTGACCATGTTCTCAGGATAGTAACACTAAGACGGTCGTTAACTGGGTATGCAAATGGTCCCTAGCCACAACAGTTCACCCTACCTTTCTATCACCAATAGAACCAGAGGTATGAGCCCGCAAAAATCTCGTTTTTGTGCGCGGAGTTTTGGAACGTATTAGTAGCCCAGTAACAGCGTCACAAAAAATGCCCTTTACCTGACATACCATGGTAGAAAATCTTGTTTTTTATCTTGTGTATGTAGTTGAGAGTATGCAGAATGCAAGTTTTTGTTCTTCAAAACCATCGGGACAACTTTTTGTGGCAAAAAAAGACACGAAATTTTGACACTTTTTCAGATTTTCGCCTGTTGCTTGGAAGCCATGCATCCTACTGAAAGTGTTATTATTACTGTAAATGACAGAGTGTCGTATGACCTACATAAATGCTCAAATCGGTGCAGTCGTTTGACCCTAATCAGTTGTCAAAGTTCGGTCATTTTTACCAAAATGGATAAAAAGTAGGCTCCAACGCCTGTGACTCAGAAACGGTTACTCCAAATGAAAAAGTCAAGTTATCAGAGTTTTTAAGTATGAAATTTCGTTCATACTCTTGAAAGCCAAAGTTGTTGTTGTTTGTAAGTCAAATCTATTCAATTAAGTGAAATTTGCAGTAGGTAGACATAAATCTGTCCCACTTTCGGCTGTAGAAGTATCTATAGATCTCCCTCGACTGACATGTAAACAGCTGAGGCTGCCATCCCCTCCGTTCCTTTGTTATTATTTCCACTGGTAGCAGCGCCCATTCTTCCTGCGTTGTGTGTGGGTGTGTGGGATGCGTTCAGAACTCCTTTTGTCTTGCAAAATTCCCGTTCCCTCGTTTGAGTTTACTTTAATTCCGCAGTCAGTGTATTTAAAATGAGTGTGTTTTATATGCGACGGCAATTTGGCAGGTAGTGATGTGGTTAAAGTGAAACAGAAAGGACTGGAAACGCTATTACAATCCAGTAAGGATAGGAAAATCACAGCATATCGTAAGTTACTAACTGATATGGCTGAAGCTGAAGTTCAAATGGTTCAAATGGCTCTGAGCACTATGCGACTTAACTTCTGAGGTCATCAGTCGCCTATAACTTAGAACTAATTAAACCTAACTAACCTAAGGACATCACACACATCCATGCCCGAGGCAGGATTCGAACCTGCGACCGTAGCGGTCGCTCGGTTCCAGACTGCAGCGCCCAGAACCGCACGGCCAGAAGCTGAAGTGCACAGTGCCTGTGGAAGAAGTAAAATAACCCACAACTAATTAAATCGTCTTTGACAAGAGGCCTTGCACCGTCAACATCAAATCTTTGATCATGCAAGAAGGTATTTGATTTTAACAAACTGTTTTTATTAAGACGAGGAAATTGATGCTCATTGGGAGTAACTTAGCAGACTTCCCTACTCAAAGCGAAATATTGTTTATTAACTGATAAACCTTGAATTAGGAGATACTGTTATTGGGGTAGTTGAAAGGCGAGACAATGAGCGGGCCGCGGAAGTATTGGACAGTATCCGTGATGAGGACTTTTGTGCTAAAGATGATCAATATCATAGGTTTTGTCAGAGGGATTTTTGTGGCCAATGAGGGGTGAAGGAAAACAAGGAAGTCCTGGATACACATAGACAGACGAACCAATGGAAATGATTGCTTCCTACACTGAACGATGAGAAGAGCGCCAGTTTATTTAGCCCGAATTGAAGGACCGAATCAGGAATGGCTGCGAGGTACATGTAAGGACCATAAGAACCCGACTCTTCCGGAAGTATGGTGAAGAAATAATGATTGTTGGCAGACGTAAAAAGAGCATAGTAGTGTGTTTCAAAAGTTCAGGCTGTGAGATACTGACTGATAGTTCCTATCTCTGCAAGCTGTCAGATCAACGAGAAGAGCATTTGAGAACCGTACGCGCTGATACATATGTACTTATTGAGGACATCCGTTCACAGGTTTATGATACATCTAATCCCCCCCTCTCCCACCCCCCCCCCCACCCCCCATCTTGTTGATTTCCTATCAGATGTCCAGTCGGTGATCCCCGAATCATTGCTCCATTTCTCTGAGTCGCTGATGTTGAATAAAAAGGGAGGAAGTCTATATAACTGTAAGAAAGGTGTGTTGCTTTGTCATATGCAGTGATTTCTGCCAATAAGGCTACGGACATTTCTCTCCTCGCCATTGATTAGGCTCAGTACATTCACGTACAAAAGATACGTCAAGACTTACTCTCGATTCTCTTAGTACAACTGAATTCCTAGTTCCATGTATGGAAGCTTCCCTAATTGAGATGCACTCGATTGCACTACCTGGGGATCCAAACATAACCAGTGAAGGATTCATCCACTTCATCTTCGATAACGCCCATCTTAAGATCTGCATGACTCAGGGTTGAATACTTTCCATTGCATGGGAGGAATCATGGCAATCACTCCTTATAAAGAGTCTGACAAGAACATTGATAGCGGACGAAGACGTTCTACTTCTGAATTTTTGTTTACTGTTGATGTATCTCAGCTGATCAACTATCAAAAAGCAAATGACTTTGGCTTTAATATTATTATCATAAAGGATCTGAATTTCGACGATGCTGAGTGAAGACATCGCTCTCTGGATATGAGATTCTGTGGCTTTATGGAAAGTGGAAGAAATTCACTGACAGGCCAGAGTGGAATGGCTTCATGGAAGAAGCCGCAAATCATCGACAGTCGGTTCATTCAAAAATAATGTATCTCTCATTCTTAAATAATCCTCCAACAAAATACACATCTCTTCTAACAGCATTGTAAAAATGGATAAAACCTGGTCAAAGGTGGTGTTTCGTAACTTTCGATCACCCACTTAATCTAAAGGCTATGGAAATTGTAAGAAAATGATTCAAATGGCTCTGAGCACTATGGGACTTAACTGCTGTGGTCATCAGTCCCCAAGAACTTAGAACTACTTAAACCTAACTAACCTAAGGACATCACACACATCCATGCCTGAGGCAGGATTCGAACCTGCGACCGTAGCGGTCGCGCGGTTCCAGACTGTAGTGCCGAGAACCGCTCGGCCACCCCGACCGGCTATTGTATGAAACGGAGGCCGTGATTTAGAGTATCTCATTGTACAATTGGGCGGGTTTCACCTTCTAATGTTCCTCTTGGGGTGCATCGGTACAATAGTGGCAGGAAGTGGCTTCAGAGACTTACTGTCCATAATATTTGCTGGAAACAGTTTGGATAGTGTTTTGAGTCGGCATGCGCTCCCTCGAGCAGTAAGAGGTCATACACTTACGTCGTATTGTCATAGTGCATCTTTCTAGAGACTGAGTCTAAAGAAGATGAAATGAAAATAACTGCCAAACTGTTGCTTCCCCATTACCGACCATCAGTATTCAAATGCCATGAAAACGAATATTACATGAATCTGATAACCAAGTCTGAAAATGCGATTTGCAAAATTCAAGCAAATTATGGCTGTATAATGAAATAATAAGCAACCAGCTGCATATAAGAAATTTGATTTCTTGACCAGTTTCGAGTACTTAGTTACCTCCTTGTGAAGACGCGCGCTAAGTGCCCTGAACCGATCAAGAAATTAAATTTCTTATATGCTACTGGTTGCTTATTATTTTATTATATACGACTCCAGTTGCTGAAGACGGACAAAATACCAAATTATGGCTGCAATATTATCACAGCGTTACGCTCACCAAACAGTTGATTGAGGCTGAACGTGCTGGAAACTGAGATCTTTACCTATAAGAGAGATGTTCACATTGGAAGACCGAATGGATGCATGAGCTCAACAAATTTACAACTGAAGGCTACTTCGCCATTAGGCAACGTAATAAATTTTCGTTTGGCGTATGGTCTGATATGATAATAGACAAACTTTAATGACGACAGTGAAAGTGAAAGGTGGTTTAACTGATGAACGTGGGTTTTCAGAGTCTGTGCTCGCAAACTGGACTTCAGGGATGGCATCGTTACAGGATGTTTGTCAAAAAATTGAAGAATTCAATGATATACAAACAGGAAAAGCGAGCAACATATGCATTTAAGAGCTTCACGCAGACATCAAAATGCACCACACAGTGACAATCTGAATGATTGGCTGTTAAAATATCCACCTTTTCCAAAATGTAATGTGCGTATGTTAATAAGTAGTGGAGTAATTTGTGATGAATCAGTAAACTCTCTTGAGACATTTGTAGAATGAATTAAGAGGATCACCAAAATTAAAGGAGAGAACTTTAAAAACGTTTCACTTCAACTCGACCTCAAAGTTATACCACTTGCATCTTGCACTACGACTCTCAGGATAGGGAAGAAGAGGATTCCTAGCGCATGCCCATTAACATTGTTTTCCAGACTGTGTGTTGTCTAGCAATCTGATGAAGTTCTGTTTCTCATGTGAACTTTCCCCACACCCCATGTCACTGTTCACAGAAGACGGTCTCAAAAGGGTACAAAATCATATCTCTATGATGCATTCGCACCTCGGTCACCTGCTCCATAATGTCGTTTGGCATATAAAAGAAAAGTTTGAAACCATGTGTATGTAATATGAAACCTATTTCAAAAACCACTACGGATCAGAAATCACAGTTACATTTCGATGGCTTCCCAAGTGACGCTTCGCAAAGGCCAACAAAGTCTTCTCAAAGACGCCAGATGCTTCATTAGCTATCATTTTCGATGAAGATACAAATGTTGCAGTCGTACAGGAGAAGTTTCTCGCAAATGAGGGCAAAAAGTATCGTTTGATTCTGATGCTCATGCGGAAACATGAGGCTGGGGGTATTCAGGTGCTACAATCAGAAAAAGATGCGGATTTATTAACTGTGAAAACAGCTATTTCCCAAGTTGCTGAGTCTGACAGTGTGGCAATTGTAAGCAAGGACAGTGACGTGCTTGTTCTTCAAACGAGTCGAGAAAACAATCACAACAGCTTGTACTTCCATAAACTGGGAAGAGGGAAATCAACGGGAGTGTGGTACTCCAGTAATTCTTCCTATTTCTGTCCTACACTTGTGCTTTTCAACCATGCCTTCACAGAATTTGCGAGGTGCCGGGGCAAGCAGTGTATTTAACACTAAATTCTTCTAGAATCTCCATATGTAAATGATGCTCTAAGCCCCCCCCCCCTATTCTAACTCCGACTTTTGCTGTTGCACATGGATTAAAAAATATACGCGAAATGACTGTAATCAACCCTGCAAGTGGAGTAGAAAAGAGTTTGGCACCTGCAATAATTTAATTTGATAAATAAGTTAAATAAAGGAAGGTTTCATTAACTTAGTGAGAAATGATGGGTTGCTCTACCGATTAACAGAATGAAAGTTCTGTCCAAAATAACAATATGATTTATTAAGACTAAACACAAAATAATAAACAAAAACACATGAAACATTTATAATACATCAAATTGGCTCAAATTGGATACTCAAACAAACGCTATGAAGGTGAAGTTGTCCCTAAACTAGATTGTGAGGTTTAAGACGAAGTGGTATGTGGAGCCAATTCCTTGCCACTCAAATCTTAAGAGAGACACACAGCTAACCCAACATTAATTGCTGCTACTCAAGACAGAACAAAGTTAGAAAAAGACGAACAGGCGCGCTCTGCTGAGCTCTGATTATCACCTAGGAAAATCCCTATCTGCCGGTGCTGCGGACATACATTACCAAACTGTCTTCTTAACTGCCAGAACACGATCTGGCGTACCGGAGGCGATGGCTGGTTGCTTCGACATCCTCGACCGAAAGGCGAGAGCCGACTACATAGAGCACCCGTACAGGCCGAACACACAACATTCCCGCCCCCACGACAGTGGCCGTGGTTAAACGTTCCAATCAGCAACTCGAAAACCGGCGGAAAAGTCCACTCTATTGCCGGAGCACTACCATTCCACCAATGGAGATTCTTGGCGCCAATTTCTGCGCTGATTTTGCTACGTCACGGAGCTATGCCCTGAGCAAGCCAATCACAGTTACTATTTTGCAGAAAGCGCGGGAATTTTCCCGCCACAACTGCCTGGGTACACAAGTCATTCCCATGCCTCGCTGGTAGCCCGCCAGAAAGTGTTTTCGATAAGTTTCTGCAAAGTAACGGAACCTCTAGCCCAGCCGCTACTTCAGACCCCTCCGGGCGTGTCTTTTGACAATGTCGGCGTCTGAAAAGCATTCACTCGACTTCCTCACACCCGTCGGCTTAACGCTTTCCAGATCAGCAGAGCCCGCCTGTCACCGGACCACCCGGGTGACGAGAGACGCTGCGTGGGAAGTCCGCGTGTGAAGGAATAGCGACTTTTCACTGCATGCAATTAGCGAGGAAAATCGTAAGATAGAAATATGAGAGGGGGCTCATGCCACCTCTCAATGTGATATCACATCATCTTTTTTAGTCAAGGAAATTCGAAATTAGTAAATCTTACGGAGCAACAACCACACCTCAAAGTGCAAGCTGCTTTTGTTAAATCCTCAGTCTCTCAAGCCGTAGTTTCACAGGCAGAAGAACAGCTGGTGTTAGCACTGTATGGGAATTCCAACTGCACGATTCTGGATGAGCTCAGGTACGAGCTTTTTGTAAAGTCTGCCAGAAAAAAATCTTTCAAACTTTGAAAGGCTTCAGCCAGCATCCGGCGCAACAAGGCTGCAGTCATTGCGATCCTACTAGCAAGTGCTGTCTTGGCTGCGGAAGGTCACTGATCCGTGCCAGCCGGGCTGGAAGACAGGCTTATCAGACTTGTTTCCCGTGACGATGACGAAAGAAGCGGCACCGAACAGGCTACTGCAGATGGTTTCCTGCGCATGCAAAGCAAGATGCACGGCAGTGTGTGGATGCCGCAAGTCTGGACTGAACTGCTTCTCGACGTGGAATCACTGTCGTGGCTCAACTTGTGAGAACACCACAGAAATTGAGCCCGACGCGGATGAGGAAGATATCGAAGATACGTTGCAGTTGGTGAGGGTGCCGCAATGGATCCTGAAGATCGGATGCAGGATCGGGACCTGGCGCAGTCTCCCAAACTATCTCAATGGAATTAAAATTTGATAAAATGTGAATCTCTGATATTTAAATTGTGTTTTTTTAATACTGTCATGCCCTCTTATTTGTTCATTTGTACAAATTTAATATTACTCATACGTAAATGCGTACTGGCCCTTACCTTGTACATGGTTCTCATTTTCGCATCCCACTCTTACCACTTAAGGCATGGATAAAAGTGAATAAAAATACACATGGATGAAGAAAATTAAAAACATGTACCTAGAAGACACATGTGAGCTCATTACAGAGCCGTCTTCCCACCGGAAGTTTCTTTTCGTTGAATAACTTTAACTTTAAAAAATTCAACTGCTTTAGCTTTCAAGTGTATGGATGCATTAAGGCACTAAGTGCCTAAAACTCGAAAACTAGATGCTTTTGTAACATGAAATTCATGCCCTACGACTTTGACAGTTTTAATTTGTAGTAGCCTTCTTGTGTCAAAGGTGTTGGAATCAACTTTTTAGCCACGTTGGTGAAAATGAACTTACTTTGACAACTTATTTTGACACTTAAGTAGGTGACACGACGCAAAATTTAATGCTTATTCATTTTAGTACTAGTACAATTTTCTCAAGGATGCATAGTTTCCGAGTAAATAGGCGAAAATCTTAAAAAGTGCGAAAATTTCCTGGTTTTATTTTCCGCAAAAAGTTTTCCCCGGAGTTCTGAAGGATAAATAGTTGGATTCAACATACTCTCAACTATAACACAAGATAAAAAAGTAAAATCTTCTACCTTGTTCTTTGCAAGTAATAAGTACCACGTTACTGGACTATACATAGCACTTGACGTAGCTTTACTACCGATTTACTGATTAGTAATGACTTTTAAAAACCTTCAAGGACACATTCTCTTGTGAAAACCTGAAGCTGAATTGGATAAGTGGATAAAATACAGTGACCAAAAGATTATCAACAACTTGTACAGACTTCACTTGAAAGAGTGGAAAAACATGAAAGGCAGACAGAACTTAAAAAGGGGCTGAGATCTGCTTGTAGACTATCAACCAACATATACAATCTGTACATAGAGGAAGCAGTAAAGCGAACCAAGAAGAAATTTCTGAACTGAATTAAAATTTCAGAAAATAACAGCTTTAAGATTTTCTGATGACTTCTTTTCTTTTCTTTTTTTTTTTTTTTTTTTTTTTTAGCTTTTGAGGCAGACAACGTATTTCGGGTTTAGAGGACAAGGGATACACAAATCACTTGAATGGAAAATGTACTATCTTTTAAGAGTTTATAATATCAACGTCAAAGAATTAAAGCAAGGTGAGCCGTGGCTGGCTCATGTTATGCGTTGGATTAAACCTTGGTTGCTATTCTGTGTTTCGTCTCCTGTGGTTATCGCGATTATGCTGTTATACTCTCTGTCTTTCCACGAGTGGCAGCAGACGTGTGTATCGATATTCGTACCCTGTACTATCTTTGGCCTGGCGCTTATAGTTTCCGGTTGTGCTGTGTGCGACCAGATGGTCGGTTGGCGTGGAGTAGCGAAAAAATCTGTGCAGCGCGTAGTTCGGCCGGGGCCGCTGGGGGAATACAATTTTGTATGTTCGAGTGAAACTGACAGAGGCTTATTTTGGCCCATTTCCACAATTTAAACTACCTGTCCTTTCCTGCGGGTTTAGCAAGGCATCTCACAAGGGTGGTGGAATGTACTCGAATTAATCCAGGCGGTACTGAGCGAATTAGATTTGGAAATAAGACACTAAAAGTAGGCGATGAATTTTACTATTCGGGCAGCAAAATAACTATCTATGGTCGAACTAGACAGAATATAAAATGCAGACCAACAATAACAAAAAAATCATCTATGAAAAAGGGACTTTTTTGACATGGAATATAAATTTCAACGTTGTAAATCCTTTTCTCAATGTATTTGTCTGGATCGTAGCCTGGTAGGGATGACAAACGATGATGATAAGCAGTGCAGACAAGAAGAGAAAAGAAGCTTTCGAAATTTGATGCTAGAGAGGAATGGTGCAGTAGCCGCAGTAAACTACACTGTGATGCAGAAGGCTTCTCTTCCTTTTCGCACTTGTTCAAAGAACCTGTGAGAAAATGTACTGCTCTTCTTTGGATCTTCTCTGCTTCCTCTATCAGTCGTATCTGGTACAGAGCCAAATGTTTTCAAGACAGTCTAGACACAAGGCGAGGAAGCCGAAAGGGCACGCGTCAACTCACGCCGGCTTGCGTTAAGTCTGAAACAGGATACGTAATGAATGCTATAAAGAAAAGTACGTAGCTGCTGGAATACTTAACTTTAATCCATCATTTGTATACAGCATTCTTGATGATACAAGTGAGACTCTCTCTAGAAATGGTTAATGGCGCCTTGCTAGGTCGTAGCCCTGGACTTAGCTGAAGGCTATTCTGTCTCTCGGCAAATGAGAGAAAGGCTTCGTCAGTGTAGTCGCTAGCAAAGTCGTCGTACAACTGGGGCGAGTGCTAGTACGTCTCTCTAGACCTGCCGTGTGGTGGCGCTCGGTCTGCGATCACTGACAGTGGCGACACGCTGGTCCGACATGTACTAATGGACCGCGGCCGATTTAAAGCTACCACCTAGACAGTGTGGTGTCTGACGGTGACACCACATATAAGATACCTTCTTTCAGGGTCGACTACATGTCCTCAGAATCGTTCGAGTGAATCTCAGTCTTCCATCTGCCTTAACTGCGATTAGCTTTTTTGTGGACGTTCTGTTTTACATGGCTTAGTACGTATACTCTAGTGATTATTGTGCACTCGTGTAACCACATATCAATTTGTCTTTCTGCCCATTTCTGTGCTATAAGTTATATTTGTTTATGACGAGTATCAACTGTTAATACCCATATCAAGCCTCGATCCTCTGCAGGTTTTCGTGCATTTCACCGCAATTTTCTAGCGTTGCGATTTTTCGACTTTTCTGTATACAACAGCACCATTGGCATCCCTGCTCGCGTCTATGTTTAGCCTGTAAGTGCCGGAAGTTTCATTTTTTTTGTCTGTTAGTTATTGTTCAGTGCTGTATTGAGTAGAACGCTGCGTCGCACAGTTTGCGAATTTCGAGATGGCAGAGATAGAGGAGCAACGCGTCTGCATTAAATTTTGTGTGGAACTCAAGAAAATCTTAACACAGACACAGTAAATGATGCAGGAAGCCTACGGTGATGAGTGCCGCACTCGGTGTTACAAATGGTCCACACGGTTTGAAAATGGCCGGACGGAAGTTGAAGACGACCCTCGTTCAGGACGCCCTTCGACGTCTAGCGATGTGCTCATGTCAGGAACATCAACGAAATTGTGCGTGCCAGTCGAAGACTGACTGTCCAAGAGATTGCAGAAGAACGTAACATTTCAGTTGGAGCATATCATGAAATACTGACACAGCAACTTGTTGCCTCCAAATTCGTCCCACGGCTCATGAGTCAAGTCAGAAAAGACCTTCGAATTGCATTGTGTGAAGAGCTTTTGGATCGCGCAAATGAGAACGAGATGTTCCTTAAGTGAATCATAACTGGTGATGAGTCGTGGTTCTACGATTATGATGTCGAGACCAAGGTTTAATCTTCATAATGGGTCTGGAAAAGTTCTCCAAGACCAAAAAAAGCTCGTGAGGTCAGGTTAAATGTCAAAGCGATGCTGATAGTTTCCTTTGACTTCTAAGGATTAGTTCATGATGCATTTTTGCCACGGGGACATACTGTTAATCGATGGTACTATCGGTATATGTTGCGACGCCAGCGAGAAAATGTGAGAAGGAAACGGCCTGAAATGTAGTGAGACAATTTAATGCTCTTGCATCACGATAACACGCCCGTACATTCATCCCTGTTGGTGCGTGACTATTGCACAAAAAAACGAAATCGCTGTGGTATCTCATCCTCCATACCTGGTCCCTGTGGACCTTTTCTTTGTTTCCAAAGTTGGAAAGCACTTTGAAAGGACGAAGATTCGCGACGATAGACGAGACAAAAGAAAATTCGGAGACGGTGATTCGTGCGATCCAGCAAAAGGCGTACCAAGATGGCTTCCGGAAGTGGAAACGGCGCTGCGAGCAGTTTATCAGTCGTGGATGAGAGTATTTCGAAGGAGACCATGCTCAATAAGGAAAAGGTAAGCGCGGAAAAATTTTGGGGTCAAAGGTCCGGAACTTTTTGAACAGACCTCGTACTGTGAAATGTGGTGGCCATGCAACTCCCCGTTGTGGTACGCCCGCAGTATTTTTCCGTATGAAAATTTATTGTTGTTGAGAATGAGATGTTGTATTCTGTTTGGCCGGACGGTGTGGCCGAGCGGTTCTAGGCGCTACAGTCTGGAACGGCGCGACCGCTACGGTCGCAGGTTCGAATCCTGCCTCGGGCATGGATGTGTGCGATGTCCTTAATTTAGTTAGGTATAAGTAGGTCTAAGTTCTAGGGGATGATGACCTCATTAGTTAAGTCCCATAGTGCTCAGAGCCATGTGACTCAATTTTTTGTTTGAAACTCCAGACACACAGCTGCCCTGATAATACGTACAGTCTGTTTTGTTTATTAGGCAGATGGGCAGAACTGTGTCGAGAAGTCATGGAACTAGGCATCAACGTGGGTGGCGGTATCTACCGCTTGCTTCCTAGCTCCAATAAATCTATCTGGCAATTGCCATTCCAACGATTAGTCCTACGTGATCGTTATACTCTAAATCTCTCCCTAAGCACGCTGCCAGGCATTTAACGGACGTGATTGTTTCCAGCGATTGTTCCGTCTTGGCGCTATGCTGATCTACGAGCGTCAAGCTGACGGCTGAGAAGTTAACGAGCCTATGACCAGTCCAGAAGGGGGAGGGGAAGTGGAGGCTATATGGCCGGGAGCTCCTGAGACGTCGCTCGTTACTCCCGGCCCCCTCCAACCCCACTCCTCACTACCAGCTTCCCCCACACCCCTCCTCCCGCCAGTCGTCGCTCCCATATTCCGCACGCGGAATGCGGCGGTATTGTAGCCCCTGCAAGGTGCCACCGTCGGCTGAATGCAAATTGCTCCGCGCTATAAATGCGAGGAACGTGAGTCGAGGGATTACTCGCCACCGGGTGGGAGAGGGGGGGTGGCGGCTGTTTCTTTCCCGAACGGGCTGACCCGATACGTTCCAACCCCTCCCCCCCCTCCTCCTGCCCTCATGAATCACGTGAACTTTATTCAAGTTGCCCCTCGCCACCCCTGCACCCCCTTTGCCGCTGAGCTGAGCTTCTTTTTCTAGCGTCCGATAATTGGAAGCGAACATTCATTCGGGACGGATAATTACTTCTCGAAGGCGAGTTCTCCCCTGGGGCCTTATTCGGATGCGTCTTTGATTCTAAACCCCTTACTCTCTGCCGGTTTCCCAGATTACGTTGATACCGTCTCTGTTCACGTTGCTGTCCTCTGCTGTTCCGAAACGGTGGTTTCCTCCTCAGGATCATTAACGCTCTCAAAGCAAACTTCTGCGCCACTGGCAAAAAAAAAAAAAAAAATCATATAGGTAATAATCGTTGAAAGATAGGCATCATCCACTTTAATTACATTACCTGCTTTCATGTTGAAAGAGGATACAGAAATTTCATCACCCGTAATAGATAAAATATCAATACAATTCATCAACTGAGGACGTAAATATGATTCACACGGTTGCCCATGAGTATCTGCGCCTTAATGAGGGCGGGACTAGATTCAGTCAAGCTAAGGTGCTGACGCCAAAGCGTATTACCTCCAAATTCCACCACATACCAGTAATCCTCACAACGACTCTCTACATAATCGAATATCCCTGTATATAACAGGTTCAGACGTCTGTTTACTTTACAAATGTGTTACTGCGTTATATCTTTGACGTTAGGCATGTAAAACTTTTATCACTGAAGATGGATACTAATTAAGACGGTTTATTGGTTTCCAGTTAGTCACCCCTTAAGCTAATGAAAAAGCCGAAACGAAAACTGGTAATATATTAAAACGTCACGTTTTATGCTGAAGTCTTACTTCATGAACAACGTACACTTATTAAGCGATAAATCGGTTGCATTTCATTGTTTTATTGGGCTGCATATGAGAAAAAGGCTTGAAACAGTTTGCAATTATGTGTAAAGTTTACTGGAAGTAGCGAAGTACTCTTCTTCTCGAATACGGGGCGCGTGTAGTCTCGGCAATTTGCGTGCCATTTGTTACGCTGCCTCCAGACATATACACGGTTTCTAATTTTAATACTTGCCTTACTTTATTGAAATTTAAAAGCGACATTATACCTCTAAGTTTGTATCTTTTGGCCAATTTGGAAAGGTGTTTTTTGTATGTTAAAGTTCTGTCCAGAGTGACTCCCAGGTATTTTGGGCTTTCGTTGTATCTGACTGTGCCAAGAGGGCCGAACTGTTGCTGATGAAAGGCGATTAGAGAGGTGGAACAGGCTTACCTCGGTTTTAGAAACATTTGGTCTCAGTCGCCATGTCTCAAAATACTCATAAAGTTTAGTAAGTCTGTTCGTTAGGTGTTCTTCACATTCAGAAAGATCATCACTCTGATATGAAATTGCCAGGTCATCTGCATATTGAAAGTTTCGGCAGGTCAAATTCGGCAGGTCAGCTGTGAATAGGATGAATAATACTGGAGCAAAAACAGAGCCCTGAGGTAATCCGTTATTGAGTATATGCCATCTGCTTTTTTCTTCTTCTTGATCTATTTTAAACCACCTATTGCTTAACATATTACTTAAGAGGTTGCCTAGAGTTTTGCAAGGTATTGCTCTCAAAACTTTCAATAATAGGCCCTCGCACCACACCGTGTCATAAGCTGCTGACAGGTCAATGATCACTACCCCAGTTTTAAGTTTCTTTTGGTATCCAGATTCTGGCTACCAGTGCTTTCAAACATCTGTCCAACAGACCTCCGTCGAAAGGCTGCTCTTTACAACCTCTGCCAGCAAGTTTCTGTAAACAACTCGATCCCTCTTCATGACGATTTGCTATCACTGCCCAGGAAACGCCTCAAATCTAGAAGACCAGCATATGAAATAGGAGACCAAATGCAATCCACAGGATTCGACCAGGACGCAGAGTGGAAACGTGAGTGGCAAGCTACAAGAACCCGAAACCACGAACTTGTAGACAATCCAACAGTTCCAGTTCCAGGCTTCCATCAACCAAGTGAGGTGCGGGTGCAGTTAAACAGATATCGGACGGAAGAAGGTAGGTGCAAATACAACATGCACAAGTGGGGCTTTTCGAGTAACAGTGTGTGTAACTGTGGTGACACCCAAACAAAGAGCCACATTGTGAATGACTGTCTAATCAGACGCTTCGCTGGTGGCATTGAGAAGCTTCATCAAGCATCCCACGAGGCACTCCGCTGGATCGAGTCCATCAACATCCGAGTGTAGTCTGAGACGTTTTAAAACTTGTGTATTATATACAATTTCACATGTTCATTTTTATATATATTTCTTTGTTTTGCTAAATGTGTATTGCTGTAATTGATGCATACGATAATAATAATAATAATAATAATACCTTTAAGTGAGTAGATCATGACAGGATGTTACATTTTTAAATTCGGCTACTAATTATGTGAAATAGTGGGAACCAACTTTTAGCCGACCCTTAAAACCGTTAGACGGACAGCCTTTAACCTAGACCGTATGACCTTTTTAGTTGTTTAGTTGAGAAAATAATATATACGTCATCTTTACTTTCTTATTCTGAAAGTGTTAGTCTGTGCCTGTTACAACTGCTGAGAGAGACTAGTCAATGACCCCTACATGGTTTTGGGCCTCTATCTTTCTCTGTCCTGTTGGCTTATACTCGCATTTGTACAGTACTTTTGGCAGCCTCTCATCCTCCATCCTACTGCTCTTTCCATTTCTTCATGTAGTTTTCTGTTTTTTTCATTTAGAGACAATTCTCATTCTGCTCTTATTTCCGTATTTCGTTTTCTGTCTTGACTTGTGTACCTTGCTACCAGTCTGAGAACTCAAATATCCCCATTCTGGAATCTTACGTTTTTTTATCTACATTTCAGTTTTATGCATTACGATGGGTATTGATAATGTTCCATAAAATTTCATAAGTGTGCCTTTTCTTACTTCCCTTTGTAAAATTCATCTAATAGTATCAGTATTAAATTCCTCTAGACTATTTTGAAAATCAGTTTCGTCTTCATTGGAAAATAATATCTTAAACATTTAAAATATACTGGTTCTATTATTTTCCCGTTTTTTACAGTTCGAATCTAATTATGTTTCTCTCACAAAATGCCATCGCTTTGCTGGCAAGTTACATGAAGCTCATATTCTTTGTAGTTGATTTGCTGCTCTTTGTAGATTACCTCCCTGTTAGCAACCCGCGTCCGGCCATCCTGATTTAGGTTTTCCGTGATTTCCCTAAATCGCTCCAGGCAAATGCTGGGATGGTTCCTTTGAAAGGGCACGGCCGCTTTCCTTACCTAATCCGATGAGACCGATGACCTCGCTGTTTGGTCTCTTCCCCCAAACAATCCAATCCAATCCTGTTAGCAACAGTTACCTTATCATCCGTCTGCCGCCGGATGACATCGAAAAAGTTCACAGAAGGGCAGCTCGTTTTGTATTATCGCGAAATAGGGGAGATAGTGTCACAGACATGATACGTGAATTAGAGTGGCAATCATTAAAACAAAGGCGTTTTTCTTTGCGACGCGATCTTCTCGTGAAATTTCAATCACCAGTTTTCTCCTCCGATTGCGAAAACATTCTGTTGGCACTCACCTACATAGGGAGAAATGATCATCACGATAAAATGAGAGAAATCGGGGTTCCCACAGAATAATTTTAAGTGCTCGTTTTTCCCGCGCACCGTTCGAGAGTGGAACGGTAGGGAGACAACTTGAAGGTGGTTCATTGAACCCTTTGCCAGGCGCTTTATTGTGAATAGCAGAGTAATCACGTAGATGTAGATGTTGTTGCAAGCAGCATCCTCAGTATAATCTGGATTTTTAAGATTAAAAGAGTAAAATGGTAGTTCATTTATCCATTCCGAAATGATTCAGTTTATGCAGATGTTAAAAAGCACAGGCGAAAAACTGCATCCATGTCATAAACCTAGGTTGACGCTCATCTTATTTTGAGTAATTGTGTTTGTAGCAGGCATTTAAATATTCAAACTTACGTTTTATTAGTTTTATTAAATATTTAGGGAAACCCCTGTTGTCAAATACCTGAAAAAGCTTAGCTTATTAGTCACGAAAGAAAGGAAACAGTTCACGGGGAACGGCCGGACGTTAGTGTCCAACGGGAACAATATATCAGGTATGATGGCAACGTAGTCGCTTGCCGGCCCTTCACTCTTGGACTCTTTCGTCATGAATTAAGCAGGGAGAATTTTAAGAATAACATCACGATCAAAGATAGTTTGTTTCCTTTCTGAACTCGCTATGTTTGCCAATAATTTGATTCAAGCTAGTTACGTTATCGATAGAGTTTCTTTATGTTCTGAATCTCGATCGCTACCCTACAATATACTTACGTCAATAAATACAGTTGAGTGAAAAGTTTTTATCTTCGACTATACTTCTTGTATCAGTGCAGCCATTTCGTCCTTGTGGCATCTGATGCCACTGGGGGAAAAATACAGTGAGTGAAAGATTTTCAATTGGAGCAGGAAACGCACGCAATAAAAAATTAATTTTTAGCGTTGTACTGAGTAGTCGTTGTGGGGTAACTGGTCTCGGCACATATGCGTTCATATGATATCGTTTTCTGCCCTCTATCCTAGTCGGCCTATGATCAAGGCTCATCTAAAATTATTTCATTGCATGCTGCACAGAACAGTCGTTCTGTAACAATACGTTGCACTCAACCACACATACATGCTATGAGGGTTGTTGTATGACTTTAGTGAATTATTTGAAAATGGACTGAAAATTCCGAAACAAGTAATCAGTTAATAAAGACAAACTTTTTTGTAACTTTAACGGCTTTTTACAATTTTGTTAATGCTTAAAAACCTACTTTTAAAAAACCATTAGGCAGGAATAAAACAGCAACTGAGGCGTCTTTCCGAATTTCAAAATTACTGCGCAGATTAAGAAACCTTACGAAAATGGTAAATTAATCAAAACAGAATTTTTAGAAGCTGCAGATTCATTTCTCGATAGTTTAAAAAATAAATGTGATATTATGTCTGCTATTAAATGTATACAGCTTTCTGAAAATACAGTACTGAAGAGGATTAACTTCGCAAGTTAAAACTGCCTTTCATCACTGCAGCTATTTTTTCCCGACAACTTGATGAGTCGTCTAATACATTTGATACGGCTCAGTTGGGCGTTTTAGCAAGAGAGATTTCGAAATAAGAGCGGGGATGGTAAAGAAGTACTTTATGTCGCAAGAGAGACCACACGTGAGGATGCACGATGAGCATGACGTAGTGTTATGCCCTCATAATTCCTTTGAACGCTACCAGCCGTGAGCTGAAGTCATACCCGTCGGCTCCCTACACCTTTACGTCCGGAGTAACACTGCTGTACCTCTGTAAAACGTTGGGAAGATGTTGTGGTGTCACCGTCAGACACCACACTTGCTAGGTGGCAGCCTTTAAATCGGCCGCGGTCCGTTAGTACACGTCGGACCCGCGTGTCGCCACTGTCAGTGATTGCACACCGAGCGCCGCCACACGGCAGGTCTAGAGAGACGTCCTAGCACTCGCCCCAGTTGTACAGACGACTTTGCTAGCGATGCTACACTGACAAATACGCTCTCATTTGCCGAGACGATAGTTAGCATAGCCTTCAGCTACGTCATTTGTTACGACCTAGCAAAGCGCCATAGCATTTGATATTTATTTTGTGAAGCATGTACAGTCAAGAGAGATGTTCACCAATTGTGGATTAAAGTTAAGTATTCCAGAAGCTATGTACTATTTTTGGCTACTATAATTCCTTGTCATATTCCAGACCTCACGCCAGCCTGCGTGAGCTTAAACGCGTGCCTTTCGGCTTCTTCCAAACTCCGTGAATTGGCTCCTGTCAATTCACAACAGATGCGACCTCTCCCCAGGTCTCCTCCATAGTCGTTGGCAATGGTTGTCCACTGCAATGCAGAACCGCGATTCATCGACGTGAACGATGCGACATCATTCACCAACAACGACGCTTCCCGACACGGCAACATTCCAAAGGCAGCAGTTTGTGCTCTTGCTTTAACGGCAGATGTAGGGCAAAATTGAGAAAAAATTCGAACTTTTTATAGCGTAATTTATTAGACTGGTTCTTTAAGAATAACATCGCAAAGTTTCATTATCGAATTCTGGCCAGAAAAATGTTTTAAAAAAGTTTGTTTGGGCATCTGAGCGTCCTAGGCCCCCTATTTCTATCTTGTGATCCACACCTTCTCTACGCTATAAATTTTTTGTGCGTTAATTTTTCGTTCACACAAACGAAACGAACTGTAGACGAGTTTTGAAGGCTGTGATAAAGATTCTCTTTGATTATTCCTTTGTTTACAACGTTGTTTTTCTGAATAGTACGTGCTAGAAACTTATTTCAGCTTTTAGTTCTGCATATACCTACATGTTATTTCGAAATGGGTCATAACAGAGGACACATATTGAACAAAGTGAAGAAATATCGAATTTCATATGTAAAAGGTACAAGAAATTTAAATAACGTAGTTACAGATGCTGCTCCTAAGTGTGAAGAACAATTTTCGACAAATTCACTGAATTCATCGAAGAAGAAAATTAGTGAAGGAACCGATGCTGCTAGTGGATTTACCTTAACTGACTTAAATACTTGCCCATGTAATTAATGTTTAATGTGCATGTGTTAATTGTGTGTCAAAGAGCCTTAGACTGTATTATGACAGTGTCCCCAATTATTGTGAAGATAGCTGGATGTGATGCCTGTCTAGTGTTCAACAGTGGAAATGTAGGTGGAATTAGGTGCCTGCAGAGACTAGGCTTCCATCCTGGTGCATTCACATTGAAGATACTCACAAGCGCCGGTGAAGCACTATTGGACAAATCTCAGGCAGCAGGAGAAAAACTGCAAAAGTTAGGCAAAGGAGGCAGGGGAAAAGATCAGTCCAGGAAGACGAGGAATAGAATGAAGATTTTCGATATGTATAGCATTAGTCATTAGAGGTATAGGAATACTGCCAAAAATTGAAATAAAAACATTAAATGCGAATTGCTGTAAAGTGACTTTTTTGAGATACAATGAACGTTTTCCCAGGAGTCATAAAAGCTAACATCTTGGAATTTGGCATAGTTCTTCAGAACAACTTACTGAATAAGCTTGTGCAGCGCCTTCCCGTTATATTTTCTCTGTTAACAGTTGCCGATTAAAGTTTCAGAAAAATAGAGCAGTTCCGGGTAACACGAAACTGAAAAATTAATTTCAAAGCAACTATGACCTTAAATAAAAATTTGCTCCTCGAGTTTTATTAGCCCCTTATGTAGATGTAAACTGTCAAATTCCAGTGTTATTGCTTGGTTAGTTTACGAGAAAAGGTACGTCATACACCGAAGCGCCAAAGAAACTGGTATAGACATTCGTATTCAAATACAGAGATATGTAAACAGGAAGAATACGGTGCTGCAGTCGGCAACCCCAGCAGAAGACAATAAGTGCCTGACGCAATTGTTACATCGGTTACTGCTTCTGCAATGGCAGTTTAGCAATATTTAAGTGAGTTTGAACGTGGTGTCACAGTCGGAGCACGAGCGATGGGACACAGCATCTCCGAGGTAGCGAGGAAGTGGGGATTTTCCCGTATGATCATTTCATGAGTGTACCGTGAATGTCTGGAATACAGCAAAACATCAAATCTTCGACATCGCTGCGACCGGAAAAAGGTCCTGCAAGAACGGGCCCAACGACAGAAGAGACTCGTTCAACGTGACGAAAGTGCAACCCTTCCGCAAATTGCTGCAGATTTCAGTGCTGGCCCATCAGTGTGCGAACCATTCAACGAAACATCATTGGTATGGGCTTTCGAAGCCGATGGACCACTCGCGTACCCTAGTTGACTGCACGACATAAAGTTTCACGCCTCGCCTCGGACCGTCGACATCGACATTGGACTGTTGGTGACTGAAAACATGTTGCTTGCTCGGACGACTCTCGTTTTAGATTGTGTCGAGCGGATGGGCGTGTACTGGTATGGAGACAAGCTCTTGAATCCATGGTCCATGTATGTCAGCAGGGGACCATTGGAGGCTCTGTAATCGTGTGGGGCGTGTGAAGTTGGAGTGATATGGGACGCCTGATACGACTCTGACAGGTGACACGTACGTAAGCATCCTGTCTGATCACCAGCATCCATGCATGTCCATTGTGCATTCCGACGGACTTGGAAATTCCAGCAGGACAATGGGACACCCCACATATCCAGAATTTCTACAGAGTGGCTCCAGTAACACTCTTCTGATTTTAAATACTTCCGATGGCCACCAGACTCCCCAGACATGAACATTATTCAGCATGTCTGAGATGTCTTGCAACGTCGTGTTCAAGAGAAATGTCCACCACATCATACTCTTACGGATTTATGGACAGACCTACAGGATTCATGGTCAGTTCCCTCCAGCACTACATCAGACATTATTCGAGTCCGTGCTGCGGTACTTCTGCGTGCCCGCGGGGCCTTACACGATATTAGGCAGGTGTGCCAGTTTCTTTGGATCTTCTATGCAGAAACAATGGTAATTAAAAATTCAAATCGTTATAAAATGTATGTCAATGCGCATTTTCAAACAAAAATTGCACAGAATGTCAAGCATCATATTGTAGTCTTAAGCTTTACTGATTTAGCTGTAACTTTTCGGGATATACAGGGTGTTACAAAAAGGTACGGCCAAACTTTCAGGAAACATTCCTCACACACAAAGAAAGAAAATATGTTATGTGGACATGTGTCCGGAAACGCTTACTTTCCATGTTAGAGCTCATTTTATTACTTCTCTTCAAATCACAGTAATCATGGAATGGAAAAACACAACAACAGAACGTTACAGCGTGATATCAAACACTTTGTTACAGGAAATGTTCAAAATCTCCTGCGTTAGCGAGGATACATGCAGCCACCCTCCGTCGCATGGAATCCCTGATGCGCTGATGCAGCTCTGGAGAATGGCGTATTGTATCACAGCCGTCCACAATACGAGCACGAAGAGCCTGGACATTTGGTACCGGGGTAGCGTAGACAAGAGCTTTTAAATGCCCCCATAAATGAAAGTCAAGAGGGTTGAGGTCAGGAGAGCGTGGAGGCCATGGAATTGGTCCGCCTCTACCAATCCATCGGTCACCGAATCTGTTGTTGAGAAGCGTACGAACACTTCGACTGAAATGTGCAGGAGCTCCATCGTGCATGAACCACATGTTGTGTCGTATTTGTAAAGGCACATGTTCTAGCATCACAGGTAGAGTATCCCGTATGAAATCATGACAACGTGCTCCATTGAGCGTAGGTGGAAGAACATGGGGCCCAATCAAGACATCACCAACAATGCCTGCCCAAACGTTCACAGAAAATCTGTGTTGATGACGTGATTGCACAATTGCGTGCGGATTCTCGTCAGCCCACACATGTTGATTGTGAAAATTTACAATTTGATCACGTTGGAGTACATACTGACGAAACTAAAATGAGCTCTAACATGGAAATTAAGCGTTTCCGGACACATGTCCACATAACATCTTTTCTTTATTTGTGTGTGAGGAATGTTTCCTGAAAGTTTGGCCGTACCTTTTTGTAACACCCTGTATATGTTTAAGTACAAGAATGCACTTTCCCTACGTCTGTCCTTAACACATGGGATGTAATTCCCCAGTCATCGCTGCTAGTCTTCGACCAGTGGTGCAGCTTGACACAGAATGTTGCAAGGAGACCACTGTTCTCGGATGACAGCGGCATATGTGATGCAGCTACGATGTGCTTGGTGCACATTTCAGCAGTCCCTTTTGGTGGTCAGACGTGGTCAACTGGAACCTTGACGACGAGCATCGCTGCCCTCGCATTCCCATGCAGTCCACCATCAGCTGACTGAAACATCTGAATGTTCCACATACCCGGATATTGCACTATTTGGCCAGATGGCCACTTGGAGGCCTACAGTGAGTCCCCTTTCAAACTCTGTCAAGAGCTGATAACGCTGTTCCACATGAGTGTGTGGCATCTCTGCATCCTTCCCAGCGATCACTCAACCATCTAAAGCAGTTCATGTCCATTACACAGGGTGTTAGCGGTATAAGTGCAGATATTGTGATCATTAGTACCTTTACATGTACCCTGTTCAGTGTGATAGTTGTTTCTCCTCTGCCCATGACAGTCTTCCCACAAACACGTTACACAATTTACTACCTGATGTTTTCTGCACAGTCATAGCTGCACTGCTAAGTGGACTTCGCCTGTCAGTATAGACTAACTGTTTTGCGCCCATGTGTTCACACTTCAACACCTGACCTGCTGCCCAGGGGAAAATAAGCATTCATGGCTTGCTCTTGCCACATGTACTTGGAGGTACTAACCAACAAGAAAAACATATTACACCTAACATCAATATTTTTAGTCTGCAAATGAAGTAAATACTGATGTAATGTTGCATAAAAAGTTCTCGGTTTACTTGCCGCGTAAATTTGGATAAAATCTCAAGCTTTCGATGACTACCTCCGTCATCTTCGTCACGGGTAAAACTGACTGTCGTGGACCGGTGAGGCTTCCGCTTTTATAAGCAGTGGACGGCTTCTCATTGGCTGGATGACGTCACGGTGAAAGCGATGCGTACTGAGGTGGCGGCCTCTATATCCATAGATTTTGTTTGCGCGCTTTATCCAGCGTTGCTTGCAGCGCCATCGATTGCAACAGGCGGAGAAATGCGAGGAATGTAAGAAGTCTCCCTCTGGGCTCTTTCTATATCAATTGCGCGCTTCCACGCATTGCTGAGTGCATAACCGGAATCTCTGTTGAAATTATTTTCACAGAGTCTAATTTCAACTGCTTCCCTGATGACAGAGTCCCAGTAGTTTGAAGCGTGAGCAAGTAGTCTTGTTTCATCGAATAAAATCTTATGTTTATTTAACAAACTGTGCTCAGCCACCGCTGATTTTTCTAGATACCTGTATTTCAGGTGACGCTGATGTTCCACACTGCGATCGGCGACAGTTCTTATAGACTGGCCCACATAACTTTTGCCACACTCGCAAGGAATGCTGTAAATTCCCGGTACTCTCAGGCCAAGATTATCTTTCACGGGTCGCAGCATTTCGTTAATCTTCCTGGGTGGCCGGAAGACTGGTCTGATTTCTTGCCGGCTTAGGACTCTGCCGATCTTGCTGGTCGTTGCACCGCAGAATGGTAGCCGCGCGATGTGTTGGTCCTCTTGATCTGTTCGAACAGCGTCCTTTCTTGGTTTCTTCGCCAGAGTACATCTGATATCACGATCAGAATAACCATTTTTTATGAATACCGTCGTCAGATGGTTAATCTCGGAGCCGAGATGATCCTTGTCCGAAATAGTCCTTGCTCTGTGTACCAAGGTGTTCAGCATAGCTCTCTTCTGAGCTGGGTGGTGAAAACTACGCGCGTTTAGATATAAATCTGTATGCGTCGGTTTTCTGTGCACAGAATGTCCGAGACGTCCATCTGATTTTCGCTCCACCAGTACATCTAAGAAGGGTAACTTTCCATCCTTCTCCACCTCCACTGTAAATCTTATGTTCTGATGTATACCATTCAAATGTTCAACAAACTGCTGCAGTGCCTCATTGCCATGTGGCCTGATTAAAAAATGTTCGACAGAGATTCCGGTTATGCACTCAGCAATGCGTGGAAGCGCGCAATTGATATAGAAAGAGCGCAGAGGGAGACTTCTTACATTCCTCGCAGTTCTCCGCCTGTTGCGATGGATGGCGCTGCAAGCAACGCTGGATAAAGCGCGCAAACAAAATCTATGGATATAGAGGCCGCCACCTCAGTACGCATCGGTTTCACCGTGACGTCATCCAGCCAATGAGAAGCCGTCCACTGTTTATAAAAGCGGAAGCCTCACCGGTTCACGACAGTCAGTTTTACCCCTGACGAAGATGACGGAGGTAGTCATCGAAAGCTTGGGATTTTATCCAAATTTGACGCGGCAAGTAAACCGAGAACTTTTTATGCAAGGACTCCGTCGCGAAAGACTTCGTAGTCACTGATGTAATGTTGTTCGGTACACTGTCCTCCGTCACCAATAAAGATATCTGCACTTACACCCTTAACAACATGTATACCCTACTATTCCTTGTAAGAATACTAAACATGAACGACGCTAATATCCTCTGGTGGTAGTTCTACCTGTCACAGCAAATTGTACCTCTAATCATTTTCACGTCCGCCGATAGTGTATATATGGACAAAGTTACATTTACAACTAACCAACCAGGTCTTCTAGGTGCTTCTTTTTTTTTTTGTGGTGTGTGTGTGTGTGTGTGTGTGTGTGTGTGTGTGTGTGTGTGTGTGTGTGTGTGTGTGTGGCGCTGTAGTAGATGTCCTCAGTCCTCATCGTCTCGTCTGGGACCTCATGTCCTAATCTTCCGTTTCCTCTTTCTTTCCCTTTTTTTATTCCTATCGGCGATCTGTTCAGCGAGCAATCGGTGGTAACACGTGTAGAACTTGAAAGCACTGTTTCGGTCTCTAGGGGCTCAGAAACACGTTGGCGGGGTAAGGAGGAGTTGGCTGCCTGGCAACTGCTGTGCCGCTCGCTCGTCGCTTTTGCAGACCGAGAAGGGATCAGAGAGGAGAGTGGAGGGCATTCCGCCCCACGTGTGCGCGCGTTCCGTATGCCGGCGCGCTCGCAACTTGCCGGTCTGGGGCGCGCCTCAGCTAGATTCACAATTGCTCCGCCCGCCTGCCGAAAAAGTTGGCCGCTGCTCTCTCTCTCTCTCTCTCTCTCTCACTCTGCCTTGCATCGCATTGTGTCTTGTCTTCGTTGCAGTCGATGGTGCCAGCCAGCTACCGACCGATGCCAGGGGCACGGCCGTACAGAGCGCCTCTGGAGGATACACTTTCACGGCAGCAGCTTCTGTCTGCTAAGTAAACTCTCCTGATTGGATTGCTGTGCCTGCGGAAACGCTACGTGTTAGTTCTATTGTGTGTGTGTGTGTGTGTGCGTGGGTGGGTGGGTGGGTGGGTGGGTGTGTCTCTGGGTGGGTGGGTGGGTGAGTGTGTACAATCGAGAGAGAGAGCTGAAGAGAAAAAAGGAGAGAGAGAGAGACAAGGCATCTTGAATGTACTCGTCACGTACCGATAGTCTGTCTGGAATGTTTGCCCCATCGATTGCCTTATCGTATTTCGTGATTCACAGGCAGAAATCAAAATAGAACTTCAAATCAACAAAAAATTTACAGTAACTTAATGAGAGTAAAGTTCATTTCAACAACACCATAGCAAACGCTATAAAAATAAATGGGGAATTCTTATCGATTCTACAAAACTCGCTATTTGACACAACAGTTGTATGTCATCTTTCTATTGAACCGCTGCCAGCTTCGATCAAACAGCAGACCGTCCTTAGGCATTAAAAAACTTAGCTCCCTCTGTTCCTCCATGAGATTCACAGCGCTGTAGACAGTGGCGCTCAGGTTGCCGTGTTCCTCGACTTCAGGAAGACATTTCACATCACCACGCACTGCTGTTTAGTGAAATCAAATACCACCTCAGAGACTATCGGATCAATTTGCGACTGGACACAACTCAAGACGTTGCTCTTAACGGAACAAAATCGGCGGATGTAAAGATAATTTTTGGCGTACTCCAAGAAAGTGTGATAGGACTGTTACTATTTACAATAATACGAACGATCCAGTAGAAAGCGTCGGCCGTTGGCAGATGATGCGGTTGTCTATAACAAAGTAGCAACGTCAGATTTGCAGAATGACCTCGAGAGAACCGATGAATAGTGCAAGCTCTGGCAGTTACGTAAATAAATGTGACACATTTCGCATACATAGGAACAGAAATCCACTACTGTATAGCTACACTATTGATGACAAACAGCCAGAAACAGTATCTACAGTAAAATACCTAGGAGTAACTATCCAAAGCGACCATAAGTGGAATGACCACATAAAATAAATAGTGGGAAAAGCAGAGGGCAGACTCAGATTCATAGGAAGTAATTCATTGACGAAGGAAGTGGGCAGCGCAGTGTAGCCGCGCGGTCTGGGGCGTCTTGGCACGGCTTGCGTGGCTCCCACCGTCGGAGGTTCGGGTCCTCCCTCGGGCATGGGTGTGTGTGTTGTACTTAGCGTAAGTTAGATTAAGTAGTGTGTAAGATTAGGGACCAATGACCTCAGCAGTTTCGTCCCATAGGAATACACACACATTTGAACATTTTTTGAACGAAGTGGCTTATATGGGGCTTGTTAGACTGATTCTTTCAGTATTGTTGAGCTGTCTGGGGTCCCTACCAGGTAGACTGATAGAAGAGATGGAGAACATCCACCAGCGAGTGGCACGTTTCGTCAAGGAATCGTTTAGTCGGCAGCCGAATGTTTAAAGGGACTCTTCAACAAGGTTATTGACGAGGGATAAGCACCAGCTGATTGGCAACAGAACACCACCGTGCCTATCTTTAAGGAGAAGGGAAATTCCGCTGCCGGCCGGAGTGGCCGAGCGGTTCTACGCGTTTCAGTCTGGAACCGCGCGATCGCTATGGTTGCAGGTTCGAATCTTGCCTCGGGCATGGATGTGTGTGCTGTCCTTAGGTTAGTTAGGTTTAAGTAATTCTAAGTTCTAGGCGACTGATGACCTTAGAAGTTGAGTCCCATAGTGCTCAGAGCCATTTGAACCATTTTGAACTAAGAGCGTTGTTCCAAATAACACCCCGCAGCCTTCCATAAAAGCTAGTCATCGAACAATATCTACACTTCCTCAAACCACTGCCACTAGTTTGTAGTGCGTCTTTTCAATTTTCAATTCTACCTTGCTTACTGAAATTTAGTACGAACTATCCATTTTCATAATGATTTGAACACCGAAATTTGAAGATTAATCACGTTACTATTACAATGCGGAGCAGTGAAAGTGGTATCTCAGAGGGGAACCTCAGCTTCCCAGTCTCTAGTATTTCCTTCTTCTATAAATGAGAATGATAGACTTTACCTCTGCACGAGACGATCTCACTACAGCCACTGTCCAAGTGGCTTCATAGTTAAACATTTCTATTTTGCTAATAAAGGCATTAGTAGCAAAATCTTATTATGTTACAGCCTCTATAGGACCACTGTGATGTCCTTCAAGTATTACATTTTCTTCTTCACCACTCAAAAACACTTCATTTTTTCTCTTCTGCTCTTTTTTCCTAAGGTACATTTAGGAGGTCCATAAAATTGGATGTTTCTGACAATATATCCTGAAAATGTTGTCCGGCAACATTACGACATGAATTTTAGCTACATGTACGTCAACTTTTTCCCATAAATGTTTGTGGTAATACATTCCCAAGTCATAAGTGGTTATAAGGAACAATAATATTACCACAAAATGGCCTTACGCGAGGCTAGTGGAAGTGAGTGCAGCTCTAATGCTTTTGCATGACACAGGGAGTCAAGTTGAAAAGAACAAGAGAAATCGGGATTTGTGTTTGAGTTAATATTTAAGTAAATGAAATTCTTAAGAAAATTTAAATCTTTGAGCTGATGCTGATTACATACCTGCTCCAGACTTTTAGCTGAATGTCAAAACACGATTTCTAATATCTCGTGCAAGCAAATTTTCCGAGAACTATTACAACTGATACGAATATGAGGGAGTGTATACCACCTACAACCTAACTGGTAATCATCCTTAATTACTGACTATGACACGTCACCAATTTTAATAAAAATGCAAATGGCCTTTGGCTGCTCCCTTTCACAGAGTCTGAAGAATTTTAATCGTTGCAACGTTTCAGATACGGTCAAATATCTATTAATCAGTAACATAAACAAGGAGTTAAGAAAATTCATGATTAGCTTTTTCATAATGAAAAGAAAATCGATCAGGGTGGTTGATAGTAGGCGATACTTCAGAACAAGGGTTTGGATAATTTTAAGGAAGAACACATGGGAAGTGGGCCCACATATTTCGTCATTTGTCATTTCATGGAATACATTTTATTGCTTAGCAACAATTATTATGATAACAAACTAAAAACCTTGTCAAAAACTGAATAACAACGCTCACAATAGTTTAAAGAACTTCAACAGGACCAGTTCATTAAAAAAAACTTGAACAATTTGTACCATTAACAACAGGGCTTCGAACCAGACACATACAGTCCCCAAATACAAGTAAAAAGTCACACGAACTAAGTGTGACTGCAAGCTGGTTCAACAAACTGAGTTTTACCAGTAAAATGCATTACAAAGTACAAGGAAAACTAGGAAGAGATACAATTTAAACGTGACTCCTAGCTGATACATATCATAACGTTAATAATGACCCCTAAATAAATGCGCAATCCGCCAAAATACAAGAAAAGCTGGGGATGCACACAACTGAAATGTGACTCCCAATTGGTAAACATTAATAAAACATTAATAAACAGAAACATTAATAAAGAATAGCGAAACATTAATAAATACCATTTAATAAACATACAATCCTAAAAATACAAGAAAGGAGACAAATTGCAGCAACCAGTTATCATGGCAAAATGGCAGCAACCACGCAAGTTTGGCAATGACAGGAGTTAGCTAATGACTATGGATAGAAAAACGCGACAGTTCATAGGCATAAGTAGAAGCCTTTAAAACTCAACACGCTCCAGAAGTAGCAAACTAGGACCTCCAAGATTTAAAGAAGTTGTTAAAAGGCAAATATAGTCACAAGTAACTTCGGATTTGCAGAACACAGCTTGAAGCTTGTGTGCTTGCTCAACTCTCAGTATCTGCATAAATCAAGAGTTCCGGAACTAACTGAGCGACACTCTGCCGTGGCACGTACAAAAACGATCAGATTTACTTAACTTGAGCCAACACGAGGCAGACGACAGAGGCACCTGGCTCCGCGCAAACCTAGACGTCGTGCGACGACCAAGTGTCGCCACAGCAGGAAGAAAACACGTCTCTGCTCCGGGCCCAGGAAAGAGGCATGCAAAGCCCGCTGCCAGAACTACCCTGCTAACAAGCATCAGAAAGGAGATGGTAATCTCCCCAAATAAGGCTACAAACTACACTAAGATGCAAGAACTACGTATTAAGTTATTGCGGAAATAGCTACACGTACACTCTGTGATCAAAAGTATCCGGACACCTGGCTGAAAAAGACTTACAAGTTCGTGGCGCCCTTCATCGGTAATGCTGAAATTCAGTATGGTGTTGGCACACTCTTGGCCTTGATGACAACTTCCACTCTCGCAGGGAAACGTTGAATCATGTGCTGGGAGGTTTCTTCGGGAATGGCAGCCCGTTCCTCACAGATTGCTGCACTGAGGAGAGGTATCGACGTCGGGCGGTGAGGCCTGGCACGAAGTCGGCATTCCAAAATATCCCAAAGGTGTTCTATAGGATTCAGGTCAGGACTCTGTGCAGACCCGTCCATTACAGGGACGTTACTGTCGTGAAACGACTCCGCCACCTGCCGTGCATTACGAATAGGTATTCGATCGTGTTGAAAGATGCAACCACCATCCCCGAATTGCTCTTCAGCAATGGGAAGCAAGAAAGTGCTTAAAGCATCAATGTAGGCTTGTGCTGTGATAGTGCTTCGCAAAACATCAAGGGGTGCAAGCCCCATCCATGAAAAACACGAACACACCTTAACACCACCGTCTCCGAATTTTACTGTTGGCACTACACACGCTGGCGGATGACGTTCACCGGGCATTCGCCATGCCCGCACTCTGCCATCGGATCGCCACATTGTGCACCGTGACTCGTCGCTCCACACAACGTTTTTCCCACTGTTCAATCGTTCAATGTTTACGCTCCTTACACCAAGCGAGGCGTCGTTCGGCATTTACCGGCGTGATGTGTGGCTTGTGAGCAGCCGCTCGACCACGAAATCCAAGTTTTCTTACCTCCCGCTTAATTGTCATAGTACTTGCAGTGGATCCTTATGCAGTCTGGAATTCCTGTATGATGGTCTGCATAGATGTCTGCCTACTACACGTTACAACCCTCTTCAACTGTCGGCGGTCTCTGTCAGTCAACAGGCGAGGTCGGCCTGAACGCTTTTGAGCTGCACAAGCCCCTTCACGTTTCCACTTCACTATCACATCGGAAACAGTGGACCTAGGGATGTTTAAGAGTGTGGAAATATCGCGTACAGACGCATGACAGAAGTGACACCCAATCACCTGATCACGTTCGAACTATATGAGCTCCACGAAGGCCAATTCTGCTCTTTCACGATCTGTAAAGACTACTAAGGTCACTGATACGGAGTACCTGGCAGTAGGTGGCAGCACAATGCACCTAATATGAAAAACGTATGTTTTTGGGGGTGCCCGGATTCTTTTGATCATATAGTGTACAAGTCATGAGCTTGACGCTCCTTAATATTACATGAAAATTGACGACGTGAACTACAACCATCTGCAGATCCAAACACCAGAATACACTCTCTTTTAACAGTGCATTGCCTTCGACACACACTACATTGCAGTCCCAATCAGGGCCGGCCTTAGCCATCCAGGTGCCCCGGGCGAGTCGTCCAGTTGGCGCCCTTTATTGTATAAATAGCGAACCTGGCAGTGCTTTGCAACACGGTATTTGACTGTTTTCTAGAAATCGTCTTAAGTGATTAATGGCGTCATCTTATGATCATAACATGGTTTTTTCCATCGTAAATTTGAGTATTTTATTTTTTTTAATGGAAATGAAATCCAAATAATCTGAAAGCCCGCTAAGACGCTCCATGTGAGTCTTGTGTAGCCTGTGACGTCAGTCCAGCATGCTGCTGTCGCTGCCGTAACAGTCAGTATAGCAGTGATATATTGTTTGGGCATTCACGTTTTGGGAAATTGTCTAAAAATATTGCGTAGTACTGCACTGTACATCTACAAAAACTCAGATTGCATTCAGCATGATTTCTCTTCTGCTACCCCGAATTCATCGCGCATTCGTGAGATTAGCGACGTATGTTGAATGATACTGAATAATATTTTAGTTTCGCGAAATGGGTGATTGTAAATTGTAATTTTTTTTTATATGCGTTTAGTATGTGGCGCCCCTTGGGCCCCGGCGCCCTGGGCGACCGCCCGGGTCGCCCCACCCTAAAGCCGGCGCTGGTCCCAATTATACAAAGTCAATTTACAACAGAGAGTATTCAAACACTTGCAATGAGTACGATCTTGAACAAACAGATTAAAATCAATTACACTGACAGATTACCATCCACACAATCACTCGAGGGCGTAATGAACATGACGAGTCTAATTCAACATTAACACAGACATGGGCTTGCGATAACAAGTGCCGATAGAAGATCAACACTTAACTCCACTCAGGGGCGAAGGAGCGATGACTTCCAGGATTGCAAGCAGAGGTGTTATTGCCTCCAATTTGTGCAGGTGATCTACAGGTGGCATAATGTTTAAGCCTCCAGAGTTGGCCTGGTGTCTGCTGGCCGGGTTGCACGCGGATTCAGCTCCCCTTCCCTCAACTCGCCGCTATCAGTACTCGATGCAGCCGTTAAACATTGGCTGCGACCAACTTCACAACTCGCGGCTTCACGAGCTTCACGCCTGGGCAGCAAGAGTGGCGCAAAAACCAAATCGCCAGCCACGTGGTCTCCCGCTAACTTCTGGTACCACAGCCTGCCAACCCCAACAACACACTCTTCGACCAAAGACGCTAGCCCTGGCGTATGACCAAGATCTATGTCGGATGTGTGAGCAGTTAGTGGCGCCAGTGAAGTGACATGCTCGCCAAAATTAAAGCCGCCACGGCTCAATAGTTACTACAGTTTTCATATCGAAAATTCTGATGAACAAGCAGACTTGGGGTCATGTGGAAGAGGTTACTCGTGAACGTAATTGTTTTTGGAGAATAGATACCTGAATGCAACTTGTAGTGTGAGAGAAAATTGCTACACACATAAGAATGATAGGTTTACATACGTAGACTTAATCAACGAATAGAATTAGTGCCAATACCAGGATTCGAAGCACGCCCTCCTGCTCACTGGGCAAATGCACTAACCACTACGCCACCCTGACACAGTGACTTTGCACAACTGCACACAGAACCACAGCACATCTCCCTCCTCACTCCCCATTTCCATACACAATTCAGATCACTTGGTATTCACCCAAACTTGAACAGCATTTCGCCGCGCGGGATTAGCCGAGCGGTCTCAGGCGCTGCAGTCATGGGCTGTGCAGGTGGTCCCGGCGGAGGTTCGAGTCCTCCCTCGGGCATGGGTATGTGTGTGTTTGTCCTTAGGATAATTTAGATTAAGTAGTGTGTAAGCTTAGGGACTGACGACCTTAGCAGTTAAGTCCTGTAGGATTCAAAAAAAAAAAAAAAAAAAAAAAAAAGCAGCATTTCGTTCAATGTTGAGTTGTTCAGTTGATATTCCGATACAGTTGAGAAGCCTTTGCAATGCTGTTCGAATTTTGGGGGAACACGAAGTTGGCTGAAGTGTGACTGGGAATTTGCACTGCGGACGGAAGCATGGTAGGTGCCACAGTAGTCTGTGCAGTTGTGCAAAGCCACTGTGTGCGGGTGGCTTTGTCGTCAGAACATCGTCCTAGTCAGCAGGAGACCCAGGTTCGATTCCCAGCGGTGATACAAATCTTCGTTTATCACACCATAGATGTTTGACACTTCAAAAGGTCTCCGGAACAAAAAGTTAATTTGAATGAAGAATTTGATTGTAAACATTTTGTCACTATCAAGAACTATGAAATCTTCAAAAATGCTGGTACTCAGGAAAACCTGGGGGAATGTTTACAACAGTTGGATCATTCTTTTCCACCGACATACGTAGTTGCTCATAAATAAAAATTTATGTGCACTTAACTCGAGGCTGAACCAGCCACAAAATGCACTCATTAGCCCGAAAAAGTCATACCCACGGTGATTTCAATTCTGCATTTTTGTCAGCTTACTGGTCAGAGACGATAGAAGGTCGTGTTAAACACAAAACTATTATGCTTAAGAATTTTAAAGCCTAACTTCTCAAGTCTTGCACCTTTTGAGAACTTGTCGTACAAGAATCAATTTTTGACAAATCCCTACAATCCTTTGAATTAATTAATACGAAATTATTTGACTGAATTACCTGTTTGATTAAGATATACAATGTTGGTGGCTTGTTGTAATGATGACAAAGAAGCATTTCAAGGTTTGTTACAAGAGCTTGAATTCGGCAGCAGTGAACTCACACCACATAATAACGATAATAATAATAACAGTCATAATCACAGACAAAACGAACACAGCATCATCAGCTGCTTCAATTTAATTCAGGAAAAGAGTTTGATAGTAACAGGGAAGATAGCAGAGATTCAATTAGACACCAGCCATACATGTAAACAAGCATTCTAATTTTCACAATTATGGAGGCTACCAAGACTGAAACATTTAATGTTGCCAGTGGAACCAATATGTTACGTAAATAAAAATCACTTTAATTTTAATATTATAATTAAAAAGCTAATCAAACCTGGTGACATCAAAGATGGCTTCACCCATAGTAGAATGCTCAAATCATTGAAATCACGCCACAGACTCACATAATAATCTGAGATAATATGAACATCACAACAATGACCATATAGCGCAGCCAACAAATGATACATTTGCCGACCAACAGAATAAGTATAGTTAGAGACACATAGAGGAGAATCACTGTGCACAAAACACTTAAGTTTATCATATTGTCACCATCTTGGTTTGAAAGGTTTTATGATCTGCTATTTTAGATTGTGGGAGTCCCATTTCAGTGGTTAGTGACATGGTATTCAAATGTGTGAGAAAGTAGCAGAAAATTTTTAATAGGACCGCTACTTATTTAATAGTCCCACTTGTGCGAACAGAAAACGATTTTGAACTTTAATGGTGCATAACCAAAACTGGAAGTTAATGAGACATTAGTGCGCTCACCTCTTCAGTACTTAAACTTTCCACCTCTACCGTATTTGCATGTGCAATTCGTTGGATGCAGAACAGAGACCTATACTTGCAAACTTGTATACTAAGAAGAATTTATGACTAAGTGATTGCCCTTCGTGTGATAAGTGCTGAGATCTGACCAGTACCTACTGTCCCACACATATCTTTACATTTATTCGACCACTTTGCAGTATCTTCCTTTTTTCTACTGCCTTCTTGAAGTCAGTAAGAGAAAATTCGATTACATTATGATATCGGTGTGGTGGTAAACACAGTAGTTCCTTTACATGATCCAGTAGCTGATTGAGTTTCGGTACCATAAGGGGAGATGAGGATGTGGAATTATTGAGTAAATTATTTAGTACATCCTGAAAAATACTTACATATTCATCCCAAGTTTTATGTTTGTGACAAAAATACATTCTGCAAAGTTTTGTCTATTCCTTCGTGATGAGTTGGAGGGAACGTGGGTGGTAACGTGAGAGAAAATTTCGTTTAATCTTCCTACTTTGTAAAGTACTTAACCAATACTGTGACTGAAATTGAACTCCATTGGCTGAAATCACTTTGTCAAGATGGCCAACTTTCCTTAAAAAAAGCTGCAGACACAACATTGTGGATGCCTTCCATAGGGGAGTAAAAGAAACAAATTTAGAAATAAGTTCATCTGCTACAAAGACCGAAGAAAAACAATGGTTCGTTTTTGGCATAGAGCTTAAAAGATCAATGCCTGCTAATTCTCTCAATTTAGCTGGAATAACAAAATAATAATTCATCTAAGGTTTGTGGCCAATCTGTTTCTGGTAAAATAATACTACTGATTTGTATTGAATCGAGCACTAATGTTATGAATTCATCTTTCTTGTTAACAATGTGGAGGGAGCTATTACATGAACTTACAGCTTGTTCAATAATTCTTTGAGCTAGCATAACTGAATTTCATGTTTTATCTCTCCCCTGCATATAAGAGAAACGTCATACTTTTGTACAAAAATCTTTGTGCGTTCCTTCACTCTGAATTCATATAGAAAATGTATTATAGTTGCTGGTTTGTTAGTGAAAACTTTGGAGTAAAACTGTATAATTTCTAATAGGTCTTCTTTATCTACCTCAGAGGAATCTTTGTCTACTTCATCTCACATCATTCCTTGTCTTCCAACAGATTACTCACCATCATTATAAAGTGCTTTTACATAACCCATATTACTACAAAACTCATGCAAAGTTTGTGATTTTAAACAGTTCTTGTTCTCCTCTTTCTGGTTACAGAAGTACTAAGAAATGAAGTTCTTGAGGCTACAGATAGAGTAATAATAATAAATAAATAATAAATAGCTCAGTAGGCAGTTTAGTTGAAGAGGAATCGACATCTCTAACAAGGGCAATCATAGAAGATGAAGAGAAGAACTTAGGTACAAGGAAGCTAGCTGCAAAGAAACTATGGGAAATTGAAGAAGCACTTCAGTTGATCGACACAAGATGGAAGTACAGAAATGTTCAGCAAAATTCAGGAGTGCAGAAACACAAGTTACTTTGAATTCAATAAACAGTAGGTGCAGGGAAGCTAAGACAAAATGACTACATGAGAAATGTGAAGAAATGATACTCGGAATGACTGAGTCAGCATATAGAAAAGTCAGAACAACCTTCTATAGAATTAAAAGCAAGGGTTGAAAGGTATGTGCTAAGGTCTGATGAGGGTGGATCCAGAAAATAATGTCGGTAGTTGCCAACCATAAGGTGGAACGAGTATAATATCTTTCAGTAGGAGGATCTTTGATGGTTAAAAGAGCCAGGCTCGCGCAGTAAAAAACCGGTGAGTCACAGGTAGGTGCCCGGAGAAAACAGACGTGTGCAGACGGCTTTAAGGTAAGAGTCGTTACCCTAAGAAAACTTTAGCACATAAATGAGAGAAGATATATAATGATTTCAAATTGATTTTTGTTAAATAATGTTCAGAGTAAGGATTGGTATGTCCAAGCGTTTTGTAAAATGTTTTGTAAGAGTGATTCGTGCTACAAAAATTTTGGAAATGGTAGGTTTTGACAAAAAATTTTAACAATATATATATTGAGATCAACATTGTGCTTAAATCTAACAGTCTGAATCATAATCCACATCCTTTGCTTGTATTGAATATGAAAATGAGTAGTAAAGTAAAGTTACCCACCAATGAAAGAACGTAAAGAAAATGAGGCCTCCATGTAATATACTTACGTTCTTTCATTGGTGGGTAACTTTCCTTTACTACTCATTTTCATATTCAGTACAAGCAAAGGATGTGGATTATGATTCAGGCTGTTAGATTTAAGCACAATGTTGATCTCAATATATATACTATTAAAATTTTAAGTCAAAACCTACCATTTCCAACGTTTTTGTAGCATGAATCACTTACAAAAAATTTTACAAAACGCTTGGACATACAAATCCTTACTCTGAACATTATTTAACAAAAATCAATTTGAAATCATTATATATCTTCTCTCATTTATGTGCTAAAGTTTTCAAGGTTAAACTTCATGAAAGTCAAATATCCGCTTGATCTGAGGTTTCCCGACTGATTATACAACGCTCCCAAAAATACGAGGCATTTTATTTCTACAGATTAGCAGACTGCCGCAAAGCACGAGCCTGCAAAGGAGAAGAATCATCGCCTGATTTCTCTCTAACAAGTAAAATTTCTGAATCATTTAGAGTGACTGAGTTATGACAGTGTTTCCTATTATGAATGATTGATTGCTCGAACGAATTGAGAACTACGTAACTACATAATTACATAGATAGGAGGAAAAATTACAATCTAACTTTACTTTCGAATTCGTTGAACGCCTCTCGCATAGCCCTCCTCACACTACATTTCGCTTCGTGTAATTTTTGTTTGTATGCAAGCATTAGGCTATGTTTATGTGTGCTGTGAAGTTCTCTTTGCTTCCGTAGCAGTTTTCTAACTCGGTTGCTGTACCATAGTGGCTCTTTTCCATCTCTTACGAACTTGCTTGGCACATACTCATCTAATGCATATTGTTCGATGGTTCTGAACTTTGTCCACTGATCCTCAATACTATCTGTACTTCAGACAAAACTTTTGTGTTGAGCCGTCAGGTACTCTGAAACCTGCTTTTTGTCGCTTTTTCTAAACAGAAAAATCTTCCTACCTTTCTTAATATTTTTTTTTACGGCTGAAATCACCGATGCTGTAACCGCTTTATGATCGCTGATTCCCTGTTCTGCGTTAACTGTTTCAGATAGTTCGGGTCTGTTTGTCACCAGAAGGTCTAATATGTTATCGCCACGAGTCGGTTCTCTGTTTATCTGCTCAAGGTAGTTTTCAGATAATGCACTTAAAAAATTTCACTGGATTCTTTGTCTCTTCCACCCGTTGTAAACGTTTGAGTCTCCCAGTCTATATCTGGTAAATTAAAATCTCCGCCCAAAACTATAACATGTTCGGGAAACCTACTCGAAATATTTTCCAAATTTTCCTTCAGGTGTTCTGCCACAACAGCTGCTGAGCCACGGGTCTATAGAGGTATCCCAATTACCATCTTTGAGCCTGCTTTAGATGTATCCCAATCTCTTTCCTCTTCCACAGTTTTTACCCTCTACAACTTGTGTGTTCCTTGAGTGCAATACGACTTACTAACCAGCGTTTGGTATTCCAATCAGCAGGTCATGAGTGGACAATGGGAGTTGCCAACCCAGAAAAAATCGACATGTGCATATTGTATGGAGAGTATAGAAAGAATGCCGCTCGTTCTTGTACCGTGTATGTGGCAAGATATCCCAACAGAAGACAACCATCTCGGCAATTATTTGTCAATTATTTATCAACCTCTTCATCCAGTTACGTGCAAGTGCTAGTTTAACACCTAGACAACGAAAAGAAGGGAACAAGTGACGACAGAAGAGGGCAAAACGAATGTTCTCGTTGCTGTTGCTGTTGATCCGCACGTTAGCTCCCGCGCAGTCGCACGAGGAAGTAGCGTGAGTCAGATGGATGTCCTACGCACTCTCCATCGACATAGGTTCCATACCCATCACATATATTCCCATCAAGAGCCACATGGAAACGGTTATGAGAATCGTGTTAACCACTGTACATGGGCATTAAGACAGGATACTCTACATTTCATATATCTTGTTTATGTATGAACATAGAAGCTTGTTGGTCACTTCTGCTTCTATCAGTGGAGGACTAGAGGCGTTTTACTGGACACTCTGTCAAGTGTCCCATTATACAAACATTACCACAATGTTGTTTCAGATATTTCCCCCAATGCCTGGTTTTTCATCGAAAAGGGCTAGAGTCGGTGAGGCTGACAGCAAATAATGAAAGAGCCAATACTGCTGTTATTTTGACTGCTGTGAATTATAGGGTTGTCAGTGGAGGAACTGCTTCAACGTTTGTCCTCCCAGAGTCTGGTTGGTTCAAATGGCTATGAGCACTATGGGACTTAACTTCTCAGGTCATCAGTCCCCTAGAACTTAGAACTACTTAAACCTAACTAACCTAAGGACATCACACACATCCATGCCCGAGGCAGGATTCGAACCTGCGACGTAGCGGTCGCGCGGTGCCAGACTGTAGCGCCTAGAACCGCTCGGCCACTTCGGCCGGCCTTCCAGAGCCTGCCCTTACCTGCATTACTGTTATTTGGTCGGAAACGTCGGGTTGACAGCGTTTGTTTGTTTGCTTTTTTTTTCGTGTAGGTCCTTTCCACCCACACTGGCATGATGGCCAACACAAAATGTCTGCTGCCATCTCTGTATATTGGTTAGTTTTCACTAAGTGAGGTGTCGCAGGATGTGGGTTCTGCGGTGCTTGCGTACGTCTGGTTATGATTAACCACAAATACGCGCTCATCTCGAGATAGATTGGGTGGAATGTTGAAAGAAGGGCAGTGGTTTGAAGAGGAGAGGGAAAAAAAAGTGACTAAGGCAAGCGCCAAGGGAAAAAAACCTCTGCAGTAGTTGAGTCGGGCTGTAAGAGCAGTAGCGGATTTCTTGCTGCCTGCGAAAGGTCATGCAAGGTTAGACTGTGTAGGTAACAGGTATCATGCAGGCGGATGCCTTTGACGTTGTGAAGCGTTGTTACTCCGCCGCTGCAGCTGGGTAGCAGTAATGGCTTCTTGGTCAGAATAAGCATACCTGTAACAATTGGGTTCATCATCGTTTAGTGTCCGATCTTACGACTTATCTTAGAAGAAAGATTAAGGAAAGGCAAACCTACGTTTCTAGCATTTGTAGACTTAGAGAAAGCTTTTGACACTGTTGACTGGAATACTCTCTTTCAAATTCTAAAGGTGGTAGGGGTAAAATACAGGGAGCGAAAGGCTATTTACAATTTGTACAGAAACCATATGGCAGTTATAAGAGTCGGGGGACATGAAGGGAAGCAGTGGTTGGGAAGGGAGTAAGACAGGGTTGTAGCCTCTCTCCGATGTTATTTAATCTGTATATTGAGCAAGCAGTAAAGGAAACAAAAGAAAAATTCGGAGTACGTATTAAAATCCATGGAGAAGAAATAAAAACTTTGAGGTTCGCCGATGACATTGTAATTGTGTCAGAGACAGCAAAGGACCTAGAAGAGCAGTTGAACGGAATGGATGGTGTCTTGAAGGGAGGATATAAGATGAACATCAACAAAAGCAAAACGAGGATAATGGAATATAGTCGAATTAAGTCGGGTGATGTTGAGGGTATAAGATTAGGAAAAGAGACACTTAAAGTAGTAAAGGAGTTTTGCTATTTGGGGAGCAAAATAACTGATGATGGTCGAAGTAGAAAGGATATAAAATGTAGACTGGCAATGGCAAGGAAAGCGTTTCTGAAGAAGAGAAATTTGTTAACATCGAGTATAGATTGAAGTGTCAGGAAGTCATTTCTGAAAGTATTTGTATGGAGTGTAGCCATGTATGGAAGTGAAACATGGACGGTAAATTGTTTGGACAAGAAGAGAATAGAAGCTTTTGAAATGTGGTGCTACAGAAGAATGCTGAAGATTAGATGGGTAGATCACATAACTAATGAGGAAGTATTGAATAGGATTGGGGAGAAGAGAAGTTTGTGGCACAACTTGACCAGAAGAAGGGATCGGTTGGTAGGACATGTTCTGAGGCATCAAGGGATCACCAATTTAGTATTGGAGGGTAGCGTGGAGGGTAAAAATCGTAGGGGGAGACCAAGAGATGAATACACTAAGCAGATTCAGAAGGATGTAGGTTGCAGTAGGTACTGGGAGATGAAGAAGCTTGCACAGGATAGAGTAGCATGGAGAGCTGCATCAAACCAGTCTCAGGACTGAAGACCACAACAACAACAGGTCATACATATCAGATTCACAGTGTAGGATAGTGTTGGCAGTTTGTTTGTGCGTTAGTGTGCGAGCTTGTTGTCCTCCCTGCTGTAGCCTGTTGGTTGGCTGTGACAGCGGACGGCATACCCAGTCAGTGCTGCTGATGTACGGGGACTTGCAGATGTTGTCGCTTGTGAGTGTATGTTCGCTCACCATAGGTGCTTATGCCCTAACTAGCAGTGTCTTTAGGCGTTTATCCTTCCACCTATGGTTGTGATCATAGTTTCCCAGAGTAAGGATGAAAGGAATGTTCGAATGTCGCGATTGCCTGTAAAGTCGTGTGGGGAGTTTTTTTTTTTTTAATTCCTTGAGGGTTTCAAGCGGTATTCACGGTTGTATGCTAACTGTTTCTGCCCTTTATCTATCAGTATTTAGCTTCCTGCCCATCTGTGGCTACATGAAGCATCTAACAGTGTGTCCACTACTAAACTAAGTGTACTGCGTGTGATATTTGCCATTAGTTAAACATTTTCACCTCTCAGTGCAAGAAATAACACCATATTGTCATTTTATTTATTGCGTTGTTATCTTGTACGTATGACAATGCATAAACTACACAGACTATTCATACTTGATGCTCATCTTGCAATATTGATCACAAACATTATACAGTAATCTGAGTGACATTTGAAATGTTTTGCTCTTCAACTTACAGTACCACTACTCTCGTTTATTAATGATTCTTATTTTCTTCTTTTTCCGTTTCGGTCATCTAAGAACCAGGCGCCAATTCCAGTGCCTCTTCCTTTGTTCTTCTTTCTTCTTCCTCCGGTACTCTTTCGTCTTCTCACTATGTGTCCTCTTTCTCTCCTCAGATCATTTTGAAGTCAATGATAACCACGCAGTTTAGTCCCTTTAATCTCCAAACCAACCAACCATTTTGACCCCGTCTTCTTGACGCTCCTACTTTGGAATATTTCAATTTTGAACACTTTCTTCTTAAAAATCTCTCTTTCTGTTGTATTTTTTCCACTTATGTTGTTTCTTTCCAAATTTTTCCTAATTTCTTGAATCCAGGCTATTGTTGACTTCTTGTCCAAAAGATATTTAAAAACCAATTTGGTAAACTTATTGCCGTTCATTCTGTTTTCTATGCGGTGATATACTTCTTCATTACTTCTTAATTTCCATACCTCCGTATTTCTTCGCGGACTGTGTATTTTTCGAATGATTCTTCTTTATAGGACATCAAGTTTGTGTAATTTGTAATTCAGTACTAAACAGTCATTTGCATGAAGAAATTCTGGTTTTACTATTGTGTTGTGGGGCTGTATTTTCAAATTTTTAGACAGAGAACTTTTGTTGCAAATGTTCCTGGTTATACCATTTGCTCTCTACATTTTACGTACTCTTTCATCTACATCGCATTTTTCCAAGCCATTCTCTTCAGTCATTTCTCCCAAATAATTAAATTTAGTACTCCTCTTTATGTATCCAGTATCGGTTACTTGGATTTCTAGAGCATTTTCTTATGTTTGTCATCAAGGTTTTTTTTTTCATAAATTCTTGAATCCGGTTTTTTGGCTATTGCTTGTAAGAGATTGATCTGTATTTCTGCGTTTGTTAGGTTTTCACAAAGAATCGCAAAATCATCTGCAAATGTTAGACGGTGAAGTTCAGTACCTTTGTGCTTAGTCCCCAGTCATAGTGGTGATAACTTAGTCCTTTTGGTTTTTTTTACAAGGTGTTACTCCTCCCCCTCCACCCTCCTCATGAAGTGCGAGATGAGGCACCGGGCTTGGGACCGGGAGCGGCGGAGTTTTTTCTTTATTAATTATTTTTTATATGTTTACCATTCTGCTTTGTACTTGGTAATCGTTGGATTCACGGCTTTACGTATTTTTGGCTATTTTTCCATATGTTCATATATTAATTCTGTTTCTTATTTGTAACAGAATTTGTTGTATATTCCTTGATATTAGCAAGGAACATTAATTAAAATCCTTGTTTGGTGTGATGTGGGTTATGATACTTGTATACATAATGAGAAATGACAGTTTTTTTGGAATGTTTGCCACTACGAGCGTCTTTGGATGCCTGAGCGCATGAGTGGTACGTACTGTTTGGCTACCAGAGGTTGCATTGTTATTATTAGAGAACAAACGACCTGAGTCGTCGCTCCGTGTAGAGCTTCGACGGCAGACATGCTGTATAGAGAATGAATTTTATTTGAGATACCCTCTGATATGATTGAGGATGATTTCTAGATGATTTCGTAGAGAGATGACAACTGTGGAAGAAGGTAATTTGTATTGCAAATGCATTGTAAATATTATATATATATATTTTTTAAATCTACATGTTCGTATTCAGGATGAACTCTCAGTGATGCATTCAGAATCTTCATTATTATTCGTCACCCCCCACTTTCAGTTAAAAGAATTCCCTTAGAAAAATAAAGAGTAAATTTTACGTAACTTAAATATTGTTTGTCTGAACCAATTCTCATTGTTTATGATGACGCAAAAGAAGATCATAGTCTCATGTCCGTGTTATTAAAAGGATTTTAATACAATTTCAAAACAACCTTTCATTCATTTACAAACATTTCACTGAAGAAAATCTGCACAGAGAGGCTGAAAATCATAATATTACTGCACCGGCACACCTTGCAGTATTGTGTGAATAGTGCGCTGCATTTCAGGAAAGGTAACAAAATTTTCATTTATAGAAGCACAGTAAAATAAATACTAAGGGAATTACTTGCACAGTGATTTATTCCAGGATCGTGCAGTTCAGCATTTCGTATGACAGAGCATAGCTGAGTTATCCGTTGCAAGGTAAGAATCAACCTTGGGCCTAAACGAATTTTCAGAGATGTAATTAGGAACCATATTCATTTGTAAAATTCTTATATAATTCAGTAGATACATTTTCTAATAGGGCACAGTTTCAATACGCTGAAGTTACCCAGCTTGTTGTGATTATTTGATGTGCAAGACACTCTGTGCAATGTTGGTAGGTACTCTTTGTGTTTAATTTCCTTTACAGATAGTCAGATTCAGTTTCGCGTAATTGGCACCACACACATCGAAAGTATTTTACAGAGTTAATGGTCATGTTCAAACGCAGGGTAGCTAAGGCTATTCTACATTCCTGGAAATGGAAAAAAAGAACACATTGACACCGGTGTGTCAGACCCACCATACTTGCTCCGGACACTGCGAGAGGGCTGTACAAGCAATGATCACACGCACGGCACAGCGGACACACCAGGAACCGCGGTGTTGGCCGTCGAATGGCGCTAGCTGCGCAGCATTTGTGCACCGCCACCGTCAGTGTCAGCCAGTTTGCCGTGGCATACGGAGCTCCATCGCAGTCTTTAACACTGGTAGCATGCCGCGACAGCGTGGACGTGAACCGTATGTGCAGCTGACGGACTTTGAGCGAGGGCGTATAGTGGGCATGCGGGAGGCCGGGAGGACGTACCGCCGAATTGCTCAACACGTGGGGCGTGAAGTCTCCACAGTACATCGATGTTGTCGCCAGTGGTCGACGGAAGGTGCACGTGCCCGTCGACCTGGGACCGGACCGCAGCGACGCACGGATGCACGCCAAAACCGTAGGATCCTACGCAGTGCCGTAGGGCACCGCACCGCCACTTCCCAGCAAATTAGGGACACTGTTGCCTCTGGGGTATCGGCGAGGACCATTCGCAACCGTCTCCATGAAGCTGGGCTACGGTCCCGCACACCGTTAGGCCGTCTTCCGCTCACGCCCCAACATCGTGCAGCCCGCCTCCAGTGGTGTCGCGACAGGCGTGAATGGAGGGACGAATGGAGACGTGTCGTCTTCAGCGATGAGAGTCGCTTCTGCCTTGGTGCCAATGATGGTCGTATGCGTGTTTGGCGCCGTGCAGGTGAGCGCCACAATCAGGACTGCATACGACCGAGGCACACAGGGCCAACACCCGGCATCATGGTGTGGGGAGCGATCTCCTACACTGGCCGTACACCACTGGTGATCATCGAGGGGACACTGAATAGTGCACAGTACATCCAAACCGTCATCGAACCCATCGTTCTACCATTCCTAGACCGGCAAGGGAACTTGCTGTTCCAACAGGACAATGCGCGTCCGCATGTATCCCGTGCCACCCAACGTGCTCTAGAAGGTGTAAGTCAACTACCCTGGCCAGCAAGATCTCCGGATCTGTCCCTCATTGAGCATGTTTGGGACTGGATGAAGCGTCGTCTCACGCGGTCTGCACGTCCAGCACGAACGCTGGTCCAGCTGAGGCGCCAGGTGGAAATGGCATGGCAAGCCGTTCCACAGGACTACATCCAGCATCTCTACGATCGTCTCCATGGGAGAGTAGCAGCCTGCATTGCTGAGAAAGGTGGATATACACTGTACTAGTGCCGACATTGTGCATGCTCTGTTGCCTGTGTCGATGTGCCTGTGGTTCTGTCAGTGTGATCATGTGATGTATCTGACCCCAGGAATGTGTCAATAAAGTTTCCCCATCCTGGGACAATGAATTCACGGTGTTCTTATTTCAATTTCCAGGAGTGTAGATCAAAATACTCGTTTTCACGTTGCTAATGTGAGGGTTTGTCTCACGTAATTTCCAGTTACAAAGTTTAAGCGTATTACTTTCAGACCTAACAAAAGCATCACCACAAAAAATACGAGGGTGTTCCAGAAAGTAAAGCACCGAATTTTTTTCCTTCAACAATCCTTGATTGAACATAATGAAAACTACACACACGAAAGAATGGTGTTTTATCTATATACCCTATTTTTCCAAGTAATCTTCATCCCGTTCTATGGTCTTCCTCCATCGTGAAACAAGGGCGTGTATGCCCTGCCGATACGAATCCTTGTCCTGGTGGCGAAGCCACGCTTCCTTTGCTGATTGACAGAAGCAGCGCCAACTGCCGAGTCGTAATGCGTCTGTCCTCGCGAATGACAACATCAGCTCACTGAAACATGTCAGGTGTGACAGCTATGGATGGTCTCCCCGACCGCTGCAAATCGTGGAACTCCACCGAACCGCCTTCTGATGGCCTCACCCTCCGTGCGCAGCGGCTAACCGTACTTCTGTCGACAGCAGATGCCCCATAGACTTTGCACACACGTTTGTGAATATTCGCCAAAGTTTCATTCTCTGCAGTGAGAGGTTCAATGACGGCACGTTGCTTGTAAAGTACATCACCCACAGACGCCATTTTGAAACTGTCCTGCAGCTACAATATCTGTCAGCAGTGCCGGAAACTTGGGGCGCTCACTCAGGAGACTTCAAATAATACATACGTAACGTTTCACATTCATTGCATAGTTTTCGGCTGAGAAAAAAAAAATGAGGTGCATTGCTTTCTAGGCAACCCGTAACTTTTGAACTCGGGAGTAACAATAAACAGCACACGACAGTAAATATTGTGTAAAATGTGTCATTAAAAATTCATCTGTGAGAGGTCAGCGCGTTAGAGAATACTTGAAGGAAAAAGAAGTATATAATTTAGCACCGCCTACGTTCAGAGTCACGTTTTCCAGACACTCGTGTTAAACTTCACTGGCATTCACCCTTGGCTATGAGCCGAACAGCCGGCAGACTGCACATTCTGGGCCCGTGCCACCATCTGCCGTCCTCAGCTATAAATTTCGCGTTATCGGCATAGACCGATTTTTAGTTGTGGACGTTAAACCGCGCTGCCCCAGAGTTCGTATTCTGAGCCACATTCACAAAGGACTGTGGGAAGGGACCTATTTGTTTTTGTTTTATTTGTCCTCTTAAAACTTCTGACACTCCACTCCTTTTCTCTTTCGTCAGACATCACCATAACACTCTTTGAGTGCGTTAGCGTTTACAGAATAAATGACTGAATAAAGGAGTGGACCCTTCTTCTATGACAGAGCACAACGGTGTTTGGCTGTACACAAATTGTTTTTAATTCAGGATTATTGTCTAAGAAATACACGAATTTACATCGGTTGCATCATGACAATGTTAGGACAGTTGACAAGATAACGCATTTCGTCAGGATTAATCAAAATACCTCTAAACACAACAATATCAAATTTTGACCAGAAGGTTCTGCACAAAATTATTTTTACTACTACATCGGGAAGTTGGCTGATATTACGACAAATCATCCGATTCCGGTTCTAAGTTTGGTACTATTTAGGATGACAATCAAGTCTATGGAGGATGGTTAGCTATTGTTACAAGCTGAGCAAAAAATTACTCAAAGTTGCTCGAGTTCACAGTTGACGCAAGCTGGTGAATCAATAAGTTTGCGCCTGTGCACACGGCATTTACCTTAGCTGTGATGATCTGTCTTTGCGTGGCTGCTCTCGTTCTCTGGAAGTCCTATAAAAGCTAATCAAAACCTTTACTGATTTTTATCAGCAGAAACTCTCCTACGTTTCTCGTTAGGCGAGAAAACATGCACTCATCCCTAGTCTTGAAATATGGCGATATACACGTGCCTGGATGGGGCAGCGTGCATATTACAATACTTTCTCAGCTCTCAGAAGAACAGTCAACTACACTCCTGGAAATTGAAATAAGAACACCGTGAATTCATTGTCCCAGGAAGGGAAAACTTTATTGACACATTCCTGGGGTCAGATACATCACATGATCACACTGACAGAACCACAGGCACATAGACACAGGCAACAGAGCATGCACAATGTCGGCACTAGTACAGTGTATATCCACCTTTCGCAGCAATGCAGGCTGCTATTCTCCCATGGAGACGATCGTAGAGATGCTGGATGTAGTCCTGTGGAACGGCTTGCCATGCCATTTCCACCAGGCGCCTCAGTTGGACCAGCGTTCGTGCTGGACGTGCAGACCGCGTGAGACGACGCTTCATCCAGTCCCAAACATGCTCAATGGGGGACAGATCCGGAGATCTTGCTGGCCAGGGTAGTTGACTTACACCTTCTAGAGCACGTTGGGTGGCACGGGATACATGGGGACGTGCATTGTCCTGTTGGAACAGCAAGTTCCCTTGCCGGTCTAGGAATGGTAGAACGATGGGTTCGATGACGGTTTGGATGTACCGTGCACTATTCAGTGTCCCCTCGACGATCACCAGTGGTGTACGGCCAGTGTAGGAGATCGCTCCCCACACCATGATGCCGGGTGTTGGCCCTGTGTGCCTCGGTCCTATGCAGTCCTGATTGTGGCGCTCACCTGCACGGCGCCAAACACGCATACGACCATCATTGGCACCAAGGCAGAAGCGACTCTCATCGCTGAAGACGACACGTCTCCATTCGTCCCTCCATTCACGCCTGTCGCGACACCACTGGAGGCGGGCTGCACGATGTTGGGGCGTGAGCGGAAGACGGCCTAACGGTGTGCGGGACCGTAGCCCAGCTTCATGGAGACAGTTGCGAATGGTCCTCGCCGATACCCCAGGAGCAACAGTGTCCCTAATTTGCTGGGAAGTGGCGGTGCGGTCCCCTGCGGCACTGCGTAGGATCCTACGGTCTTGGCGTGCATCCGTGCGTCGCTGCGGTCCGGTCCCAGGTCGACGGGCACGTGCACCTTCCGCCGACCACTGGCGACAACATCGATGTACTGTGGAGACCTCACGCCCCACGTGTTGAGCAATTCGGCGGTACGTCCACCCGGCCTCCCGCATGCCCACTATACGCCCTCGCTCAACGTCCGTCAAATGCACATACGGTTCACGTCCACGCTGTCGCGGCATGCTACGAGTGTTAAAGACTGCGATGGAGCTCCGTATGCCACGGCAAACTGGCTGACACTGACGGCGGCGGTGCACAAATGCTGCGCAGCTAGCGCCATTCGACGGCCAACACCGCGGTTCCTGGTGTGTCCGCTGTGCCGTGCGTGTGATCATTGCTTGTACAGCCCTCTCGCAGTGTCCGGAGCAAGTATGGTGGGTCTGACACACCGGTGTCAATGTGTTCTTTTTTCCATTTCCAGGAGTGTATGTGGCTGTTTCGTTTCTCCACTGTTGGAGCTCAACAACACTACAGCTAATATCTAGCTGAATGTCAGCTGATGTGAACTCAGTGTTCACTCAAAATTCCTCCTTTGCGTCGTAAAGAGCGTGAGGCGCCCTATTCTGCACTTGACACTGGTTCAGAGGAGAGTCACCGAAATTTTCGGTGCAGTGTCTCTCGTAACAAAACTGCCCCTCACCTGGGTCCTTTCGTGCTCCCCGTCACGGCTTTTTCTGACCAATAGGAGTGTTCCTTTTTTTGTGGTATCTATCTCTGCCAATCGCAAAGGGTCTACAATCAAACTGCATCGAAGTTTCGGCACTTTACTCCTTCCTAGTTCGTGTCAGCCAGTCGGTCATTTTGTGCCCATGAGCATACCAAGCGCAGTTCATGCGATCGACTGCATCACCGGTTTGATCATATCCATCTGGAAATTCTCCAATGCAGTTTTCTAAAGATTCTTTCCACACTACTCCGGTGGCCCACTACTTGCCCTCCTTGATGAGACACCTGGCCTGTTCGTTGTCCTGCGCTGCGGCTCGTTTTAAGAGGCTTAAGTCGTACTCAGTTCGTGGCATCGTCCCTTGCATCTGATCCCAAACAAAAAATTTCCTCCAACAGCTTGTTTCACCTCTTGCTCATTGACATGCAGGATTAAGGTTCGGTGTGTTGATACTATCAATTGAGTTTCATCCCTTTACATTGCATACTGTAACCTCCCCACAAAAATTTCTTAAGAACAATTATTTAATATAAATGGAGCCAAGTGTAACCTCCCAGCAAAAATGTAAGAAAAAAGACAATAGTGTAACCTCCCAGAGAAATTTTCTTATAATGACAATAATTTGAAATGACAATTATAATCGTGCTAAGTATAACCTCCCCAAAAAAAATGAAAGTCAATTTAATAAGAAATGAAATCTCATTGACGTGGAAAACGCAAATAGACCGAAATGTCGATCTTTAGGCCCTGATTAAACTCAAATTCTTATCTCAGTAAAACTGCATCTGCTCTTATTTTTTGCCATAGCTTGGAGGAAATGCATCGCAAATATATATATTTTTTTGAATTTAAGGGAAACTTTTCTTTAAGGAAATGCAAGGGAAATATTATTTCAAAAAGGATTGTTTGTTAAAATGGTTAGTTTGAAAACAAAATTATTATTGGGGCGATTCTTGAAGAAATTAATTACACTTAAGATCCATTAAGTTATCAGATGAGCGCAAAGTTGCTTCATTACCTTATTTAAAAAATATATCTCGTCCTGAATCCCGACCAGACTTCCATGTCGACGCCCGCCGACTCCTCACACACAACAGCTAACTCGCAACTGTACTATCGACTCCCTACATGGAACTGCACTGCAAACTCGCAACCGACTGAACTCTCGCGCGCTATTACTCTCTCGCAACTGAGCTGACTACATGCTCTCTGGTCAAGGATTGTTATGGCTCACCACCGCTGCGTACGCGTTTCAATACTGTACCTTTTAACTGGCAAATCTGCTCATTTTTGCTTAAGTATATCATGTTGCGATGTATAAAAAACCTCATGTAAGGAGCGAAATTGACATTCATTTAATCTGCTACCATACAAACTTACTTGTCCATCAGCTGGATACAATCCAAGATACAGCATGTTATAATGGACTGGAAACTCGTCTACAGCACTTAAGTCATGAAAATTTCCTCGTGTTTCCTGCCGACTCCTCTAATCAACTTGTTTCAATATTTCGGCAATTCAGCTCTCGCCGTCTTCAGCAGAATGCTGCTGCTCCTGAGTCCCAATGAAAATTGATGCCAGGACTGCAGATTGTCGATCTATATAGGCCTCTGTATAGTACACAGCACGTGTACAATTGCTGCCATCCAAGATTGGGAGGTGGCGCTGCCTATAGTTGAACAGCGGCGGCAAGGATTATTTTCACACTCGGACTGCAGAAATTAAAACCCTGTAGCAGTCCGCATCAAAAAAGAACGTTCTTCGTTGCAGCCATTCCGAGTGTGAAAAATAAATGATGAAAATTTTATAAAGATGCTGAGAAACGTAGAACGAAGTAGTTGGTGACCCGCTTTTCAAAGTCTTTTAATTAACAGGAATATATTCGCCTATTTTCTGCTCACATAGGAGTATTTTTCATCTTTTTCCCGCCTTTTCCCTGCTACAGCAGGGCATGTAACTCATGCGAAAAGAACTTTATGGGATGGTAAAATTTTGATAGTTTGCTTACGTATAATTGAAATAACACAAAATTAATTTTGTATCTCAGACCGGATTTTATGTGCACAGTATTACAACAACATGGGCTTCATTGAACCCTTCTGATGGTAACGGAGACCCTGTACATCATACTTATCAATGTTACGTCACTTTATAAACTACGTTTTCGCCTCATACAGGTATTACATAAGTATTTTATGTGTACAAGTACGGTAATTTTGAACCTCTGTATCTCGGAAACAGATAAAGATATCAAGAAAATTTTCAATTTGGATCGAGATTGGGATCTTAGAAATACACTCCTGGAAATTGAAATAAGAACACCGTCAATTCATTGTCCCAGGAAGGGGAAACTTTATTGACACATTCCTGGGGTCAGATACATCACATGATCACACTGACAGAACCACAGGCACATAGACACAGGCAACAGAGCATGCACAATGTCAGCACTAGTACAGCGTATATCCACCTTTCGCAGCAATGCAGGCTGCTATTCTCCCATGGAGACGATCGTAGAGATGCTGGATGTAGTCCTGTGGAACGGCTTGCCATGCCATTTCCACCTGGCGCCTCAGTTGGACCAGCGTTCGTGCTGGACGTGCAGACCGCGTGAGACGACGCTTCATCCAGTCCCAAACATGCTCAATGGGGGACAGATCCGGAGATCTTGCTGGCCAGGGTAGTTGACTTACACCTTCCAGAGCACGTTGGGTGGTACGGGATACATGCGGACGTGCATTGTCCTGTTGGAACAGAAAGTTCCCTTGCCGGTCTAGGAATGGTAGAACGATGGGTTCGATGACGGTTTGGATGTACCGTGCACTATTCAGTGTCCCCTCGATGATCACCAGTGGTGTACGGCCAGTGTAGGAGATCGCTCCCCACACCATGATGCCGGGTGTTGGCCCTGTTTGCCTCGGTCGTATGCAGTCCTGATTGTGGCGCTCACCTGCACGGCGCCAAACGCGCATACGACCATCATTGGCACCAAGGCAGAAGCGACTCTCATCGCTGAAGACGACACGTCTCCATTCGTCCCTCCATTCACGCCTGTCGCGGCACCACTGGAGGCGGGCTGCACGATGTTGGGGCGTGAGCGGAAGACGGCCTAACGGTGTGCGGGACCGTAGCCCAGCTTCATGGAGACGGTTGCGAATGGTCCTCGCCGATACCCCAGGAGCAACAGTGTCCCTAATTTGCTGGGAAGTGGCGGTGCGGTCCCCTACGGCACTGCGTAGTATCCTACGGTCTTGGCGTGCATCCGTGCGTCGCTGCGGTCCGGTCCCAGGTCGACGGGCACGTGCACCTTCCGCCGACCACTGGCGACAACAGCGATGTACTGTGGAGACCTCACGCCCCACGTGTTGAGCAATTCGGCGGTACGTCCACCCGGCCTCCCGCATGCCCACTGCAACTGCCCATGAACTAAATGGTGCATCGGTAAGCCCCTTAAGGTCCATCGTAGACCACTTCAAATGCAAAGAGGACCAACTGATATCCTCCGTTTGTCTATGCTGGAGGAAGTCTGAAATATTCAAACTTTGACCCTGTACTCTAGGATAGTTAGAGTAAGATGATCTTTCTGTTGGGTATGTAAATGGTCCCTATCCCAATGGCTATCCAAAACAATTGACGCTACCTTTCTATCACCAATAGAACCCTATGTATGATCCATGTAAAAATCTCGTTTTTATGAGGGGCCTTTTGGAATATATTAAGTGGGTGGTACGAACTCAGCTGCCAGAAATTTAGCGGAGTTCAAAAGAGATTCTTCTTACTCATTACATTTAATAAGGGGAGAAGTAAATAACGAATACTACGTAAGTCTTCTGATACAACTGGAAGAAATGTGAAATATGGCTTGGATTAGAAAAGGAAAAAAAGTAGTCATATTATACGTCCGAGAAATGCGCGCTCAAAAAGAAAATCTGAAGTCGTTGATGTAACAAACTGTCAGAAAATCCTTCCTGTTCTGCAAATTTATCACTGTATATATTCCCACCAAGCTCTGTGGTGGGAGACATTTGGAGTCCAATGAAGGGACCGACCAGAATCGGACTTCGGTATGAATTACACACACTACGAAAAGTAAAGTATACCTATCCTCTGATGTGGTAGCCCTGCACTGCCTGGATATAGTGACCGCTAGATTCGATCGGTGGTCGCCTTACTAGTTAGCTTACAAAAACAAAAGCGACCATACAAGCTGGCGACGTTATTATAGTTTTAAAATTTGTCAATTTTCATTGTCAAAACGACAGCTCAGAAGCCAGCCGATGATTTTATTTACAGTGAGTACTGTAAGAGGCACTGTTATGGAAAAATAGAAATTTCACGTGACTGTTTCTTTATACGATCTTTTTGCCATTTCTGTAAGGACCTACCTCAACAGAAATTTATCGAATCAATTTCTTTCACTTTTCGTAACCACCTTCAAAAAAACTGTTTGTCACTGGTTAGCAGAATTTCGTTGAAGTCCTGTTTTTGCAAGCAATGTGTTTCGTCAAGTTTGCGAGTTCCCATCGCTTGCTCTCTTCGCTGATAATTAGCGTTCCCTTGTCGATAACGGAATGTTTCATCCTTCGGATTATTTGATAATCAGTTCGGCGTAGTTCATTGACCAAAGTGAACTGGGATGTCACTAACATAACAAATTCATGCCAAGAGATTAGCTTTCTCGAATGCTTCATTCTTGTACGACATTCCCTGCTGGCGAATTACTGTGCCAATACTCTTCCAACACTTGACCCTACAATTCAGTATACTACTTGACTATCTTTAGCGTACTTCCTCCGACCGATTGTTCACGACTGATCACATCCGATGACTTCATTTTAACGACTTCCGCGCGAGCGCACAGTCGAAGACGAGCAGCAGAAAACTCGCCGTAGAGTCCGTAGATGCTTAACGACGCGTTGTTGCACCATACGGACGTTGTATTTGTCCTCGTGTCGAACGAGACTCGATAACAGCGACCTCACAAGGTCGATAAAAATGGACTGCTGTTCCAAAACATTCCGATGGTGTGTACAGCATGACTGAAGAGGATGTGCATTTGTGTTACTTTGAGATGGCATCATCCTTAGGTATTTCCAGGACTGCAACTTCTGTTCTTCAAATGTTTCAAATGGCTCTGAGCATTATGGGACTGAACATATGTGGTCATCAGTCCCCTAGAACTTAGAACTACTTAAACCTAACTAACCTAAGGACATCACACACATCCCCCGAGGCAGGATTCGAACCTGCGACCGTAGTGGTAACGCGGTTCCAGACTGAATCGCCAAGAACCGCACGGCCACACCGGCTGGCCAACTTCGGTTCTTCTATGAGCATTTAGATGAGTAAGTGATTATTTCTCGATGAATTACTCAGAATTTGACAGAAGTTACAAGCTCGTGTCAATTGATGTAAGAAAAAAATAAAAAATTTCGAAATCCGTCATTTTGAGACACGGCAAGAAAAAACGGCAGGTCCCAAATGATGAATCCCCTCCCCATCAGATACACCTGCCCTAGAGTTTCAGCTAGCTATCCAGGTACATAAAGCGCATTACTATTTTATACGGGACATGGACCTTTTTTTTTAAATCTGTGTTATTATCAGTGATCATATTAGCATATTAATATTTTAATCTCCTGGTGTTGGTTTCAAACTTTATTGACCTCTCGTTTTTCTGTTCTCATCCATCTATAGTTGGTGTCCCATCCTTTCTTTAGCTGTAAGTTAAGAGCATGCGTATTAAATTATTGTACATATTCTTTTGCAACATTCCTATATATATTGGTACAAATTAGTTGGCTGCATGGTTCAATAAAAACTAAAGAGAAACTAAAAAGTTGGATTGAAGTAAACGAGGCTTTAGTCAATAAATGATTATTTTTTAGAAAAAAGAGATAATTATTCAAATAAAAATTAATCTTTAAATATATTATGTCTTTAAATTGGACTAAAAAGTATAAAATAATTTCCACTAGCTCCATACAGATTCCTAATCCCATACAGGTTAGTAAATTTGTGACTGCCAATTTTTTAATAGCTATGGAAATACTTGCAAGATTTAAACGAACTACGTGGAGCACATGTACTTCGTAATTGGTACGGGAACAGTTCATCTCGTTACTATCATCTGTTTGCACTCGTCCCATGATTTTCGTTTTGATCTTTCAAGTATTTTCATAGCTATTGAAAATTTACAATAAAAACATTTCAGGCTATTGTATAGCGCTAGAAACCGTATAGGGCTAGAAGATATTGTTTTATTCTTTTTAATCCGATTTGAAAACGAGATTCATAAAAATTCAGTTTTATTTTAGTAACAATTTTCTGCATTTTAGTCCCGCGTGTGCGAAATTTTTCAGGCGATTTCAAACATTTTGATAAGATAACAATTTGTCCATTATATTTGGACTGTTGAGCTCCGTGGCTGTGGATAATGATATTTTATTGTAAAAATACAGCAACCAGCCACTTTTTAATGCGTTTTATTTACGCCAATATGCATTTCGGGTTTGCACCCATCTTCAGCTGGCAAATTACATGGATCTTCAGTTACTACAGTAGTACAATCTCGACAGCAGTTTGGATGCTGCAGCAGGCCTGTGCAAAAGCAACGATTGCAATCATTTACTTCAACAAATGCATGTAATAGTAAAAAACATAAAAAAATCTTAATTTTATCTTTGTTATATTGTAAATGTATGAATTACTGCGTTGTATAAATGTGTTATGTTACTTTAGTATCTTCAATACTACAAAAAAAAAAAAATTGTTTGCATTGTACTTAGAATACGTCTGTCACCCAAGTCAATGTTTAGAAAACAGTAGCTTATCTTATAACCTCGAAACTTTCGAAAAAAAAAAAATATAACTCTGTCCATAGATAAACCATTTGTATGTAAACAAAAACTGTCAGTCGACAACATGGCGGATAACGCAGTGCGCCTGTGTAAAATACGTGATAAAAAGTGTTTGTGTTGTTGCAAGAAAGAAGAAAAGCCAAGAAAAAACAAGGAGAGGAGAATGTAAGTAAAGTGAACAACTGATAGTGCGTAACTTTAAACTCGCGAAATTGAAGTAAATGATTGCAATCGTTGCTTTTGCACAGGCCTGCTGCAGCATCCAAACTGCTGTCGAGATTGTACTACTGTAGTTACTGAAGATCCATGTAATTTGCCAGCTGAAGATGGGTGCAAACCCGAAATGCATATTGGCGTAAATAAAACGCATTAAAAAGTGGCTGGTTGCTGTATTTTTACAATAAAATATTATTTTGATAAGATTTTCCACATGTCTCCCTTGTAATCTCAAGTTTATTTCTGTTTCACTTCACCTGAGTGACCAACGTAATGCTTCCCCCTACTTATATCTTGCGAGAAGACAATAACGGAAGAAATTAGAGACATTCGACCTAACACGGAGGCAAACTATTCGCGACTGGAACAGGAAAAGGGGGGAAATGGCAGTGATACACGAATTACCCTCCGCCACACACCAGACAAGAAAGCGAGTTAATATTGCATTCTGATCCACTTCTGAGCTATATTGCAAGTTTTAAGTCTCTAGTTCACCTGCAAGTTAGAGTAAAAATAGAACAAACAGACAAGAAAGCGACATAATAAAACGTGGTAAAAAGTCCTTCGCTGCCAAGCTGCACTCCTAGATGATACCGACTATTATTTATCCTCTACACTTACGTGTAATCAGGGAGTGAGAAATAAAAATTTTAAAACTATTGTCCTGTTATTATTCATTTGCAGGAGCGGGATTCCCACTTTTAGGGATGTCTCTTTTCTTTATTTATCCTTTTTGTGTGGCTCTCGTGACAGGCAATATCTAAGAACGTAAACAATCCACCCTTCAGCGAAAGCTTATTGGCGACTTCTGACAATACAAACAAAACGAGCGTGTATTAAAAGGGAAAGGTGTTTCTAATGAAATCTGTGAGAGCTACATATTTCATCCTTTCCTTTGGTCCCAAAGAGCATTCAGATTCCAAGCGCCAATTTCAGTAGAGGTAGCAACAGTTCTTGACAATCGCTATGTCAATATTCCGGAGCGGCATTAGTGACTTTCATTAAGCTCGGAACGCATCTTTATTTTAATTTCGCCGGAATTTCAAAGCACTTTTTCAAAAGGAGTTTCTGCGTCTCGGTTCTTGTTTACAGAAGGCTCTCAATATCTTATCTCTCAATGTCAATAGCAATATTCCTTCGATTAATCCGTTTCAAAGGAAACGCCAAACCCGGTTGCATCGTTTTATACTGTGATGCTGTTTTTATTGACAGTTTGCGCTTTCTTTACTTCCTTTTGAACTCAAAAACGTCAGGTAATCCAATTTGCTAATAGGGAGCGGAATATTGTGTCGTTTGAATATAAATATTATTGAGCAAATGACATTACACCTGCGGAATGTCGGGTGGAAACCGATTATTCTGATTACGGTATATACAGCCTTTGCGTAGAGAGAGCTTAAACGTACCTTTACTTGTAGCGGAAGTTTCGTTTCGGATCATGATGTTATCGGGTCCCAAATTACGTATCTAAACTATATTACGTCGAAGGAATTGTTGGCAGACGAAATGGAGATTAATTTCACAGATAGATAACTGAAGCAAGAATCAACTTATGGTCTACTGCTCTTAGAATGACGAACAATAACTATAAAATAATCTTTCTTATTTGAAATATATGTTCTTCAAAACTGCCCCCATACTTTCCTTGGGTTTATGTCGGGTAATAGCTGCTTTTTAAGCATTATTTGTAAATCAACGTAATTTTTTGATCACTGTGAGAAGATACCGACATCCATCAGATTAGGCATCTTAATTCACAAGCGCTGGGACCTCTCGTTTGCTGGAAGCTTTCGCACTACCCGCGAGTGTTCAGGTTTTGGAGTAATTTACAAAAGTAAACCAAAAGGGAAAAATAAGAATGGAAGACCTCAGATTGAAGTGCTCGGATTAAAGTGGGTGTAAAGCGGGGATGTAATCTTTTTCCAGTACTTCTCAGTTTGTTCATCAAAGAAACATCATCATTTCCTGGCGCCTTTGTCTCACTTCAACGCAGGGTCGGCCTTGTTAGTATTTACTTGGCATTGTTAGTGTCAGAGGGTGGCCAGATGCCCTTCCTGTTATAATCCCATGCCTCGCGACAGAATTAGTGTACCCCAGCTGTTTGCGTCTAGTGTAATCCATGGAATAGTGCAAACGTGTTCAGATGTCGGCGAGTCGTGTAACTGAGGCGGGACGTGGGGACCAGCCCAGTATTCACCTAGCGGGATGTGGAAACCCACCTAAAAACCACATCCAGGCTGGCTGGCGCACCGGTCCTCACCAGTAATCCTCCAGGCGGATTCGATCCCCTTCCGCCGCGCCTACCGAGTCCAGGAAGCAGCGCATTAGCGCTCTCGGCTAACCTGTGGGGTACATCAAAGAAACAATGAAGAAAATAAATGACAGGTTCAAAAGTAGGATTAGAATTCAGGGTGAAAGAATATCAATAAGATTCGCTGATGACATTGCTATTAACAGTGCGTGAGTAACAATTACGGAACATACTGAACATTGCTATCACTAGTGATAATAAGAACTACAGAACATACTGAATGGAATGAGCAGTCTATTGACCATAGAAAATGGCTTGACGGTAAGTCGAAGAATGACGTAAATAAGGAATAGCATAAATAAGAGTCATTAATTAAAATTTGCGGACTAATAGGCTGGGGACCAACAGTAGAATTTCTTCTGACGTTTCGTTGCCAAATGAGGGCAACATATTCCGAGGTGAGTCAACGACTGGCTGCTCGGCCGTGGAGGTCCCGATGGTATAAAGTGCATAGAGGGCACCACGACTCGTCACGTGCTGTCGACAGTATAGCTACCTCTGACTAACACGTCGTTACTCTCGATCAAAGGAAATCGATTGTCAAATCGTTAGTAAAATGTCGACCACCAGATCACAGAACTGTCATTACTGTTAGCCCAAGTGATATCCTTGTCAATTTTGGCTCTGAGCATTATAGGACTTAACTTCTGAGATCATCAGTCCCCTAGAACTTAGAACTACTTAAAACCTAACTAACCTAAGGACATCACACACATCCATGCCCGAGGCAGGATTCGAACCTGCGACCGTAGCGGTCACGCGGTTCCAGACTGTAGCGCCTTTCTTGTCAATTTTGATGTGGTATCACGGTTCACCATGGTTCCGATTAACGAATATCCACGATTTATTTTCAGTATAATAATGAGTTCTATGAACAAATTGAAGGAGAGGCAATGGGAATCCCTCTAAATCCAGCTGCTGCTAATTTTTTTGTGGAAATTTCTGAACAGCAGGCATTGCAGTCGGCCAATAAAATTCCTCTGAAGAGGTATCGATGTGTGGATGACACTTTTGTGATACGGGATCACGGCGAAGAGGAACTGAATGGTTTCTTGGTGTATTTAAAAAGTATTAACCCAAAGGTACAGTTTACTATGGAGACAGACAGTAATGGACAGCTTAATTTTTTGGATGTTTCAGTAATGAAACGGGCAGATGAGACTTTAGATCATAAGGTGTATCGGAAAGATACACATAAAGAACGTTACCTCCATAAGGATTCGGACCATCACCCCAGGCAGAAGAGAGGTGTTTTTAAAAAAAATTGATGGACAGGGCTAATATTATCTGTGAACCAGTGTAGAGAAACTATATCATTTGCAAACAGCTTTTAAGAAAAATGGATAAGCTGGTAATGAGACAGACAGAAGAAAAGTATCCGAAAACGTGCCACTTTAACAACGACAACGACAACAACCGTCGGTTCTTCCATTTATCCACAATATTACGGACCGTACTGGAAAAGTCTGGCCAAGTTTCGAGTTGAAACTATCTTCAGACCCACCCAGACGATCAGGGAATGTTTAAGATCGCCGCGCGGGATTAGCCGAGCGGTCTCAGGCGCTGCAGTCATGGACTGTGAGGCTGATCCCGGCGGAGATTAGGGTCCTCCCTCGGGCATGGGTGTGTGTGTTTGTCCTTAGGATAATTTAGGTTAAGTAGTGTGTAAGCTTAGGGACTGATGACCTCAAGAGTTAAGTCCCATAAGATTTCACGCACATTTGAAAATTTTTTTGTTTAAGATCGGCGAATACCACACTACACGATTTTACAACCCCTGGGGTGTATATAATTCCGTGCGGTTGCGGTAAGGTTTGTATTGGAAGAACGAAAAGAAATATTAATACCTGCCTTAGTGAACGCAAAGGGAACTGTCATGTGAAACACACCTATAAATAGGCTGTAATGGAACTTGTTTTTGAAGACGGTGATCATGAAATAAAATTTAGTGAGACAGGCGTGCTAACTGAGATGTTGCATTATTATGCACGTATGTACTGAGAAGCCACAGAGACTTATGAACACGACAATAATTCAACAGAAAAGAACAAGGCTTAAAGTTAGATAAGATACGACCGTCGACTTTATACCAACGATGCGACACTCGATTAACTTTGATCGAGGGTAATGACTTTAGCCAGCGATTGTTTCACTTTCGACAGCACGTGACGAGGGGTTGTGCCCTCTATGCACTTGATACAAACGGAACCTCCACGGCCCAGCAGCCAGTCGTTGTCTCACCTTCGAAGATGTTGCCCGCAGTTGGCAACGAAACGTCACGAGGAAGAATTACTACGCGTTCGACCACGGCCTCTTAGCCCGGAAGTTTTTATTAATGAAGACGCCGGCCGTGAAGGCCTACAAGTTATGATTAAAAATAAGAGTAGTGATAAGTTTAATAATATTAAACGTGGAGACCAAGAAGTGAAAGGTTTCTGCTATCTTCGAAGCAAAATAACGCATGAGGGGCAAAAAAAGGAAGAAAAAGCATACTAGCATTCCTACCCAAAACAGGTATGCTAGAGCTAAACATCAATCTTTATTGGAGGAAAAAATTTCTGACAATGTACCTCTAGCGTACAGCATTCTATGGAAGTGAATCATGCACTGTTGGCAACCGAAAGCGAATATAATCAAAGCGTTTGAGACATTGTGGCATAGAAATATGTTGAAAATTTAGTGCACTGTTAAAGTTAGAAATGAGGAAGTTCTCCACAGAATCCGAGAGGAAAGCAATATTCGCAAAACAATAACAAGACGAAAGGACTAGATGGTACGACATGTGTTCTACAATGATCAGCAAAAACATTATGCCCGCATCTCGTGGTCATGCGGTAGCGTTCTCGCTTCCCACGCTCGGGTTCCCGGGTTCGATTCCCGGCGGGGTCAGGGATTTTCTCTGCCTCGTGATGGCTGGGTGTGATGTACTGTCCTTAGGTTAGTTAGGTGTAAGTAGTTCTAAGTTCTAGGGGACTGATGACCATAGATGTTAAGTCCCATAGTGCTCAGAGCCATTTGAACCAAAAACATTATGACCACTTCCCACCGCCCGCGACGTTGGATGCCGCTTGGTGGTGGTCGCGGATAAGTACGCGGTAAGAAAAGTATGTTAGCGGCTCCGACACGGATGGGGATCACCCTATCGAAGATACGGGCTGCAAATGGGTAAATCTACACTACTGGCCATTAAAATTGCTACACCACGAAGATGACGTGCTACAGACGCGAAATTCAACCGACAGGAAGAAGATGCTGTGATATGCAAATGATTAGCTTTTCAGAGCATTCACACAAGTTTGGCGCCGGTAGCGACACCTGCAACGTGCTGACATGACGAAAGTTTCCAACAGATTACTCATACACAAACAGCAGTTGACCGGCGTTGCCTGGTGAAACGTTGTTGCGATGCCTCGTGTAAGGAGGAGAAATGCGTACCATCACGTTTCCGACTTTCATAAAGGTCGGATTGTAGCCTGTCGCGATTGCGGTTTATCGTATCGCGACATTACTGCTCGCGTTGGTCGAGATCCAATGACTGTTAGCAGAATATGGAATCGGTGTGTTCAGGAGGGTAATACGGAACGCCGTGCTAGATCCCCACGGCCTCTTATCACTAGCAGTCGAGATGGCAGGCATCTTATCCGCATGGCTGTAACGGATCGTGCAGCCACGTCTCGATCCTTGAGTCAACAGATGGGGACGTTTGCAAGACAACAACCATCTACACGAACAGTTCGACGACGTTTGCACCAGCATGGACTATCAGCTCGGAGACCATGGCTGCGGTTACCCTTGACGCTGCATCACAGACGGGAGCGCCTGCGATGGTGTACTCAACGACGAATCTTGGTGCACGAATGGCAAAACGTCATTTTTTCGGATGAATCCAGGTTCTGTTTACAGCATCATGATGGTCGCATATGTGTTTGGCGACATCGTGGTGAACGCACATTGGAAGCGTGTTTTCGTCATCGCCATACTGGCGTATCACCCGGCATGATGGTATGGGGTGCCATTGGTTACACGTCTCGATCACCTCTTGTTTGCAATGACGACACTTAAAACAGCAGTCGTTACATTTCAGATGTGTTACGACCCGTGGCTCTACCCTTCATTCGATCCCTGCGAAACCCTACATCTCAGCAGGATACTGCACGACCGCATGTTGCAGGTCCTGTACGGGCCTTTCTGGATACAGAAAATGTTCGACTGCTGCCCTGGCCAGCACATTCTCCAGATCTCTCACCAATTGAAAACGTCTGGTCAAAGGTGGCCGAGCAACTGGCTCGTCACAAAACGCCAGTCACTACTCTTGGTGAACCGTGGTATCGTGTTGAAGCTGGGCAGCTGTACCTGTACACGCCATCCAAGCTCTGTTTGACTCAGTGCCCAGGCGTATCAAGGCCGTTATTACGGCCAGAGGTGGTTGTTCTGGGTACTGATTTCTCAGGATCTATGCACCCAAAGTGCGTGAAAATATAATCACACGTCAGTTCTAGTATAACATATTTGTCCAATGAATACCCGTTTATCATCTGCATTTCTTCTTGGTGTAGCAATTTTAATGGCCAGTAGTGTATTAAGATAAGCGACTTCGACGAAGAGGAGCTTATTGCGCAGAGCCTGTGAATGAGTATATTGAAATCGACGAACCTGGTGGAATGTTCACGTGCTCCTGTCGTGTGGATCTACGGAAAGAGAACGACAATGAAACTGCCACCAGGTGCTAAATAGCTGGGCGTCCAGAACTCTTCGCAGAACGTTTGGTTCGGAGACTTGTCTTCCCTGTAAAGTAGGATAGATAGTGATCTGTGGTATCTTGGCTGAAAGAGCATAATGCTGGTGAACGCACAAATGTTTCGGAGCACACCGTTCATCGTACGTTGTTGAACATGGAACTCAGCAGCAGACCACCCCGACGTGTTCACACGGTGACCCAACGACATCGTCAATTGCAGTGGGCCCTTCGGGCGAATCATTTTCGCTACACTAGGTCGATGTTCGTCTCCATAAATCCATAAATGCCGTCATCGAGGTGAACGGCAGGTCGAAACGTGCAGCGCACCACGGACGCAGGGAGCAGTATTATGCTTTGGGAGACGTTCCCCTGCACTTGCATGGTACTTATGGTAGCGGTAATCTAAGACACGCTGACAGATGTGAACCAACTGCATCCCTTCGTGCTTGATGTCTTTCCCGACGGCGCTGTCATCTTTCAGCAGTATAATTGTCCGTGTCTCGAAGCCCGAACGTGCTTCCGTGGCTATAGGAGCGTTATAGTGAACTCACGTCGAGGTCTTGGTGACCAAATTAACGTGACGTAAATCCTGTGAAACCCATCCGCGTCGACATCGGGCGCCACCACTGCGAACGCAAATCAACGGTGTATTACGAGGGCTGTTCAGAAAGTAAGCTCCGATTGATCGCGAAATGGAAACGACTATGATAATCCGATAAAGCTTTGCACAGATGTGTTGGGCAGTGTCTCTAGTATGACCCTAGATAGCATCACGTCACTCCTCTCATTTCTGAGCTCACAGTGATCGCGTAAAGTTGTCTAGAGAATAGTGTCTCCCGCCAAGTACGAGGACCTGGTGAGAAATTTCGCCTGAAGCTATACAGCCAACATTACATAACTGTCGTACAGTTTCTTCTACAAGGCAATATTCTCAGCCGCATTCTGAAGGGGCAATGAAGATGCTCCTGCATCGTTTTCAGTTGGAAATGTTTGACTACCCACAATACAGCCCGTAATTGACTCCCCCTGCGTTTCATTTCTGCTCACATGAACCGCTGGCTATGAATACAACATTTTGGCACAGAAAACGAGCTGTAGGCCAGCGTAGAGAATTGGCGGAAAGCACTGGTGGCTGTCTTTTATGATGAGGGTATTGGAAAGTTGGTACAACGCTACGACAAATGTCTTAGTCAGAATTGCAACTACGTAGAGAAGTAGCTGGATGGTGTAGCTAACTGTTAAAAATAAAACATTTCTAATTTTCACTGTGGTTCCCATTTCGCGATCAATCGGAGCTTACTTTCTGAACAGCCCTCGTATTTACGCGAATTACGTAACTTGTGCGTGGGCATCGAATGCTACATACCTCCAAAAACCTACCAACAAGCGTCGGACTCCTGGTAAGCAGAATCAGTGATGCATTTCTGTCGAATGGCGGGCAGTCAAGCTATTAAACAGGTGGTCATAATGTTTTGTCTCATCATTGTACGTCAGGGAATAACTTCCAAGGTACTAGAGGGAGCTGTAGATGGCGAAAACTATAGAGAACAACGGAGTCTGTAATATATACAACAAGTAATTGAGGAAGTTGGGACACACGAAGAGGTTGGCACAAGAGAGTAGTGGTGAAACGCTTCGAACCAGAGGAGTGCTGACTTGAAAAAGTAATTTCTTGTAGAGAAACCATCTGCCATGAGTAGCTTAGCCAAAAAGTATAAGAGTACCGCTTAGAGAGTTGCGACTAATTTTATGGACTACTTTGAAGACATATGAAGGGCATTGGTATTAATTTATGGTAACAAAAGATACAACAAGCCATTTCAAAAAATTATAATCTTCAAATATTCTTCACAATGACAGACTTTGGAAGCATGTGCGTTACACTGCTGACGTTTTGTGCATGCTTTGGTATGTGAATTATTAGCGTGTCATTGCAATGAAACAAAGTAGGTGGGGGTGGCGACATCAGTTTGTATGGAAGGAAAGATAACAACACTACACGTCATTTCTCTTTCAGAAATCGCATTTGGATGTTGAGTGTTGGTGAGGGGGGGGGGGGGGCGAGGGGGGTGATGTTTACCACCATTTGCTTCGGAATTCAACAGCCGCTGTATCACTGGATCATGACCTATGGAGACTGCTGCGGTTTATACTCATCATCATGCAGGATCTCAGTGGGCCCACAAATAACACCTAACAGGAAGGAAATATTCTTCATTCGGTCGTGCAGAGCTGTACAGCCACGTCACATATCTTGTGAAGGATATTCTGTCATGAGAAAGACAGCCGTCTTCTCCCTAAGGAAAAATTAATGTTGTATCCACACCTATTCTCCATCTGGTCAGCAACCGCATACACACCTGCGTCCTGCAGGTGGCCTAACTTTAGGTGTCGTCCTTTTCGTGCAAAGCTGTCTGCTGGCTAGCTAGCTATGATCACAACAGTTCTAGCTAGCAAGTCAGCAGAACAACCAAAAATACAGCACAGCTTGTTGTCACTGTAGGCACTACTCTCGCCGACAGGTGGCCGGCAATTGCGCCAATCGTTCTACAGTTCCTCATTCACAGTAATGCCGGACCAATGCCAGCCTCTGCCAATCTGACAAATCTTTCTCTCAGCGGACACAGACTCGCAGGCCTAGGCGTTGGACTCTGTCTCACTGTGAGGGCTCCATCATGTACCTGCCGGATGACGTTTTCACTAATAACTCCTTAGGTGGCTACTTGGTAAGTGCAACGTCTGTAAGCCACACAAAGCGGACTATTGCTTGATAGTATTATTTCTTCCTGCAGCTGCATCCCTAATAAACGTGTTGTTACTTCGTGTCTGTTTGACTTCTGTTTTATCTGTATGCTCACCTGCCTCGATACAGATGTTGTTCGTCTGTTGTCCTGGCCAACACGTTATCCAGATCTCTCTACCACTGATAACATCAGGTCTTAGGTTGCTGAGAGATGACTATGCCTAGTGACATGTGGCAATAAGTTGAAGCGACATAGAATTACAGACGAGTTATCTGTCATTTAAGCTCGCCAACGACGAGATCTCTGTACCGCTACCTTCCAACAAGATATCGCAACTAAACTTCCCACAGTAAAACAACAAAAGTGTATAATGCAAGCTGCAGAAGTGCAAGACCCCACATTGTCTGTGGTATTGTCGTCTTATCTGTATGTACTGAGCCCTGGCACATGACATCTTGAGTGAGGAAATGGGATTATTTGCAGAAGCAGAAGTATCCGCATACACAGTGTGATGACGTATGGAACACCACAGATTCAGAGCGGCTACTGTTGTTGCGACTCTCCTTGACGTGGCACCAAATACAGGCTCACCAACTGTGACTGTATGGCAGTGACGAATGTAATCTGCCAACGTTTGATCTTCTAGGAACCTTCACATATACACGCACCCATCTTGAAGCTGTATGCAGAACCAGGACAACGTCTGAGAAGCTGTGGCGCCATTCCTGTGTACGAGTGGTCTGTCATTTAAGCTCAGTTCGGCTCGATCCCCATCCAAGTTTAAGCAACTCAGGCAGCTAGAGGTGGCAGACACGTGTATTACAATTCGTGCCCAGTCCACCCCTAAATAATGTACAGTTTTAGTCCTGCCTACAACACTGTGTATCAACAGTAAGTAACCTTTCGTTTCTAGCCAGCCTGTCTGGTGTTGAAATTGTAATGGTCATCAGTGTAGATACTGCATAGACGCCTGTGAGTGTGATTTAGGCAACATTCGACAGCGAATTGACTGAAATGCGCAGTAAATGGTTTTGCTGAACATAGTTTCTTTTTTTACGTCAGTACATTGAGGAGCTAACAACTCTTCTTAAACCATTTCTCGAGACACACAGCGTTCAGAGACAAGGACAGAGGTAATTATTATTGGTACGTGATGTGTACTCACTGTTACACCCGGCTCTAGTTATTTTATAGTGGGAATATACTAAGATGGTACCTTGTTATTTTACAGTGGGAATATAGTAAGATGGTATCTGTTCTTTCGGAAATGTCCGAAAGAACAGATACCATCGGTGACCATGCAGCTCGTTAGAATGTAATTACAATGAAATGAACACCCTTAGCTGCTTACAGGCGTTGACATACGTCAACGGGGACAGATGAAAATGTGTGGCCCGACCGGGTGTTCATTTCATTGTAATTTATAGTGGGAAGTTTAGTTGTCACTTAATACACTTCTACATCTTGTCCATGAGTACATTTAATACAAATTCTGTAAACCATTGTGAAGTGTCTGACAGAAAGAACCCTGACATATGTCAGTGTTCCTTTCTCTATCATCCCGTTTGGAGCGCGGGAAGAATACTTGTTTAAATGTCTCTGTGCTTGCTATAATTACTCTAATATTGTATTAGCGATCTCTACAAGAACGATAGGTGAGAGACTGCAGTAAACTCCTCGATTGTTCACATAATATAAGTTCTTAACAAGTGATAATGCAACCGTCTTGCCGCAGTGGATACACCGGTTCCCATGATATCAACGAAGTTAAGCGCTGTCGGGCGTGGCCGGCACTTGAATGGGTGACCATCCAGGCTGCCATGCGCTGTTGCCATTTTTAGGGATGCACTCAGCCTCGTGAGGCCAATTGAGGAGCTACCGGACCGAACAGTAACCGCTCCGGTCAAGGAAAACCATCACAACGACCGGGAGAGCGGTGTGCTGACCACACGTCCCTCCAATCCGCATCCTCAACTGAGGATGACACGGCGGTCAGATGGTCCCGATGGGCCACTTAAAGCCTGAAGACGGTGTGCTTTAACAAGTTAAAAGTAGTCATTCTGTAAATTACTGACGTATTTATTCAAGCGTCTGCAGCTTATGCTTATCGCTTTATGTATATAGAATGAAGTGGTGAGTAAAAATTTGTAGCAAGGCTGAAACCGAAACCCGGTTCTTCTACTTACTAGGCAGCTGCGTTAGCCACCAAGCCACCTTGGCACAGCTGTTAATATGGCTGCACGTATTACCCTGGCACCCCTACCTCCCACACAAAATCACGTTTGTTTAGTCCAGCAATGTCTCTGAAACTGTGTCATTTAATTTCACCTGGATTTCAGGCTGGATCGCCCATTTAGGTTCGCTGCAGAGGTGCTATTCCAGAACATGGAGAGCCTCGGCAATTCTTTTCGTGTGTTGTGAGCTTCAGCGATCGACCAGACCTGGAAGTAGGTGGCGAACCGCCTCTGCGTTGGAGTTGCCTGTCGGCTGCACGCTGTCTTTCTGGATCGCTGTATGGATGTATCTGATGAGCTTCCTATTTGGTTTATCGGATGTGAGTGAGCCGAGCATCAGCAGTAACCATAGCTGTAGTTGTCACTTCCTGTACCAATACTGTGGCTGTTTAGTTGGGTAGTTTTCTGCTTGTTTGTTTGATATTCAGGTGCGGTTCCATATCAGACTTCTGCTTATCGAGTCAGCTCCCGTCTCTGGGCAGGGAAGTTCCTTGCACACCCTTATAAAACTACTGAATTTGTTTCTTTATTTGACGTTCCTATCTGAGTGTTATTTGCGAAGTATGGTCTCAACATCCTGGTTGGCTGCTGTAGGATGTGCATTTGTGTGTTAATAAGGTTCATACCATGGGTCACGCCCTGAATGTACTGTTACTGGAGCACACAGTTGCATTTATGGTCTTATTGGATGTTTACACTACGGAGTTTCACAGTATTCGATCATACAGTGTAGGCTTTCACGGCCGGTATTGTCTTCACTTAAAACTTCCGGGCTGATAGGCCATGGTCGAAGTATAAAACTCTCCCCTGACGTTTCGTCACCGACTGCGGAAGACATTAAGTCTCCCTGAGTGAGGACTTTATTTTGCGTTTGCTACTCCTGTTTTATACATGACTGTAATATTATTCAGTAAATTATGTTCTATCTGCTGTTAGTCACTGGTTCGTTAGCCAACCGAATGCGTTAGCTCTGAGTTTATTGCTCTGCTCCACGTGGCGGTTTCTTGTTTACCCCTCACCCACATGGCGTGAGTTTGATACAATTTGTGGTTGGCAGTCGAATTTCCTGCTTGGTAACTGTATTTGGAACTATGGTTACATTTTGACCACCTTACATGTTTCGTTGATTTGACTCCGTTAACTCACTGGAAAAAATACTTTTACTTGTTGCTGTAATTTTGACTGCCATGTGGAGGCTTTCTCTGCTGGTGTAAGGTGTCGCCAGCATACTGGCTGGCAAAGAGGTTGCGAGAAGATCGATAGTAGGCGCAGGATCAAGTGTGCCTATCAGGAAAGAGGCCAAAGACAAACTCCCAAGAAACGTGCCACCAACGCCCTCTCGACGGCAAATATTTAGATCGCCACTACGGACCGGAGGACTCAGTCTCTGACTCAGTCACTGTCATAGTTGGCGTCTATCAGTTCGCATAACCGGCTGCGTGGGTGTATAGTGACCACAGCAGTAATTTTAGCGGGACTTTACCAGCAGTGAGGCTAACACGGACTATGAAAGTTAACTTGTTATAGGACGCCACAAAGAAAGTTATCCTGGTAGGGGACGCCACAACGAAAGTTATCCTGGCATGGGACGCCACAATGAAAGTTAACGCTTGGGGTAACTATATACAAAAAATGATTGATTGAGAATACATACAAAAGCTAGTTTACTGACAACATTTATTTTCCCAAAAACAAAGACTGACGTAATTTATGTAAAACACGTTATGATAGAATATTATATACAAATTACAGCTGATTTAAGACCACAATGGACAAGGATCCTGAGTGGCAAAAGTGAGTGCTCTGGCCCTAAAAATGTGGATAACACAATCTGAATGGATCTGACGCTGAGCAGGCTTTGATCGATAATCTACAGAAGTCTATATAGGTGCAGCTGAGAACAAGTAGCGATGTTGATTTGTGCGCCCTGGCAAGGCCAGAGCAGCAGTACATTACCCAATTTGCTTCGTGCAGCAATGTAACTTGCAGTTGGCGAGGTGTGTGTGTGGCGGGGGCGAGGTGTAAGGCGGCACCTGTGAATCGATTGCAGCCATGAAAGAAATGGAAAATGTCATGGTCTAGTGATCAGACAGACAGATCGAAATTTACTCTCTACCAGAGCCCTGAAATCGCTGTAGATTTCAGTGTTTGACACACCCATTCACTGGTCGTACCAAGGACCAATTTGGCTCATCTATACGACAGAGTGCTCAAGGATACCAAACGTCAAGAATGGTAAACTAAAAAAAGAATAAGTGTGCCCTCGCCTTACGAGTAGTCTGAGACATTTGAAGTCACACTTTCGGTACAGTAAGAAGTTCACCACAGACTCTCCAGTCTAACTAATCGCAAGTGAAGTCAGTCTTAGAACAGGTCCCAAGTACCAACCACACATGCCAGAGCTTGGACCAGAAATTGCTTCCAGACTGAAGTCCAGAAGCCTATTGCCTTGCACCTCTCCCAGAGAAAACAATTCCGTTTTCTCCAGCAAGTGCATGAACGACACCGTCTCCACTCCATCTTGAGCCAATCACAGGGCTTTAGAGGTCCTAAATATCCCCTCCTAAATGACAGCACAAATTCGTGTCGAACCATCACAAGAGTTACGAAACCTGAGTCTGTGGGAAAAAAAAGAAACCGCCAATTGCTGGCTTTTTTAAGTTTTCGCGGTGGGAGAAGATCATTTTCTCCAAAGCCGTGTCGCTTCCCACGACAACAAGCGCACAGATACGTACAATCTTGAAGATCTTTATCTAAATCGCCTATGCCTTGGAGCATAGCTAGAGATGTCATAAAGATTCTATCCGTAAACGTTTCTCAGACGCCACAGTTTCTTGTACGACCAGGTGGCCGATGGAAGTGCGTCACAGGCCTACTTGCAGTATCAGCGAACACAAAAACTTTTGAGTTTTACTAGGCGTGGCGCTGCACACAATACCTGGTTTACGATCCCACTGTGTAGGCGCGTACCTTCAGTTCGTCTCCCCCAGCCCAGCCTTCGGCTGGCGCCAATGTAGGTATAGAAGCATTGTCCTGCTGGAGGCTTGTCCCAACTTGGGGGTGCTCTGTCTGCCCTGTGTTGCTGTGGGCCTGTCCGACAAGATTTATTTAGGGATGGGCTCGCCGTTACCTGCTTTCAACTTCCAACATACCGTTTCTATGAACTAAGAACCATAAAATACCTCATACCTTTAGCGCCGTACCAGGCTCTATCAACGCCTGCTCAGGCCGTTAAGTTTCTAGAGTGTTACTCAAGTTGCATAACGTTGTAACAAAATCTTTACGAAAAATAGGTGAGCGAGTAACTTGTCCTCTCTCAACTACACTCCTGGAAATGGAAAAAAGAACACATTTGTGTCAGACCCACCATACTTGCTCCGGACACTGCGAGAGGACTGTACAAGCAATGATCACACGCACGGCACAGCGGACACACCAGGAACCGCGGTGTTGGCCGTCGAATGGCGCTAGCTGCGCAGCATTTGTGCACCGCCGCCGTCAGTGTCAGCCAGTTTGCCGTGGCATACGGAGCTCCATCGCAGTCTTTAACACTGGTAGCATGCCGCGACAGCGTGGACGTGAACCGTATGTGCAGTTGACGGACTTTGAGCGAGGGCGTATAGTGGGCATGCGGGAGGCCGGGTGGACGTACCGCCGAATTGCTCAACACGTGGGGCGTTAGGTCTCCACAGTACATCGATGTTGTCGCCAGTGGTCGGCGGAAGGTGCACGTGCCCGTCCACCTGGGACCGGACCGCAGCGACGCACGGATGCACGCCAAGACCGTAGGATCCTACGCAGTGCCGTAGGGGACCGCACCGCCACTTCCCAGCAAATTAGGGACACTGTTGCTCCTGGGGTATCGGCGAGGACCATTCGCAACCGTCTCCATGAAGCTGGGCTACGGTCCCGCACACCGTTAGGCCGTCTTCCGCTCACGCCCCAACATCGTGCAGCCCGCCTCCAGTGGTGTCGCGACAGGCGTGAATGGAGGGACGAATGGAGACGTGTCGTCTTCAGCGATGAGAGTCGCTTCTGCCTTGGTGACAATGATGGTCGTATGCGTGTTTGGCGCCGTGCAGGTGAGCGCCACAATCAGGACTGCATACGACCGAGGCACACAGGGCCAACACCCGGCATCATGGTGTGGGGAGCGATCTCCTACACTGGCCGTACACCACTGGTGATCGTCGAGGGGACACTGAATAGTGCACGGTACATCCAAACCGTCATCGAACCCATCGTTCTACCATTCCTAGACCGGCAAGGGAACTTGCTGTTCCAACAGGACAATGCACGTCCGCATGTATCCCGTGCCACCCAACGTGCTCTAGAAGGTGTAAGTCAACTACCCTGGCCAGCAATATCTCCGGATCTGTCCCCCATTGAGCATGTTTGGGACTGGATGAAGCGTCGTCTCACGCGGTCTGCACGTCCAGCACGAACGCTGGTCCAACTGAGGCGCCAGGTGGAAATGGCATGGCAAGCCGTTCCACAGGACTACATCCAGCATCTCTACGATCGTCTCCATGGGAGAATAGCAGCCTGCATTGCTGCGAAAGGTGGATATACACTATACTAGTGCCGACATTGTGCATGCTCTGTTGCCTGTGTCTATGTGCCTGTGGTTCTGTCAGTGTGATCATGTGATGTATCTGACCCCAGGAATGTGTCAATAAAGTTTCCCCTTCCTGGGACAATGAATTCACGGTGTTCTTATTTCAATTTCCAGGAGTGTATGTGTATCAAGTTCGGTTAAAAACGTTCCAGGAGCTTAGAAGGGGTCTTTTTCCCCCAAGCTTTGCTAGACGTGCACATGTCACATACATTTAAAATATTTCACACATATACGGACCAGGATGTAGGCAAAGAGGGGGGGGGGGGAGGGTCTGGGGGTTCTGGGCTACTTTATCACCTAAATGAAATTACAAACGACCCAGTCGCCTTGTAGTGAAACTGAGATCTGCAAGGGACGGTCCGCTTCCCACGCCCGGGTTCCCGGGTTCGATTCCCGGCGGGGTCAGGGATTTTCTCTGCCTCGTGATGACTGGGTGTTGTGTGCTGTCCTTAGGTTAATTAGGATTAAGTAGTTCTAAGTTCTAGGGTACTGATGACCATAGATGTTAAGTCCCATTGTGCTCAGAGCCATTTGAACTTTTTTTTTTTTTTTATTGCAAGGGACGACCAAAAACTTTCTGTTTGTATACGCAACGCAGCGCGACTGCGCTGTGGGTGTATAAGAAACGACATTTAAGCAAGGAATCTGTATGTCATTCGTGTCCTTCCGACGTGCATGCAGTAAATGTGGGATTACGAACTATGGTGACGCTATTACCAAAGGCGTAGAAAGAGGATCAACGTGCTCTTTATATTTTCTTGGTTGCCAAAGAACAAACACTAGTAGACATCCACCGAAGAGTGAAGATTTTGTATGGGGCAGCATGTCCGTCGAAACGAACCGCTGTGAAATGGACCGCCAACGGTTGCTGCTGCTTCATTATAACGCACGTTCCCATACCGCAAATGTCGCAATGCGGAAGTTATGACAACTCAAGTGGAAGACACTCTATCACTGACTCTATAGTCATGATCCCTCCCCACGCGGTAGTGACTCTTTCGGTCCATTTAAAAAAGGCCTTGAAGGGTCGGTGATTCCCGACGGCCGAGCATGTACAGCAGGCTGTTACAGATTTCTTCACACAGCAGCACACTGTGTCTTACCGAATGAACATCTTCAAACTGGTGCGTCGGTGGGACGATTGCCTTTATGCCCACGGAGATTTTGTCTGAGTGACATACCAATTCTGGACTAAACGGCCTTCGAAGGAAAACTTTTTGTTCACCAGTTACATTCTGATTTTCAATCATATGCCGAAAAATGGATACACACTACCAATAGTCAACAAAGTCATCAGTAGATTTAAACAGTAGATAATAGCACTGTCGGCTGTCACCTATGCCTTCTTTAGCCACTGAGACTAATTGTTGTACATTGTTCGCCTTTCTCGAGTTCAGTTGTGCCGTGCTGCGGCTCGCGTTGATGCTGTTTCTAGATTTCTGCCCTCTGTTCGAGGCCAGACGGCATAATTTAGTTGGCATGGTTGCGATTGTTTGTCTTCTTCTCGTGTTGACTGGCGCCACTCGCTTTCGCAAGCGTTGCTTCTCCGCCAGTGGCAGCAGTTGTAGTTATCGATATGTGGTAACTGTTGCCCTATCTTTGGGACGACGTCGTTGTTTTTCTGGGTCGTGTGAGTGGGCCAGTTCAGTTGGGGACTCAGCAGGATCCAGGTCCGCGCGGTGCCAGAACACGCCGGGACCGCTGGTGGCACGCATGGACCGCCGGATGAAAGGGCTGTGGTCACGAGGGTGCACGACCTCGTCGTAAACCGGATCCGGGAAGCTTTAAGATGAGTGCATTTCAATCCAAGTAGAGAAACCTCCACCATTGTGATATCTCGCGATTCTCCAGTGACTTGGGTAGTTGTTGCTGGTCATAATTTTGCCGAGGTGAAGAGCAGCGAGCGGAGTGCTTTCTACTCTGGTGGTAGTGGTTCCTTTCTCGTTCAGGGCGCTCTAAACACAGTATTCTGGGGACTTAGTGCAGACCGCCGGTTCCGGCTTTCGCATATTGTTCCATCGTTGCATTTGGTTAATTGGACGTCAGGTAGCTTCAGCAAGATTATCATTAGTCATTCGTGAGACTGCCTCTAGTCTGAGTTATCATCTTGTGAAGTGAATGCAACTCGGTGTGGCCTAGCGGTTCTAGGCGATTCAGCCTGGAACCGCGCGACTGCTACGGCCGCAGGTTCGAATCCTGCCTCAGGCATGGATGTGTGTGATGTCCTTGCGTTAGTTAGGTTTAAGTAGTTCTAAGTTCTAGGGGACTGATTACCTCAGATGTTAAGTCCCACAGTGGTCAGAGCCATTTGAACCATTTTCTGAATGCAACTCTTGGCTATCTCATCATTCGCAAAAGTGTTTGTTGCCGGACCTTTTTAGAGGTCGATTCCTGTAGCACTGTCTGTGGCCCCTTTTCTTACAAAGTTTACCATCATCTTATATCACCCGTTTGGTGATCAGTTGTTTGTTTTTATAATTAACCTTAGCTACTGTATTTGCTGTTTTACAGCAAGTTTCTAATTTTTTTTATATTACTGCCATTCCTGGCATGTAAGACCATCACCCATGATTGTGGTCATTTGCCTAAAAATTCTAATTTGGTATCTGTATTTTAGCAGTAAGCTTAAAACCTTATTTACTGACATTCCTGGCGTCTGATGCCTTCTGCTGTGTTTGTGGCGACTTACCTTTAATATTTCAATACCTGTAATTTGTAAGTTGCAGCGAGTTTTAAACAATTCTTAATTTATTGCGATTCCTGGCGTGTAAGGCCTTCTGGCCAGATCACAGTGGCTTGCTTTTAAGGCATTATCTGCTGTATCTGTATTTAATGGTGATTTGCTAAATTGTAAGTCCTGAAAATACTATTATTTACACAGTTGTTTATTCCTTCATTAATAACGTGTGGTATTTTATTGTTGTTGAGTCTGGAATTACTAGTTCAAAATAAATTGTTTGTAACTATAAAAGGCAACCAATAGTATTGATTACAGCCCCGTCCACAATCGTAACCAAATCCTGCCTTCCGTTGACTGTCAGGTCTCATCAGTGCTTTTGTTAATCAGTTCTGTTAGTACTGCTTTTGAATTTAATGTAAATGGTGCCCTTTTTTGGTTTTGTGCTGTGTGTTGTTCTCGTAGTTTCTAATTATGAATAAGTTTGTATTAAGAAAGAAGATGAAAACCGATTTTGGTTAGCCCACTAGCGTTATGATAACTTCGAAATGTGTACGCACTACGCAATAGCCTAACTACCTATCTATAGCAGTTTGATGTTAGCATTGTAGTCGTTATTTGGAGACGAGTGGAACTTTAGTTGCAATATTTCAGTATTTCATAATGCAGCGGAGCAGTAAACATCGTTACAAATAACATTGAATTAAAATCAATGCATTAAAATACACTTGAATTCGTTGTGTCGCCAAAAAATCGCGTTCATCGAGAAAAATCTCCTCCAAAGAGCGATGGATGCATTTCTTTAAAAAATCGCTCGAAGTTCTATCATTATTAGTCCAAACGGCAAAAAATCGCCCATCTGGTTAGCCAGGCGGTACTCAGTTAAGAAAACCAGTTCCGATACGAAGCGATTGGGACGGATTTTCGGAGAGCGGAATGAGTACTGGACTACAGCATATATCATGGTTTGTTCGTTTCTAAAAGATTTTTTCGTCGGGCTGCTTTAATTCGTTCGAGCCGACTGGGCCCTACATGCCCTCTCTTCATTTCATCCAAAATTTATTTACTCTCTTGTAATGCTATATTAACTGAAGCCAGGAATTCTATACACAATTAAGTCTTAAAATGTATATGCATTCGCGCACTACCAGATGACGAAACGTGTATAATTAAAGGAAAAACATGCAGTATCAGAATTCCATCTTTTGTTGTGATGCCTTCTATTTTGTTTGGGAGCAACGTATAAAAACCAGTATTTCCACATTCTACGCCGAGCGGGGTAGCTTTGCGCATTGATTCTGAGGGCCAGGTCGTTCGAATACATCCACCGTCAACCTTAAAAATGGTTCTCTGTGGTTTTCTATTCTCAGTTTGGGCAAATGTCACGGATGGTCCCTTACTACAGGCCACAGCCAATTCTTTCTGAATTCCTTTCTTACTGGCAGATTCCAATTTCCTTAATGATGCAGCCTCTCTGCTTAAATGGAAAGAGCTGCATCGAAAGCGAACCGAACATCTCTTCAGAGACTCCCAGCACTAAAAGCCATATTTAGATTGGAAGGCTGTTAACGATCTTCATTTTGTACTTTGTATCTGTTCATAAAGATGGCTTCCTCGTGGAACGGCAATATAACATGTCTTCAACTTTTACTACAACAATGAAGTTCTACTGTGAAATGTCTTAGTAGAAATATTCTTGGGGGAATGGGTTCAATTACCATGGATAAATACAAAAGCATTTATGAGGTCGAATAAATGAGAAGTCAAGTTGAAATTAATGTGTGAATCAATGTTAAGGTCCCAAAACTGTAGCTCATAGCATCTGTGTATATCATTTTGTTTACTAAATAAATTTAAATGCTACAGTTTCAAGTTGACTGTTGAAACAATAATTATAAAAAGAAGTTTTCATCACTTAAAGAAATTGAAGAATTTTAATGAAATGAAAGATACTTTAATAAAATTTGAGACTGAACTAACAAGGGAATGGTCAGACTTGTCATGCCGAAACATGTATTGCTTTTCTTAGCACTGTTATTTAACTGTGCAAAAGGTTCGTATGCAAAATTGTAGCTGCTGATATGAACTGGAAGTCACCTAAAAAAAATCACGAACATGGCTGTGTTTCCTGCTTGGCGCTTGCAGTGACGGCTGGCCACCCCTGGAAATGGCGAGTCGCGAGCGTTGTGCGCATGGTCGGGAAGTGCGGCCGTCTTATCGCGGCGTTCACTAAAGAGGAATATCGCTGCACGGTTTTGGTGGAAAGGGGAAACGAATATTCGTTTCTGTGGCATGCACGTCCTTTTAATTTCTGGTACGTATTTCGAAACATATCGTCCTGAAACTGGTTAGAGATGTGAAAGATACACTGTACATGTTCATCTATACTCCGCAAACCACTTTACGGTGAACATTCAATCTCCCCTCACAGGTGATGGCGAACCCTGTAAATGTTATGCTGCTTGCCATGGAGATATACCACAGACGCCAAATGAAGCAATCAACAGAAAACACGCGTGAAGACTGTATTGTGCGACATGGTTGTTAAACTTCTAGACGAGTATGTAAATGGCGCAGACATGTGGCTAGAAACAACTGAAACACTCGATATTGCAGACTGTGAATCTACAGACGGCGAAGACACCGACGAAAGTTGCACTCATGAAGACTCTTCGAGTGATAGTGCCACGTACCATCATCAATTATCTCCGAAAGTAACACCAGCAACTACAATTACCTTATCAGACAAAGAAAAAGCTGTGACGTATTGGTTGAACGAAAGTGGTAAGAAACGCCTACGTGTCAGTACTGTTCAAAATAAGTAACGGTTTGTCCGTTCTGAACGTGAATTGTATAGATGGAAAAAGGAAGTCGCTGGACGACGTAAGAGTCGACTGGAAATTACGACGGAGATAAATGCGCGACTTGTTGAGCTATTTACCGATGCCAGACAACAGTCATTTAGTGTCAGCGATACAACTTTGTGTGATTGGGCGTTAGAGATTGACAACGCGATAGGCGCTAAAGAATTTACATCTTCTCAAAGTTGGATCAGTCGCTTGAAAAGATCACATAAAATTGTGGCAAGAAAAATAACAAAATTTGTATCGAGAAACTGGTCGGAAAATGCAGTGACACAAATCGAAATGATAGAAGCTTTTCTTACAAATGCAAAAAATAAGATCGCTAGTTTTAGTGAATGTGTACAATGCAGATCAGTCAAGTTTTCAAAAACAAATGCGTGCGAAAAGAACACTGTCATTCAAAGGGGAAAAACATATTGAAGCGATTGCGCAGTCCACGACTGCACTCTCCCATTCATACACTATAATGCCCATAGTTAGTCTGGATGGTTCATTGCTGCCTAAGCTATATGTGTGTCTTCAAGAACCAACTGGACGTTTCGGACCACGTGTCAAAAGAACGATGTTCTACGCAAAAAATCTTGTGGTAGACTCATCGAAGTCTGGAAAAATGGGAAATGAAAACGTTACACTTTTCATGCGTCATGCTTTTCTTGCGTTCTGCGGGAACAAATCTCTTCTCCTTCTAGATTGGTGGTCGGTCATAAAAGGTCTGATTCATTAAAAGCTGTATTTCGAGCCCACCCTGACAAAGAAGTAGAGATACTTCGGATTTCACCCGGCACGACGAACGTAATTCAACCTTTAGACAGAGAATTTTTCCTTCAGTGGAAGACATTTTACAGAAAACTAACAGAGAAAATTATTGTGTGCAGATCACTGCAGTTTCCTGTCTATCACCGTGACAATATTCTCAAGCTGCAATCAGTAGTACATTATCAATTTTCCTCCCCACGGTTTCAGAATTTGATTAAATATGCGTGGCACTCGTCGAAATATACTGATACCAAGCCTGATTCATTCCTAACACCAGCCCAGTTTTGTCTACGGACATCTAACAACGTCTGTGATTCGCAGGGCTGTCATATGTCGTCTGCTTGTATGTTCTGAACATTGTATCAATGTCTTATGTCGTCTGCTTGTATGTTTTGAACATTGTATCAATATTTCGCATTTTTGCGGTAATTGCAAGAAATAAAATTTGTACGTGTTCTAAACCGTATATTTATTTTTGTCTATTTCACAGCTATTTGGAAAGAATGTTGTAGATAACATATCAGCCATATTTGTCAACGAATGTTTAATTATCATACGATCGCTTTCACTGGGGAATAAGCTCTCTCACTGCTGTGGCAAGAGAGCGGCGCGTAGCTAACGCCACCTTGTCCCTAGATGGCGTTGGTATAACGTAGCGAGAGAAGTCAGGGTTGTACAAGAGGCAGTTAAAAGCGCGGAAACCAAGCGACAATAATGTCTTACTTCATAAAATTGTTTACAGACTTCCAGGACATGTCAGCAGCTAAAATTCTGCATACAGACTTCTTGTAATGTTAACTCACAGTGGTAAAAATAGCAATACAGGTTTCGATATGACAAGTCTGACCATTCCCTTGTAAGAAACTTAGGATGCTTTATGATTTGGTTTCATATAGATCGTAAATTTAAACACAAGATTGTAGCAGGAGAAAGGTACCTATTGTCAAAAGAGATGTGAACTCGTTTAACGTTATAAGCTATTCATCCCAATGTTAAGATTCTTCTCCTCTGCGGCAGTGAACCTTATATTAGAAGACTGAGCTGTGCTTTGTTAGCAAAGAAGTAATACATTATATTCGAATTTTAATTCATTTCCAGGTAGAGTGAAGTTATTATATCGTCAAATAAAGAAATATTTGTACTTATTTAGGCCCATTGAGTCGTATGTCACCTAAGGACATTTTATATTATGCTATGAAACCAAGAAAATAGGTTAGAAAATTTAAAAAGGGAAATGGATAGGTTAAAGTTAGATATAGTGGGAATTAGTGAAGTTCGGTGGCAGGAGGAACAAGACTTCTGGTCAGGTGACTACAGGGTTATAAACACAAAGTCAAATAGGGGTAATGCAGGAGTAGGTTTAATAATGAATAGGAAAATAGGAATGCGGGTGAGCTACTACAAACAGCATAGTGAACGCATTATTGTGGCCAAGATAGATACGAAGCCCACACCTACTACAGTAGTACAAGTTTATTTGCCCACTAGCTTTGCAGATGACGAAGAAATTGAAGAAATGTATGATGAAATAAAAGAAATTATTCAGATAGTGAAGGGAGACGAAAATTTAATAGTCATGGGTGACTGGAATTCGAGTGTAGGAAAAGAAAGAGAAGGAAACGTAGTAGGTGAATATGGATTGGGCCTAAGAAATGAAAGAGGAAGCCGCTTGGTATAATTTTGCAGAGGGCACAACTTAATCATAGCTAACATTTGGTTTAAGAATCATGATAGAAGGTTGTATACATGGAAGAACCCTGGAGATACTAAAAGGTATCAGATAGATTATATAATGGTAAGACAGAGATTTAGGAACCAGGTTTTAAATTGTAAGACATTTCCAAGGGCAGATGTGGACTCTGACCACAATCTATTGGTTATGACCTGTAGATTAAAACTGAAGAAACTGCAAAAAGGTGGGAATTTAAGGAGATGGGACCTGGATAAACTGAAAGAACCAGAGGTTGTACAGAGTTTCAGGGAAAGCATAAGGGAACAATTGACAATAATGGGGGAAAGAAATACAGTAGAAGAAGAATGGGTAGCTTTGAGGGATGAAGTAGTGAAGGCAGCAGAGGATCAAGTAGGTAAAAAGACGAGGGCTAGTAGAAATCCTTGGGTAACAGAAGAAATATTGAATTTAATTGATGAAAGGAGAAAATATAAAAATGCAGTAAATGAAGCAGGCAAAAAGGAATACAAACGTCTCAAAAATGAGATCGACAGGAAGTGCAAAATGGCTAAGCAGGGATGGCTAGAGGACAAATATAAGGATGTAGAGGCTTATCTCAGTAGGGGTAAGATAGATACTGCCTACAGGAAAATTAAAGAGACCTTTGGAGATAAGAGAACCACTTGTATGAACATCAAGAGCTCAGATGGAAACCAAGTTCAAAGCAAAGAAGGGAAAGCAGAAAGGTGGAAGGAGTATATAGAGGGTCTATACGAGGGCGATGCACTTGAAGACAATATTATGGAAATGGAAGAGGATGTAGATGAAGATGAAATGGGAGATACGATACTGCGTGAAGAGTTTGACAGAGTACTGAAAGACATGAGTCGAAACAATGCCCCCGGAGTAGACAACATTCCATTGGAACTACTGACGGCCTTCGGAGAGCCAGTCCTGACAAAACTCTACCATCTGGTGAGCAAGATGTATGAAACAGGCGAAATACCCTCAGACTTCAAGAAGAATATAATAATTCCAATCCCAAAGAAAGCAGGTGTTAACAGATGTGAAAATTACCGAACTATCAGTTTAATAAGTCACGGCTGCAAAATACTAACGCGGAACTGGTAGAAGCCGACCTCGGGCAAGATCGGTTCGGATTCCGTAGAAATGTTGGAACACGTGAGGCAATACTGACCCTACGACTTATCTTAGAAGCTAGATTAAGGAAAGGCAAACCTACGTTTCTAGCATTTGTGAACTTAGAGAAAGCTTTTGACAATGTTGACTGGAATACTCTCTTTCATATTCTAAAGGTGGCAGGGGTAAAATACAAGGAGCGAAAGGCTATTTACAATTTGTACAGAAACCAGATGGCAGTTATAAGAGTCGAGGGACATGAAAGGGAAGCAGTGGTTGGGAAGGGAGTAAGACAGGGTTGTAGCCTCTCCCCGATGTTACTCAATCTGTATATTGAGCAAGCAGTAAAGGAAACAAAAGAAAAATTTGGAGTAGGTATTAAAATCCATGGAGAAGAAATAAAAACTTTGAGGTTCGCCGATGACATTGTAATTCTATCAGAGACAGCAAAGGACTTGGAAGAACAGTTGAACGGAATGGATGGTGTCTTGAAGGGAGGATATAAGATGAACATCAACAAAAGCAAAACGAGGATAATGGAATGTAGACGAATTAAGTCGGGTGATGTTGAGGGTATTAGATTAGGAAATGAGACACTTAAAGTAGTAAAGGAGTTTGGCTATTTGGGGAGCAAAATAACTGATGATGGTCGAAGTAGAGAGGATATAAAATGTAGACTGGCAATGGCAAGAAAAGCGTTTCTGAAGAAGAGAAATTTGTTAACATCGAGTATAGATTTAAGTGTCAGGAAGTCATTTCTGAAAGTATTTGTATGGAGTGTAGCTCTGTATGGAAGTGAAACATGGACGGTAAATAGTTTGGACAAGAAGAGAATAGAAGCTTTTGAAATGTGGTGCTACAGAAGAATTCTGAAGATCACATAACTAATGAGGAAGTATTGAATAGGATTGGGGAGAAGAGAAGTTTGTGGCACAACTTGACCAGAAGAAGGGATCGGTTGGTAGGACATGTTCTGAGGCATCAAGGGATCACCAATTTAGTATTGTAGGGCAGCATGGAGGGTAAAAATCGTAGGGGGAGACCAAGAGATGAATACACTAAGCAGATTCAGAAGGATGTAGGTTGCAGTAGGTACTGGGAGATGATGAAGCTTGTACAGGATAGAGCAGCATGGAGAGCTGCATCAAACCAGTCTCAGGACTGAAGACCACAACAACAACATGAAACCAAGACGCTGTCATCTTGAGGCTGCCTGTGAAAAACATATAGTTTGACAAAATATTTCAAATTTTAAAGTAGATAATATCACATATAGAAATATGGTATGCTATGTACATCAGGTGGTCTTGATATCTATATGACATCGATGTCTTAGTTGCTGTCACACTACTATATAAGTTTGCTCCTTTGGCGTTGGTGGAGCTATAGTAGGTGTTGAACTTTGCTTATATTATTGCTTATATTATTCGTACTTAGGTTATTTCTACTCTCAAATGTAATTTAACGTTTTTTTTCAGTTGGTTATGGTGGTGTATACACATACACACACACACACACACACACACAAGCGCGCGCGCGCGCGCGCGCGTGCGCGCGCGCACTTACCCTCCACAGATTCTAAATGTACAGATCGATTTGAAACAGAATCGTTACATAGAAAGTTTTATTGTAATTAACCTCCCAAACACGAGGTGAGTAGTAAAAAACAAAAACTGCAAGCATACCAGAGTTCGTTTGCGATGAAATTAAAAATAAGCACTGGAGAGCATACGTTTAAGAATAAAACAACATTGATAAATTGCCATGAACCTCGTACACTACAGATCTGGCATAATCAATTCCAAGAACAGTAGGATTATATTGCATATAAGAACCACACAAACACAAATCGTATAAGCAACATCATATAATTCGTAGAACAAAGATATTACCTACACAAACACACAGCCAATTAACATATCGCTGACTCAACTGTCAGTACAGTTGTTCAGCAACGTCATTATGAAATAAACTTTTATAATTCGACAACTTCACAAACAACCGCTCCAGCTAAAGTTTAACACGTACTATAGCTCCACCATCATCAAAGGACAAACTCATACAGTAGTGTGACAGCAACTGAGACATCGATGTATACACACATCAAAAAAAGTTTTGCATCACCCTAATTCCCAGAATTCCTAAGGATAGACAATGACTGTGGATATTGTAATACAGACACAGTCCCTTTGACTGTTCACAGATGTCAGTAAACCCACCCAAAGATGTAAACAACCATACATGTGCAGCGCCTGTTAGACGGAGGGCGTCCGACAGCCGACCAGTTCCAGTCATTTTACCAGGAAGGAGCTACATGGCTCGTGTTGTCTGTAGATCAACCATTCCTAGACGGTCAATACCGCGGTTCGATCACGTCTGCATTGTTACTTTGTCAGGAAGGTATCTCAATAAGAAAAGTGTCCAGTCGTCTCAGAGTGAACGAAAGCGATGTTGCTCGGACATGGAGGAGATACAGAGAGACAAGAACAGTCGATGACATTCCTTGCTAAGGCCGCCCAAGGGCTACTATTGCAGTGGATGACCGCTACCTACGGATTATGGCTCGAAGGAACCCTGACAGCAACGCCACCATGTTGAATAATGCTTTCCGTGCAGCCACAGGACGTCGTGTTACGACTCAAACTGTGCGCAATAGGCTGCATGACGCGCAACTTCACTCCCGACGTCCATGGCGAGGTCTATCTTTGCAACCAGGACACCATGTAGCGCGATACAGATGGACCCAACAACATGCCGAGTGGATCGCTCAAGATTGGCATCAAGTTCTCTTCACCGATGAGTGTAGCATGTGCCTTCAACCAGACAATCGTCGGAGATGTATTTGGAGACAACCCGGTCAGGCTGAACGCCTTAGACACACTGTCCAGCGAGTGCAGCATGGTGAAGGTTCCCTGCTGTTTTGGGGTGGCATTATGTGTGGCTGACGTACGCCGTTGGCGGTAATGGAAGGCGCCGTAACGGCTGTACGATACGTGACTGCCATCCTCCAACCGGTAGTGCAACAATATCGGCAGCAATTGGCGAGGCATTCGTCTTCATTCACGACAATTCGGGCCTCCGTCGTGCACATCTTGTGAAAGATATCAAGACCACCTGATGTACATAGCATACCATATTTCTACACTACGTCAAATTATCTACTTTCAAATTTTAAGTACTATACCAGACTATGCACTTTTCACAGATAATTCGAAAATGGTACAAAAAATTAATAAATCAGTATATGTGTTTACAGTATAAAAAAACCATGAACCTCTTTAAGATCCCCTTTTACAAACTTTACACTCTTTGACACAATCCTGATATGTCCTTGTACTGACACGTCTTTCACCTATACCTCCAGCAAATTTCCCCCGAAACATTCGTTTTCATGCACCTCCTTGTTTATGACGTCATATCTCCTGAACCTTTATGTACTACAACGACACAATTTTTCAGGCATATTCGGGTATATATTTCAATACTGCCTCCAAAATGTGTCGCGAATACAGTAAACAGTAAATGACTGTTAAACTAAAACGTCACGCCAGATGCAGCAGTTTTACTGCATGAACATTGAAAGCATTGTAAAGGATACACTTTTTCTCTTTAGTCATTTTATGGGGCCTGTCAGCGAAAAAAAGTTTCCTAAAGGTTTGAAATGATGTGCAAAGTTCACGCACTGGACGAATAAAATCCGGGTATTCTTGTGTCGTGGGCTACACTTCGTTCTCCACCCCCACCGCCTCGAAAGGTAGGTGGTTCTTACCTCCACAGTGATGCTTTCCAGACAGTGAGTGATAAATGTACCAAATTTCGTTGAATTCGGTCCAGGCCGGCCGATGTGGCCGTGCGGTTCTAGGCGCTTCAGTCTGGAACCGCGTGACCGCTACGGTCGCAGGTTCGAATCCTGCCTCGGGCATGGATGTGTGTGATGTCCTTAGGTTAGTTAGGTTTAAGTAGTTCTAAGTTCTAGGGGACTGATGACCTTAGAAGTTAAGTCCCATAGTGCTCAGAGCCATTTGAACCATTTGAATTCGGTCCAGTGGTTTACGACGCGACGAGTAACATACATTTACACATGCATACGAACATTAATTTTTATAAATATGGATTCATCATTTACTAAAAGTCACAGGTTACTATTAACATCGTCTTTCGCGTCGTTAATATATATATATATATAGGATTTCAGTCGTCTCACACAGTTTTAGGTTTCTCTTATAGACCTGTACTTATCTTGGGAATGAAGTAGTTAACCAAGCATATATATATATATATATATATATATATATATATATATATATATATATATATATATATATATATATATATACAAGATAAGTACAGGTCTATAGGAGAATTAGACTTAGAGAAACCTAAAACTGTGTGAGACGACTGAAATCCTCAGAAGAAAAGGTATAAGCTATAAAGAAAGGCAGCCAAACGTGTTTCATTCATCTCCCTACCTGTAGCCCTATGCTTCGCTTTACAGTTACCATTGTGTTGCTGTTTATTTAGAACTGTCTTTACCGTTTATTTAGAACGTTCTTTACCGTGACTGTATACCATGGAGAGTCTTTTTTGTTCAAATGCTCAAATGTGTGTGAAATCTTATGGGACTTAACTGCTAAGGTCATCAGTCCCTAAGCTTACACACTACATAACCTAATGTTTGGAATTCCTCTTCGAAATACGTCACTACAGCCTCTTGTATCTACACTCCTGGAAATTGAAATAAGAACACCGTGAATTCATTGTCCCAGGAAGGGGAAACTTTATTGACACATTCCTGGGGTCAGATACATCACATGATCACACTGACAGAACCACAGGCACATAGACACAGGCAACAGAGCATGCACAATGTCGGCACTAGTACAGTGTATATCCACCTTTCGCAGCAATGCAGGCTGCTATTCTCCCATGGAGACGATCGTAGAGATGCTGGATGTAGTCCTGTGGAACGGCCTGCCATGCCATTTCCACCTGGCGCCTCAGTTGGACCAGCGTTCGTGCTGGACGTGCAGACCGCGTGAGACGACTCTTCATCCAGTCCCAAACATGCTCAATGGGGGACAGATCCGGAGATCTTGCTGGCCAGGGTAGTTGACTTACACCTTCTAGAGCACGTTGGGTGGCACGGGATACATGCGGACGTGCATTGTCCTGTTGGAACAGCAAGTTCCCTTGCCGGTCTAGGAATGGTAGAACGATGGGTTCGATGACGGTTTGGATGTACCGTGCACTATTCAGTGTCCCCTCGACGATCACCAGTGGTGTACGGCCAGTGTAGGAGATCGCTCCCCACACCACGATGCCGGGTGTTGGCCCTGTGTGCCTCGGTCGTATGCAGTCCGGATTGTGGCGCTCACCTGCACGGCGCCAAACACGCATACGACCATCATTGGCACCAAGGCAGAGGCGACTCTCATCGCTGAAGACGACACGTCTCCATTCGTCCCTCCATTCACGCCTGTCGCGACACCACTGGAGGCGGGCTGCACGATGTTGGGGCGTGAGCGGAAGACGGCCTAACGGTGTGCGGGACCGTAGCCCAGCTTCATGGAGACGGTTGCGAATGGTCCTCGCCGATACCCCAGGAGCAACAGTGTCCCTAATTTGCTGGGAAGTGGCGGTGCGGTCCCCTACGGCACTGCGTAGGATCCTACGGTCTTGGCGTGCATCCGTGCGTCGCTGCGGTCCGGTCCCAGGTCGACGGGCACGTGCACCTTCCGCCGATCACTGGCGACAACATCTATGTACTGTGGAGACCTCACGCCCCACGTGTTGAGCAATTCGGCGGTACGTCCACCCGGCCTCCCGCATGCCCACTATACGCCCTCGCTCAAAGTCCGTCAACTGCACATACGGTTCACGTCCACGCTGTCGCGGCATGCTACCAGTGTTAAAGACTGCGATGGAGCTCCGTATGCCACGGCAAACTGGCTGACACTGACGGCGGCGGTGCACAAATGCTGCGCAGCTAGCGCCATTCGACGGCCAACACCGCGGTTCCTGGTGTGTCCGCTGTGCCGTGCGTGTGATCATTGCTTGTACAGCCCTCTCGCAGTGTCCGGAGCAAGTATGGTGGGTCTGTCACACCGGTGTCAATGTGATCTTTTTTCCATTTCCAGGAGTGTATTTTGTTCAGCATAAAAATTTTTCTTAGTGTTTTAGTTCGCTTTGTACTGAGGTAATCATTATTGTAACAACTGCTGCGTGGTCACAAGTACCATCCTCAAAGAGGTCAGATCCATTTGTGCACAGTATATCCAATATATATCCACCATGAGTGCGCTTCCCATCTATTAGTTCCAAACAGTTTTCAAAGAAAGCAGTTAGTATTATTTTGCAAGATGACTTTTCACGGATATTACTTACAGCACTGTAATTATATGAATCGATTATTGAGTGATTAAAGTCTCTTCCAATGATGACAGTATAACTGGGGAACATATTTATTAGCAAAGTGGAAGTTTACCTGAAGTTTTCAGATAGATGTGGGGGTGAGTCTGGTGGTCGGTAGGAGGATCCTGTTACAAATTTATGCATCCCATGGCAACGAGTACTGCTCTAAACATCTGACACGAGTATTCAATTATCTCTGCCCATAGTGGCTCGACCTCTAACAATCCGTTCATAATAGTTTGGAATTTTGTGGCCTTTGTGCCTGCGACGTTTTCCGGGACACACTATCTTGGACTTTTCTTTTTGTAAATCTCTCGAAAAATTAAATTTTCGCTCTCTCATTTCGTCCCCTTTCCTTGATTATTTTTACATATCTTGTAAGTGTTCAGTTTTCAAACTGTTAAGTGAAATTGTTTTGTAGTAAATTGTTATATTTCCGTGAGACAAAAAAACGCGTACCGTTACATTGTCAATGATTGTCCTGAGTTCACTCACTGACTTTCTTTAGGCATCTTCTCTCGTTACTGTTTCCTCGATGAAGAAGTCGACTAAAACTCATACAGTCTTATACCCACTGTATCCGTCCACTACGTTCGAGAACAGATTACAAACCTTTAACAGCGAGAAAAATAAAGACGTGATTAATCCTAAGCATCTCCTCATTTCCACTGAAAGTGACCTATCGACAATAATCAAAGGAAATTGAAGGATTCATAATAGATCGTACATGAACATAAATCCCTTTTGAAACTGTAAGCTACCTAAACACCGTTAGGTACAAGAATTCCATTTTCAGTCAAGCTATCGCGCAGTTACGTAGGAGAGACTGACCTGGAACCTTTCCAAGACCCTGAAAAGAGATAACCTCACACGCATGTCTGAGTTTCAAGAAAGAGGATCTCTTTGTATTCTCAAATCTCCTGTATAACGTACTTCCCGTTCCTTTCTTCGGAACTAACCTCTTCAGAGCTAAGGAATATTTTCTTCAACTCAATTTTTCTGGTTCATATTATCCTTGACATCCGCATCAAGAAACTCTAAAGATGTAATTTTTATATGTTATTCGTACTCCAACATTATAACTTCGAGCAGTATGCTTGATAAGCTCATCATTCCATACTGTATGTATAACAGACAAGAGGGCCTGAAAACTTTCGTAGCGCTGAGACATACCATTCCCATCTTGGTACGTTATCTGTCGCCAGAAAAACTCCCAGAAAATAATTTTCTGTCATCTTTCCTTAGTCTCTGTTATCTGTAATAACTCTCGAACTCAATAAAAAACTTAGTTCTGCAAATTGTTTTAAGTCTTTATGTATAAGGCTTGTGAGAATTAGGTTTCTTCCAACCTTACAGCCGTTGTACAAGGTGCGTCTGAAAAGTTCGGTAAATGGTTTCAGAAAGTAAAGGATACAAGAGCTAAAAACAAAGTATCTTTTACTGTCCTTCAAAGTAATCATCTTTAGCTACAACACACTTCTGACATCGCTTGTATAGCTATTGGAAAGTGTCAGCAAAAGCGTCTTGTGGAATCATTCTAAGCACGGCGGTCTCGCGTGCTGGATATCCTCATCATTGGCTCAAATGGTTCAAATGGCTCTGAGCACTATGCGACTTAACTTCTGAGGTCATCAGTCGCCTAGAACTTAGAACTAATTAAACCTAACTAACCTAAAGACATCACACACATCCATGCCCGAGGCAGGATTCGAACCTGCGACCGTAGCGGTCACGCGGTTCCAGACTGAAGCGCCTTTAACCGCACGGCCACACCGGCCGGCTATCCTCATCATTACAAGAAATGAGAATTGATGCTACCAATACGATCCAGAGACCAATCGTAAGTCAATGGCATGCCGTTCATCGCCTTCTTCGCTTCCCAAAAAGGGTCGTCTGACAAAATCCAAGATTATGACGATGTTGGTGGCCTTTTTCTACAGCAAGGGCTTGATCGATCATGAATGTCCGCCCGAGGAAGCGGGGATCATGAACACCAAGCCATTGACTGTCGCTTGGTCTCCGGATCATTTCATATGATGTAGATATTCAACAACATGTGACCACGGTGGTTTGAGTGATTCCACAAGAAGCGTTTGTTGACAGTTTCCAGCACTTCTACAATCGTTGTTAGAAATGTGGTGATTACCTTGAAGGCCAGTAAAGGTATGTCATTGGTGACTCTTGTTTCCTTTATTTTCTGAGACCAATCACCGACCTCTGCAAAAAAATGGTTCAAATGGCTCTGAGCACTATGGGACTCAACTTCTGAGGTCATCAGTCCCCTAGAACTTAGAACTACTTAAACTTAACTAACCCAAGGACATCACACACATCCAGACTGTAGCGCCTAGAACCGCTCGACCACCCCGGCCAGCCCGACCTTTGCAGACGCAGATTGTAATTCTTCAGTGACTTCGATCAATCAAAACTGTTTTTTTTTCTCTTTTTTTCTTTTTTTTTTTTTTGCACTTGTAACGCTAGAACTTTCATACGTTACGAATTGGGCCATGTAACTACTGCACTAGAATGGTTTTCCCAAGATGAATACAGTTAGTTCTATGGGATAATTCGACCTAGAAAAAGCGATCTAAAATGTAAAATTGTGTACGATGTTTGAAATTCTCGGAAGAGAAGGTATAAGCTGTATGGAAAGACGGCAAAGACACAGTATACACGGCAACCAAGATGGAAGAATAAGAATGGAAAACCAAGTGAGGAGTTCTAGGTTTAAGAAGGGCTTAGTGCAGCATTGCAGTCTTTCATCCCTAGCGTTCAGCCTATGCATCGAAGAAGCAACCATGGAAATAAAAGATTCAGGACTGGCGTAATGATTCAGTGTGAAAGGATTTCAATGGTAACATTCGCTGACGGTCTTGTCGAGGAAGATTCATCGGGTCTGTTGACCGTAACGAACAGTGTCTCGCGAAATGACCATGAGGAGAAAATTCGAGAAATTAGAGCCAATACAGAAGCTTACTGACAGTCATTCTTCCAACGCGCTATTCGCGAGTGGAACAGGGTTCGAGCGCTCAGTTGGTGGTACAAAAAGTACGCTCCGCCACACACTATTATGTGGCTTGCGGAATATGATGTAGGTGTAGATGTGTGATGAGAAAAGAATATGAACTGAGAGTAAACCGACGAAAGACGAATGTAATGAGGAGCTGCAGAGATAAGATTAACGATAAACTTAAAATTAAAATTGCGGACCATGAAGTAGTCGAAGTGAAGGAATTGTACTCCCTTAGAAGGAAAAGAACGTCTGGCGGACGAGTCAGTTAGGATATACGAAGCAGACTATCATAGCTGAAGAAGGCAATCGTCGATAAAAGATGTGTACTGCATGAAGGATAGGCCTTAATTGGAGGATACATTTATGGGAGTCAAATGAAAAAGAAAAACCCGCCGCAACGGGACTACGAAATGGTTCCATTCAAAAGTAATCCCCACACGCGTTAAGAGATTTATCGCAATAGGAGACGAGACAATCAGTTCATGTTTAGAGGAACACGATCGGCCTCTGACTGATCGACAACCGCACACACTATTGCACTTCCTCGTCAGACCGAAACAGACGTCCACGCGTGTCGTTCTTCAGGTCACCAAAGATGTGAAATTCACACGTTGAAAGATCCGGGCTGTATGGGGGATGTTGCAGTGTTTCCCAACCAAATCGCTGAAGCGTAGCCTTCGCTCTATTGGCAGAGTGGGGATGGGCGTTGTCATGCATCAGGATGGTTCCGATCGACAGCGTTCCTTGGGCGTTTTGACTTTCATAGCGAGTCGCAGTTTCTGCGAAGTGTCCTCACAGCTCTGCACGTTGATTGTGGTTCCACACTCGAGGAACTCAATGAACAAGGGGCCCCTGCAGCGGATTTCTTTGTCGGGGGAGATGTTGAATGTTTCCACCACTGGCTTTGCCCTTTGACCTCGAGCTGTCGGAATGCTGTCGGACGGAGTCATCTTGTCGCACGGTGGCGCCCGCCCACGCGCTGCTAATCGAACGAAGGCTACGCTCGAGCGATTTGCTTGGGAAACACTGCAACATCCTCCGTACAGCCCGGATTCTTCATCGCGTGATTTTCAAGCCTTTGGCGACGTTTGAACGTCGATTTCAGTCGGACAAGGAAGTACAAGAGTGGGTGCGGTTGTGGATCCGTCAGCGGCCTATCGCGATCTGCGACGCAGGAATTGATCATCTCCACGAAGTATAAATCTCTTAACGCGTGTTGCGGTTACTTTTGGAAGAAGCCATTCCATGATTCCATTGTGACAGGTGTTCGATTTTCATTTGATTGCCCCTAATACGTCTAGGGCAGATCAGTGTATATAAGGGAATCATGGATTGTGAGGAGACGAGAAAAGAGAAACGAGGTGGTTCTCGGTATATTCGGCTAATAAAGAAGTATGTGGAAAACAGTGAGTGGGACAGTGGCAGTCAACCTGTTCTCCACTCTCCACTAGTGGGTGTTCAAGCTCTCATGGTGGGCCGTAGGCGATAGGGATTTTAAAAACATTTTGATTAAGTTTTCATAAAATTTTGAAGTAAAGTTGAACCATCAATTAGGGCGGTTCACAAACAACAACGCAAGTACACATATTATTCCAAAGCATTATCGTGGAAGTAGGGGCCAGGAGGTGCTGGTGAAATAACACAACTGCTAAAGATACCTTTTTTTGTTTTAAAGACTTTCTCAATAATAAATTTTTAAGTCTAGCTTTTTAAAAAAAAAAATTCAAAACAATTTCCAATAGCTGACAAATTTTCCTTATGAAAAGGAGATTGCAAGGTAAGACGTTAACAACTTCCCAAAAAAAAAAACTCTTAAATAGCTGGAAAATTTTCTCTATGTAAAGGATATTGCAAGGTATGATAATTTCCCAATAGTAAGATTTTAAACTTATCATATATATATATATATATATATATATATATATATATATATATATATATATATATATATGCAGGGTGAGTCACCTAGCGTTACCGCTGGATATATTTCGTAAACCACATCAAATACTGACGAACCGATTCCACAGACCGAACGTGAGGAGAGGGGCTAGTGTAATTGTTTAATACAAACCATACAAAAATGCACGGAAGTACGTTTTTCAACACAAACCTACGTTTTTTAAAATGGAACCACGTTAGTTTTGTTAGCACATCAGAACTTATAAACAAATACGTAATCAGTGCCGTTTGTTGCATTGTAAAATGTTAATTACATCCGGAGATATTGTAACCTAAAGTTGACGCTTGAAACCTCCGACGTTCAGTTGCGTGTTGTAACAAACACGGGCCACAGTCGGCGAGCAGCATCTGCAGGGACATATTTACGATGACGACTGTGTTTACGAGTGTGGCTGTAGTGCACTGTTGTGGTTTGGTCTAGCTGTTGCAGTGTCCGCATGTAGTGCTTGCTGCTATTGTTATTCTGCATTCGTCTCCGCACGCAGACCAACTGCAGTACACCGTGTTAGCAGACGTCTGTGATAGTGTAGTGTTGTAGGAACTGTGACCATGGTGTATTCGAACTCTGAAAAGACGGAGCTGATACTCATCTATGGCGAGTGTCGATGAAATTCAGCTGAAGCCTGCAGGGTGTATGCAGAACGGTACCCGGACAGAGAGCATCCAACGTGCCGCACATTGCAAAACATCTACCTCCAACTGTATGCAACAGGTATGGTCGTAGCACGCAAACGGGTCCGTAACAGGCCCGTCACAGGAGAAGCGGGTGCAGTTGTTGTGTTAGCTGCTGTTGCCATGAACCCTCACATGAGTACACGGGACATTGGGAGAGCCGGTGGACTGAGTCAAAGTAGTGTCATGCGCATACTGCATCGTCACCGCTTTCACCCGTTTCATGTGTCGCTACATCAGCAATTACATGGTGATGACAAACATCAAGTGGGCATTAACAGAGAAAGCGTTGCAGTTCTACCTGTTTACCGATAAAGCGGGTTTCACAAACCACGGGGCAGTGAATCTACGGAACATGCATTACTGGTCCGTGGACAATCCTCGCTGGCTCGGACAGGTGCGAAATCATTGGCGACCACCTCATTGGTCCTCACTTCATTGCAGGGGCCCAAACAGCTGCAACATACATCGCGTTTCTACAGAATGATCTGCCAACGTTGCTCGAAAATGTCCCACTGGAAACGCGTCGACGTATGTGGTATCAGCATGATGGTGCACCTGCACATTCCGCAATTAACACTAGGCTGACCCTTGACAGGAAGTTCGACGGGCGTTTCATAGGACGTGGAGGACGCATAAATTGGCCAGCCCGTTCTCCTGATCTTACAAATGGTTCAAATGGCTCTGAGCACTATGGGACTCAACTGCTGTGGTCATAAGTCCCCTAGAACTTAGAACTACTTAAACCTAACTAACCTAAGGACAGCACACAACACCCAGCCATCACGAGGCAGATAAAATCCCTGACCCCGCCGGGAATCGAATCCGGGAACCCGGGCGTGGGAAGCGAGAACGCTACCGCACGACCACGAGATGCGGGCTCCTGATCTTACACCTCTGGACTGCTTTCTGTGGGGTACTTTAAAGGAGAATGTGTACAGTGATGTGCCTACAACCCCAGAGGATATGAAACAACGTATTGTGGCAGCCTGCGGCGACGTTACACCAGATGTACTGCGGCGTGTACGACATTCATTACGCCAGAGATTGCAATTGTGTGCAGCAAATGATGGCCACCACATTGAACATCTATTGGGCTGACATGTCGGGACACACTATTCCACTCCGTAATTGAAAACGGAAACCACGTGTGTACGTGTACCTCACCCCTCATGGTAATGTACATGTGCGTCAGTGGAAAAGACCAATAAACAGGTGTTAACATGCCTAAGGTCCATCACCGTTCCCTTTGGATCCCTACGTAATTCGGTGCTTTCCGATACACATGATCGAACAGCGGAGGAGTGGTACTCAAGCGTCAACTTTAGGTTACAATATCTCCGGATGTAATTAACATTTTACAGTGCAACAAACGGCACTGATTACGTATTTATATGTTCAGATATGCTAACAAAACTAACGGGGTTCTATTTTTTAAAAAAGTAGGTTTGTGTTAAAAAACATACTTCCGTGCATTTTTTTATGGATTGTATTAACCAATTACATTAGCCCCTCTCCTCACGTTCGGTCTGTGGAATCGATTCGTCAGTATTTGATGTGGTTTACGAAATATATCCAGCGGTAATGTTAGGTGACTTACCCTGTATATACAGGGTGTCCCAGCTATCTTGTCCACCCAAAATATCTCTGGAACAATAACAGCTATTGGAAAACGACTTTCACCGGTATCAATGTAGGGCTAGGACCCATGAATGTACATATTTGGAAACATTCTAAAACGAAAGCATATGTGTTTTTTAACACAAACTTATATTTTTTTAAATGGACCTCCTATATTTTTTCTTCAGCAATCCATAGCATGAGAAAGCACATACACAATGGCGTTGATTGCATCGCAATATCCCCATTACATCCCGAGATATTGAGACGCAAAGTTGACGCTTGAAACACCCGACATGCGCTGCTAGCGCACGTCCTGAGGCTCAGGCGTGAATCCCATGCTGCCCATAATCGCGATGTTATTGACATGCGTAATCACACCGCCATATTTATCAATAGGTCCGAAACGAATAATACGGTCTGCTGCCATCAACTCTCATAAGCACATAATGGTTTCCCTCTTGCACGTTTTACGTATCTACGTACACAATATGAACCAGTACCGATCGGTGTACACTCGTCAGGTTGTCTTATTTATCCTGCACACCCAAAATAAGGTTTATCTAATGCATTATATGACCCATTGTGCCTGTCGCGCAGGGCCTGGCTCTACCTAGTCAAGTGTCCAACGTAGTTCCCACTACTGCCACAGTTACCACTTCGCCTTGTTTATGATTTGCGACCCATGCAAACTCCTGTACTCCACCACCCTCCGAGCATCCCATTTGTTGTTGCTTTGGCGTGCAGTACACCGCTTGCCAGTGTAGTCGTGCATCAGAGTAATCTAGTGACGGCACGGAGGTAGTACACTGTGAATAAACGTTGTGTTGTGGAACTTATACTGTACAGTATAGTGTACACACATGAAGATACGGTAGAAATGCTGCTGATCTATGGAGAATGTACGTCGACGGGAAATACGTTATGAGATTGCTTGTTTGTTGATAATACTGTTAGCGAACATTATAATTATTAAGTTAATATGTCTGTTTTCTACCCTACTCTACATACCTGTACTGTACCCTGTTGTAGGTGGACGAAATGCTGTTCAGGCAGAACGACCATACAGAAGACGATTCCCTGACAAGCCATCGCCTTCGCGCCGGATGTTTGGTCGTCTCACAGCTCGTCTACGTGAAACGGGAAGCTTAAATCCAAGACCTCGACATCGTCCTGGAACACGCACAGATGAACGTGCTGAAGTTGCTGTGTTCGCTACCATAGCTGTGAATCCTCAAATCAGCACACGTCAAATTGAATGCGAAATTGGTGTGTCGAAATCAAGTGCACAGCGTATTCTTAAAAGTCATAAATTTCATCCTTACCATGTTCATTTACACCAGGATCTTCACGGAAATGACTTCCGCAATAGGGTAACATTTTGTCGGTGGGCTCAGCAAAAACTTCTGACTAATCCAAATTTTTTGCAGATGTTCTCTTTACCGACGAGGCATCATTCTCCAACAAAGTAATTGTCAATATGAGGAATATGCATTATTGGTCCGCAGACAATCCAAAATGTCAGGTAGAGCATCAACGTCCGTGGAAAGTTAATGTTTGGTGTGGGATTATTGGAGATACCATTATCGGACATTTCTTTATAAATGGCATCCAAAATGGCAGACAATACTCCAGATTTATACGACACAATCTTCCTGTTCTCTTGGACACCGTACCTCTGAACCGGAGAATGGTCATGTGGTATCAGCATGACGGATGCCCTGCACTTAACGCTATACGAGCACGACGACTTCTGAACCGTAAGTTCCCTGGTAGGTGGATTGGACGAGGTGGCCCAGTTACGTGGCCTGCCCGATCTCTGGACCTTACACCGCTGGATTATTTTCTTTGGGGAGCAGTGAAGGATGCTGTTTACCAACATGAACCAACAACACCAGAGGACATGAAGCAACGCATTATTGAAGCTTGTACAGCCATCAAAGAGGAAACAGTAGCACGAAGTAAGACATCCTTCATCCGCAGAGTGACCCTATGTATGCAAGCCAATGGGCATCAATTTGAGCATGAGATGTGAACGCTGTGTTTAGTATCTAGTGCTGGTATCACGGTGTAAGTTTCTACAAAGGTCCATTTTACCCAGTGATGTCAAGAAACATCTATGTCCTACCTGAACTTCCCAAATCAAAACATTTTTACCTAAACAACGATGAAACTTTTAGTCCACTTGCTCGTTTCACTAAAACCATCAACATGAATTTTACTATTACGAGTGAATGATTAACTGTCACTTGCGCTAGATCTACAGTAAAGTAAAGTTTTAACCATGAACGGCATTACCTTTTTAGTAACGGATTAACGATAAGCGAAGTTAACTTTGTGACTAACGTTGCGGTACACAGATAGGTTACAGAACCGCATCACCCCTAGCCTATGGGATAAATACCTGCTGGAATGTACGACGTTAATGCAGGATGGCAGCAGACCGTATTATTCGTTTCGGACCTCTTGATAACTATGGAAGTGTGATTACGCATGTCAATCACATCGCGATTACGGGCAGCATGGGGTTCACGCCTGAGCCTCAGGACGTGCGCTAGCAGCGCATGTCGGGTGTTTCAAGCGTCAACTTCGCGTCTTAATATCTCGGGATGTAATGGTAATATTGCAATGCAATCAACGCCATTGTGTATGTGATTTCTCATGCTATGGATTGCTGAAGAAAAAATATAGGAGGTCCATTTAAAAAAACATAAGTTTGTGTTAAAAAACACATATGCTTTCGTTTTAGAATGTTTCCAAATATGTACATTCATGGGCCCTAGCCCTGCATTGATACCGGTGAAAGTCGTTTTCCAATAGCTGTTATTGTTCCAGAGATATTTTGGGTGGACAAGATAGCTGGGACACCCTGTATATATAAGAGAACAATTCCTTAAAAAAACTTTTAAGTAGCTAGTTTGTCCTTAAGTTAAAATAGTTGTCTCTTGACAATTAAATAACTTACATTACACCTATCAGTTGTTACAAGATAAATGTAAATAAGCCAGGACACAAACTTTCACATTAAAGGCAGTTCCCAAAAAAAAATTTCCTTAGCTCAGTGAGGGAGTGACACGTCTAAAGGGACTCAGATCACAACAGTCGGAATAGTATTGGTGGTCTACAGGGTCACAGCAAATCAGCCCCAAAACTTGCATTACATAAAAACAGTACTCCTCACACTCCACCACAGCACTGGGAACACGTTGCACTTCCAAAATGACAGTGGTTTCAACGGCCGATAAGAAGACGTACGGTCCCACGTGCTGATCTCCTGCACCACGGCTTCTAAGCTTCATAAGCCACGTACATGCGGGTGAGGCAGACTTAGCCCCTGACAGCCAAGAGGTCGGCCAAAGCACGTGGCGAGCAGTTGACGACTCCCAACAGCAGGGCCCCTTTCGCGCCACCACCTCTCTCGGTCACAGCCCAGTACGTAATCCTCGATCGTCACGCGACCGTACACTTGCTCCACCTCCCGCCAGAGGGCTGTAGCGATCCAAACAGCGCGCCAAACCGAAAGCGCCACCACAAACACTAGACATGAAGCGAAAGCACTCCGCCTGGCGCGCTTTTCGAAGAGCTGGACACAACTACGGCTCAAAAGTATTAGTAAGTAACTTATTATATGCTTTAGCTTCCTTTGTCTCTGCTTTATAAATTTATTAAAGTAAAGTTACTTCCACACTTTATATAAGTCACCACTACTGTGGAAGCGGTGGATAGTTAGAGAATTTTACTACCAACAGAATTGCAAAAGTGGGCTGTGGGTGAAACAAATGATCACTCCTGGTCTAGAAGAAGGGAGAAGATATGTGTTAAAACAGCAAAGAATAATTTTCACTGTCCTAGAGAGAGCCGCAAACGACGAAAATTGGTGGGGAGGACAGAGATTTGAATATATCCAAGAAATAACTGAGAACGTTGAGTGTGAAATCTCAGTCGACGCCCCAGTATGTGACAACAACTTAACGGCTGGGAGGAAGGTGTAGGCTGCGTTTACGGAAGGCCATTTGTTGCTTCACAATAGTTGGGAATCCGTTATTTAACAATGTATATTTAAAAACATCAATAACATCTAAATCGATAGAAACTGTCAGATTGATTTCAGGATGGCGAACTAAATGGACCAAACTTATAATGACTTTTTTCTTATATAAGACAAGTAATATCTCTTCAAAATAACGAGTTCAACATTCATTGAAATACAGCTCGAGAACTCTTTAGGCATCCGTAGGATTTCAACCAGGCATATCTGACTTCACTACAATTATAGAAAGAGTATTAGCATAACTACTTGAAAACCACTCTTAAATAGCAAACTTCAGACAAGGAAGGTGGCCCTTATTTAGAAAAATTTTACAAGTGCAGGGTTACTATTAAAATAACATGAGGGAGCTTTTGGCGCTAGTAGTTCAGCAACTTTTCAGACAGGAAGGTAACAATATTCAAAATTTTACAAGTTCGCCATTTGACAATATTTTAAAATTTACAGGTCCAGGATTACACTAATGATTTGGAACACCCTCTGGGCAGTAACAATCTTGGAACAGAAGGTAATAAGGATTTTAAAATTTACAGCAATCCGCATTTAAGAATTGAAAGAACTACAAATCAAGCAGCAATACAAGGCTGGGCTGGGGGAGGAAAGGCTTGGCTAGGATAGCTTAGCGTAGCGGACATCTTGATGTAAACGTAAGTTCGAGTGACATAAAATTAAGAACTTAACTTGTGGACAGAGGCCGTGGTAAGCGAGGAGGCCGCGCCGCCTCAACGGCTACCGCAATACAGGAGGCGGAACACCATATCGCACACGTACACAACCGACGTGGACTAGCCATCCCCGGTGAATCGGCAGGTAGTGGATAACACGCCGGAGCCAACGGTTCCAACGCTACGAACAATTTGGGAAGTCGAGGGTAAACAAACAGGCATATAATTCATGCAAGACTGAGCATCTAATAAGTAAATTCCCACGGCCAGACAAGAATACCAAATGCAAACTCTGCCCCAGACGCCGAGCAAAATCTAACTGTTATGAGAGCATCATTAAAACAAAGACTAACAGGTTAATCGTTTAACAGTAATGACCAAACACAGAAATCAATTTGATTAAACAGCTACCTGTTAAGCAGACCGCCGGCCGGAGTGGCCGTGCGGTTCTGGGCGCTACAGTCTGGAGCCGAGCGACCGCTACGGTCGCAGGTTCGAATGCTGCCTCGGGCATGGATGTGTGTGGTCCTTAGGTTAGTTAGGTTTGATTAGTTCTAAGTTCTAAGCGACTGATGACCTCAGAAGTTAAGTCGCATAGTGCTCAGAGCCAATGGATTAAAGTTAAGTATGAAACTAATTACGTCCGCTTTCTGAATTCTCATTCCTTGTCATGTTCCAGACCTCACGTCAGTATAGTTCTTCCCTCTTCACGCCAGCCTGCGTGAGCTAAACGCCTGCACTTAAGTAAGCTGAAAAGTAAGAAGAAATGCTTAAGCACTAATATCTAAGTACGAGATCACAGTACTAATAAATATACAACAGTAAAATGATAAATTTCAAGAGAAGTGCTGGATCTCACGAGGAGCTTCCATCGTGAGTACGGAAAACGAGCCAACATTCATAGGCCCGCTGGCATTTGCTTTTCACGACCATACCCGATGTTACAATTCATGTACAAGTTGGGCAAGCAGGATCTTGCCACCTTGAAAGTCAGGCTCGATATTCGACCTTAGTGGTCATTAATACATGCCCTAGAACGTATTACAACCAAATTAATTTAACAGTAAAGCAATAGGGACACGATCATCAAAATGCTGAACAAATTACAATGAAAGGAAAATACAGTTTAAATACAGTCGAATACACTGAAGAATCAAAGAATCTGGAACACGTGCATAATATCGTGTAGGACTCCTGCGAGCAAGCAGAAGTGCCGCAACATGAAGTGGCATGGAAAGACTAATGTTTGAAGAAGTGTTAGGGAACTGACACCATGAATCCGTAAGAGGGGGTGGAGATCTCTTCTGAACAGCACATTGCAAGGCACCCCAGATATGCTCAATATGTTTATGTCCGGGGAATTTGGTGGCCAGCGGACGTGTTGAAACTCAGAAGAGTGTTCCTCGAGCCACTCTGTAGCAATTCTGGACGTGTGGGGTGTCACATTATCCTGCTGGAATTGCCCAACTCCGCCGGAGTTCACAATGGACATGAATGGATGCAAGTGATCAGACAAGATGCGTACGTGCGTGTGACATGTCAGAGTTGTATCTAGATGTATCAGGGGTCCGACATCACTCCAACTGCACATGCCCACACCATTACAGAGACTCCACCAGCTTGAACAGTGCCCTGCTCACATGCAGTGTCCATGGATTCATGAGATTGTCACCATATCTGTACACGTCCATCCGCTCTATACAATTTGAACGGAGACTCGTCCGACCAGGCAACAGTCCAACATCGGTGTTGACGGGCCCAGGTGAGGAGCAAAGCTCTGTGTCGTGCTTTCATCAATGGTAGAGGAGTGGGCCTTCGGTTCCGAACGCCCATATCGATGATGTTTCGTTGAACGGTTCGCAAGTTCATCCCAGCGTTGACATTTGCAACAATTTGCGGAAGGGTTGCCCTTCAGTCACGCTCAACGATTCTCTTCAGTCGTCGTTGGTCCCGCTCTTGCAGGATCTTTTTCCGGCCGCAGAGATGTCGTAGATTTGATATTTTACCGAATTCCTGATATTCACGGTTCACTCTTGAAATGGTCGTACGGCAAAATCCTGCTTCATCGCTGTTTCGGAGATGCTGTTTACCATCGCTCGTGCGCCAACTATAACACCACGTTCAAACTCACTTAAATCTTGATAACCCGCCATTGTAGCAGCAGTAACCGATCTAACAACTGCGCCAGACACTTGTCTTATGTAAGCGTTGCTGACCGCAGCGTCGTATTCTGCCTGCTTACATATCTCTGTATTTGAATACGCATGACTATACCAATGTCTTTGGCGCTTCAGTGTAATTCATGCAAAACTGAGCATTTAGTAAGTAAATTCCCACTTCCAGGCACAACAATAGCAAATGCAGACTCTGCCCCAGACGCCGACCAAAATCTAAGTGTTACAATGGCTGCATAATTAAAACAAAGACTAAGAGGTTAATCGTTTAACAGTAATGACCAAACACAGGAATTCATGTGATTAAACAGCTAGTTGTTAAGAAGACCCCCAAAAAGACAAATTCACTTAAGCAAGCTCAAAAGTAAGAAGAATTGCTTAAACGCTAATACCTAAGCACGATGTCACAGTAGTAATAAATATACAAGGGTAAAAAAGTGAATTCCTTCTATTAAGAGAGGTGCTGGATCTCACAGCGTGAGTGTATAAACGAGCCAACATTCATCGGGCCGCTAGAGTTTTCCTTTCACAACCATACCCGATGTTACAATTGGTGCGGAAGGTGGGCAAGGAGGAACTTACCACCTTAAAGGTGAGGCTCGATATTCGATCTCATTGGTCACTAATACATGCCACAGAACACATTACTACCAAAATAATTACACACGCAAGCAATAGGGACAAAATCATCAAACACTTGAACAAATTTCAATAAAACGAAAATACAGTTTAAATACAGTCAAATACAATGAAGAGCCGAAGAAACTGATAGACCTGCCTCGTATCGTGTAGGGCTCCGGCAAGCACGCAGAAGTGCCGCGACATGACGTGCAATGTACACAAATAATGTCATAAGTAGTCCTGGAGGGAATGAACACCATGAATCCTGTTGGGCTTTCCATAAATCCGTAAGAGAATGAGGTGGTGGAGATCTCTTCTGAACAGCACGTTGCTAGGCATCCCAGACATGCTCAATAATGTTCGTGTCTGGAGACCAGCCACTCTCTAGCAATTATGGACATGTGAGATGTCGCGTTGTTCTTCTGGAATTCCCGAAGTCCGTCGGAATGTGCAGTGGACATAAATGGATGCAGGTGATCAGACAGGATGCTTACGTACGTGTCACCTGTCAGAGTCGTTTATAGACGTACCAGGGGCCCCACATCACTCTGAGTGCACGCGCCCCACACCATTACAGACAGACCCTCCACCAGGTTGACTGACATGCAGGGTCCATGGATTAATGAGGTTGTCTCCATACCCATACAGTCCCATCCGCTCGATACAATTTGAAACGAGACTCGTCTGACCAGGCAACTTGTTTCCGGTCATCAACAGTCCAATGTCACCGTTGACGGTCCCAGACGTGGCGTAAGGCTTTGCGTCGTGCAGTCATCAAAGGTAGACGAACCCATATCGATGATGTTTCGTTGAATGGTTCACGCGCTGATGCTTGTTGATGGCCCAGCATTGAAATCTGCAGAAATTTGTGGAACAGTAGGACTTCTGTCACGTTGGATAATTCTCGTCAGCCGTCGTTGGTCCCGTCTTTGCAGGATCTTTTTTTTCCGGCAGCAGCGATGAAGGAGTTTTGATGTTTTATCGGATTCCTGATATTCACGGAACACTAGTGAAATATTCGTACTGGAAAATCCCCGTTTCATCGCTACCTCGGAGATGGTATGTACCATTACTTCACGTGGCGACTATACCACCACGTCCAAATTCACATAAATGTTGATAACCTGCCATTGTAGCGGCAGTAACCAATCTAACAACTGCGCCAGACACTTAGGCAGAATATGGTGCTGTGGTCGGCAACGCCTGCATAAGACAACGTTTTCATATCTCTGTATTTGAATACGCATGCCTACACCAGTTTCTTTGACGCTTCAGCATATGTTATGCAGAAGGGGAGTCCACACAGAGAGAGGGAGGGCGAATTTAGTAGCTTGAGTACGGAGTGACAGAGACAAGCGGGCAAACCACACTAACGGAAGCAAGTCTAGGTGCCAAAATCCACAAACAGAAGTAGGACGGACTGTAACCAGGGAAAATCAACGTGATCACAACACCCACATCAACAGGTGGTCACTCGCAAACCCATGTAGTCAACCGGGCCCAATAACTTAGAGACCAACAGTCCACACCAACACAGCCACATACAAGTAGCACACTTGGACGAACGACCTCTGACCAGGCCTCGTAATCGCACGCTCATCCTTCGTCAGCCGCTACTCTCTCTCTCTCACTGCCTCACCGTCCGTCAACACTCTGCCTCCAGCTTCCTCCAACCAAAGAGTCTACTACAAGATGACCGAAGCGCAACCCGGTGACGTGACAGAAAATGGATCGCGCCAATAAGCAACGATGTAACAGCTCGGAAAACGAGCCGACACGGCTCAGAGTGTAATGACTATTCTGGCGTGAAGAGACTGCCCAGAATAGGAAATCCGACGTCTCTTATCAAACAATCAAACCCGTAAGATGAATGATGACAATAAGTCTTAAGATGATAGTTAAATGGGTGAATTCGAAGAAGATGGCGAAACTCTGCTACTGAACAGATGTGTAGAACTACTGAGCGCAGTTTCTGATACTGCGAGTGTCTCAAGTCATACCCTGCGTTGTACCAGATGTGCAGGTTCAACCGTGAAGTAGGATTCCAGCCACGACGTCCGCCAGACAATTTCAGCGACAGCTGCAGCCGACGACTACGCGGAACTGGTACCCACACGTTCATACGGCGACCGCGGGGCGAAGGCTGGTAGCTGCCGACAGAGGGCTCTGCGCAGCGCGGGGGTGGGGGCGTAGGCGGAGCGCGTGTTTTACAACTCTGGCATACACGAACTCGGCCCTTCGTGCTGACTGCTCTTCGCCCGCGCGCCAGTTGAGGAATTTCTGCCTTGGCCGCTACATTCACATTCTGCAATCGACGGATCCAAAGTGACTGGTGTTTCATTGGGCACCGTATCGAATAGTTATACCGCATACAGCCAAAGCGGGAAAACATTGTAAGTAGCCTATTTATATGTTGGCAGCGCTGTAGACTGTAATTAATATCGCTGACAGTGTTCTGCGCCCTAAGTAAGAGACTCTGTGGTTGGACGGACTAGCAGTTAGCGAGTGGACGAGTTGTTACGTGTGTTCTTTGGGGAGACTAAGTGTTCGTAGCACATACATTGTGAAATGGGGATGGATGTAGTTGGTGCTGTTTGGGTAGTGGAATTAGTGACGACTATATAATTTTTGGAATTGAATGTCAAATGAATAAGGTAAAATCTGCTAAATACAGCTGCGCGGGATTAGCCGAGCGGTCTGGGGCGCTGCAGTCATGGACTGTGCGGCTGGTCTAGGCGGAGGTTCGAGTCCTCCCTCGGGCATGGGTGTGTATGTTTGTCCTTAGGATAATTTAGGTCAAGTAGTGTGTAAGCTTAGAGAGTGATGACCCTAGCAGTTAAGTCCTATAAGATTTCACACACATTTGAACATTTTTGCTAAATACATTGTTTACCCTTTCAACAAAAACTTTCTTTTGCTAAACAAGTGCCTCCTAGTAGCTAGAGCCTATACTAGTTAGAATACTTTTATTTAGCTGGCTGTAGTTGCTGCTTGCTGTAATTGCTGTAGTTCGTGTTCTGAAGATTTTCTCTGAGGTAGGTGACTTGTGAAAAGTATGAGTTACTGTTACGATTTTTTCCAATTCAGGGCCATTTTTTGTGTCAATTATTTGAAGTCATGTTGTCACTGTAGAGCAGTCAGATTGCGTTTGACTTGTATATTGTGGGTAATAAATGAATAGGTTGTGTTGTCTTTCTCAGGGAAAATTACGAAGGTCAGCGTCGAATTGATAAAAATAAGTAACAAGACAGTAGCAGCAGTTTCACTCAGCAGTTTAAGTAAACACTAAGAAGTTTCACCTACTCAGTTATTTCAGTAGATTCACACAAAGAAGATTCAACATCATCTAAGTCAAAATGCAGATGAAAGTGTGTGTTGAATGATCTTAACGGACAGTCATTGAAGGGGACTGTGACGAAAAGCAAAAAGACGGCAGCTGCGAAAGTCACTGCAGAACCGAATGTCGCTCTCGGAAACACTGTCAGCGCCAAAACAACACGAAGCGAGCTCCAGAAGCTGGAAATTTCTAGACGAGCTTGAAATCGGAAACGACACGTCAGTGACGCAAATGCACGTAACTGAGAAACGTTGGTGCCGAAGTCATAAAACCTGGACTATGAAGCAATGGAAGAATGTCCTTTGGTCGGACGAGTCTTGTTTCACACTGTTTCCAACTTCTGGCCGAGTTTACGTGACCAGTGTTCGGTACGATTTGGGCAGCCATATCGTGGTAGTCCATCGGCCCCATGGTTACTCTGCAAGGTCACATTACTGGCAACGATTATGTGACCATTTTAACTGATCAGATCCATCTCATTGTTCCGGATTTGTTCCACAGTGATGACGCTCTGTTGCAAGACGGCAGAGCCCATGGTCAGGCAGCGCGTGTCTTCCAGGACCGGTTTTGTGACCACGAGCTTGGATTTTCGCATATCTTCTGACCACCGCATTCATCAAACTCAGTACATATCTACTTTGGAGAGAATGATGTGTGATCATTATGTAACACGATCATCGTTACTTAAGATTGCGCCTATTTTTCAGGATGAATGACGTAAGTTTCCCTTGAAAACCATACAGGACATGTATTTATCGGCCAGAGGCAAATGCTCCTATCGGAGCTAAAAAAAGCGAATGTGCTCTGTTTATTACAAGACTTTGACTGAAAAGTGTGGTACCAGCTCCCTCATTCTGCCTTGCTCGGCACCTTTAAAAATTTTCCTAAAAATTTTTGCATGCGAACGAATTCACGCTCTTTTTAACATTCAGATCACCTCTCACATCCACAAGCTCCCCTAACTGTAACTGGCTCACACCCACTAATCCATCGCTGTGAGTCGCTCATATCAATCCATACCCACTTGCCCTTTCTCACTCACTCATTCGGCCCAGATCATTGTTATTATCTCTTTGTGTCTCTCTCTGCCACTGCCCCCCGTCTCACAACGACAGTCTTCTTTGTTCTGTCCTACTAATTCTCCTCTTAATGTTACTGTCTCGGTCTTGTTATCTCTTACTGCTGCTATCTCAGTCATTGCTTCCCACTGCTGTGGTCTCTTCTCATTGTCACTACGTCTCTCTTCCTTGCTATCATTGTCACAGACTGTCTCCCAGGATCACTGGTCCTCACCCACTTTCACATTCTCCTTCTATTTATCCTTCTCCCATTGTCACTGTCGCCTTTTTTCCTAGCACTTTTCTGTCACTTTCAGCTGTGATTCGGTTGCTTGTGAGCCCCTCCCCTTCGCTCACACTGCCATTGTCTTCTTCGCTCTTCAAATGGCTCTGAGCACTATGGGACTCAACTTCTGAGGCCACCAGTCCCCTAGAACCTAGAACTACTTAAACCTAACTAACCTAAGCACATCACACACATCCATGCCCGAGGCAGGATTCAAACCTGCGACCGTAGCGGTAGCGCGGTTCCAGACTGTAGCGCCTAGAACCGCTCGGCCACCCCGGCCGGCTCGTCGCTCTTCCTATACCACAACTGTGTCTACTATCTTCCATTATTTATTACTTTTGCGACTCTTTCTCACTACCGCTGTCTTCTTCTCTCTAAGCATAAAAAATATGAATATATTCGCAGATCAAGATTTTTGGAAACTTTTTTAAAAATGCTGAGGAAGGTGGAACGATGCATCCGTACCTCACTTTTCAGACAGAGTCTTAGTAAAGAGAAGCATATTAGCCATTTTTCTGTCGCATTAGGAGAATTTTTTCGCTGGTTCTCTTCTTTTTCCTGCTACAGCAGGACATGTCACTGGTATGAAAAGTACTTCATGGCTCAGTAATATTTTGATATGTGTAAGACTAATTTTACTCCTGAGACCGGATTTTATGAGAACAAAAGTTTTGCATGTGCTTCAGTATCATAGCGCTCCGAGAACACTTCGTAGCATATTTCTCCAGCTATGTCATTTTTTAAACTAGGTTTTCGCCTCATATCAGATTTTACGTGCGTATTTTACGTGTAAAAGTAGGGTAAAATTAAACCTCTGTATCTCGGAAACCGATAAATATATCATGAAAATTTTAAAGATTATTCGATATCGGGATCTTAGATCAGCCATTTGCTGTGTATAGCCGTCTTGGAAGCCATTGCTCTGTTTTGGTGTCCAGAAACTATAATTTTCTGGTTTTCTCAGAAACCGCTCGTAAACTAAACGGTGCACTTCAGATCAAATCTAATGCAAAAAGAACCAATCGATTTGCTCCCTTTGCCTAAGTTGGATGAAGTGTGTAATATTCAAACTTCTGTATCGTGGGATAGTTACAGTTATACGATCTTCTGTTGGATATACCAATGGTCCCCAGCCCAAAGACTATTCAGAACACTTGACTATCTTTCCTTCACCAACACAACCCGAGGTTAGGGCACTGGAAAAATCCCGTTTTTAAGCGCGGCGTTTTGGAATATATGAGGTAGATGTATCTAACTGTTGTGGCTAGAGGCTTAATGCGGTCGCGCGGTTCCAGACTGTAGAGCCCAGAACCGCTCGGTCACTTCGGCCGGCGAATCAGTTGAAGAGTTCTCTTAAAAGTTGATTTCACAGCTGTCACATCTGACAGAAAAGATGAAACCGGAAATGATGGTCGTGGAACAATAAGATAAGCTGCCTTGATATTGGCAGGAAAATATCATTTCTGCATCTAGAGATAATGTGTATAGGATCACTAAGAACCTGGAGCTTGTGGAAAGAGTAGCAGCTATCGAGGAGCAGGTGCAAAACAATAATAGGTCCTGTAACAGTGATATAAACAATCGAAACTATGACAGTGGGAACGTGAATATTAGAATATGTAAGTTCACAATACACGATCTAATTACCGTGGTCAAGGCTGTGGTAGAGGAAGAGGAGGTACACAGCCACCGTGCTTTCGTATTAATTACTATGACAAAGGCAAAAATATAAGTAATGTACCGTTGAGGCAAGACGGAGGTTCGAATGCTACCCGATCTGATTCTGAATCGAATAAACACCAAAGGCCACGTTTGAGAAACTAAGTCCCATCTGTGGCGCTCACCTGGAGTAAACAGTAACATAGTTAGTAACAAAAACGCAGACCACAGTCAGTCAGCACACGCAAACCGACAACAGGGATGATGTAATAGGAACAGACAGTACCAGTAAAGCGCTAAATCATGCTCATTATCTAGCTGACAGCATTTTGGACCCAATAGGAAGATGGGTCAAGAAGGAGAAAGAAAACGCTTGAGGTAATAGGGAAGAACAAGTTAACGAATTCAAATTAGATGAGAACAAAGATGAAGTAAAGGCTTACATCATATACAAAAATGGCACTCTGAAGACTAAAGTGTCCGTAGGGGAATTAGAATCAGTTTTGCAAGGATCTGAGGAGGAGGAGTTGTTAGATAAAAGGGGTAGCATTAATAATGTTGTCGGGAACCTATTCTCTCTATTGACTTGCCACAAACTATAAAAGCAGACAACAGTCTTATAGATAGCAATGTTACGCAGGGACACGGTTGCTTCGAGAGGAAGAGTAATGTAACTGATTTGCAGCAAAAAAGTAGGTGAAGTCGTCAAGTGCTTTGATTTAGAATTGGTGGACATATCTCTCCATGTTGTTGAAATATACAAATCCCTGTAACTTGTTAACGATTTACTTGGTCCATAACACATGAGGCTCAAGTGAGTGTATACACATGCTTATTGACAAACTCATCTTGCACATACACTAATAAACTGTTTTCAGTCAGACTGGTCTTCTTGAACAGTAAATTGTGGCTAATCGGTTAGCACAGCCTGACACTGGCCACATCACCACCTTGCCAATTCAATTCGTTTTCTTTCAAGATCGAATCTTTATCTTGTTCTGTGCCAATGTCAGCAAGCATGATCTCTACGTATTTCTCGAATGTTGCGCCCTTCATATACAGTATATCAAAGTTTGCCTCATGTTCATTGTCTTTCTCTCGCGTTAACCCGGAGTGTGCTCCAAACAAGGCCGTCTGTCACAACATTGTCCTTGCCAGGATTCCTGAAGGCATGGTGCCTAGCAAGAGAGCTGTCCAAGTGTGTGTTCTGCACTCATCAAGGATTCCAAAGCTTAGTGGACACTACAGATTTTTGCTATTCCACCCATTAAAATGTTTCTGAGTTTAATAAATCACCAGACCACAGCCAGTGCCCCAAATTTAGTTACTGAGTAGTTTCTCTCGGCCTTATGCAGGATGTGTCTGCCAAACGCGATCATCTGTTTGATTATTACTCCATTTTGTTCCACCACTTGGAACAGAAGCACCGCTAGACCAGCGTGAGACACGTCCATGGAGGTACAGTTCTCTGTAGAAATCGGAATGTAACAAAAGTAGGGGTCTTTCAAACCAGACCACTTGAGCTGTGAACTAAGTTCACATTCGTATTTCTCCAGTATTGGAGTATCAGCAAAAGATGTTTAAATTTTGTGCTCCATAGTTCTTTGTTTTCAAAATCCAGCAATTGCATTTCAAAGTTGCCAGTATCTACTGTTAATGGAGAAAAATTGGATTTTGTTACAATGACATTAAGGGTTTTTTTTTTAAAACAAAGCCTGACATCTCTCTGCTGTTTCTATATTCCTGAAACCTTTCCTCATTTTTAAAAGTGTTGTTTTTAAATAGTAAATTATTTTGTCGACGAATTTTCAACGGTCGTGGAAAGTGAATCCAAGTTTCTGTTTCAGATGCCAAGCGAAAGAAGACAATTTGGTTTTGAGTTAAATAATTTCTTCTAACATCGAAAAAATTGTTCCATTTCTCTTGTAATTTACGATTAAGCTCATATGGATGAGTCATAGCGTCTATATGAAATAAATTCTTGGAGTCAGTGGTATTTCGTTAGTGTATTTCATTAGTACTGGATACTGAACACCCTTCTTGGGAAGAGAAGCTTTAGCTTCTGTTGACAAGGAAGTGAAAAGTTTCAAAACGTTTTGTCTTCAGAACTAACGTTCCTTGTTCTGTACCAGAAGATCATCGTACTCACTTTCCAGTTCAATTAAAAGTCCTTGAAACTGGTGATGATTAAGATATTTGACTGTAATTAGGTTAATAATCTGAATCATTAATTCCATAACATTGTAAATTTCTTCTGGAAATGTCTACATTCAAAATGCTTCTTGATTAATGATGCAATGTTAAGTAAATATCTCGTAATTAAGTTTTTTCTTCCAAGTAGCAACAAAGCAGTTTCTTCCACTACTTATAGTTTTCATCCCATCTGTTGAAACTCAAATAATTTTATTGAGTGGAATATAATGCTGGGTGTTGTGTGATGTCCTTAGGTTAGTTAGGTTTAAGTATTTCTGAGTTCTAGGGGACTTATGACCATAGATGTTAAGTCCCATAGTGCTCAGAGCCATTTGAACCATTTGAATATAATGCTTTTCAATGCATTCAGTTGCAGCATCTGCAACATCGTCTCTATGTTTTTGATTTTTGAGAGTTAATCCTAAAGGCTCTTCTTCAGGACCTACTGATGAAATAAATAGTGCAAAAAATTAAATTTGCACTTTATCATTTATATGAAAAGACTCGTCAGCTGCTGCTGATAGAGCTGAAACGAATTTAAGGTCTTCCACTTGTTGGTTGTCTACATTCTAAGACATTTGGACTGTGCTGTCTTTCACCGATTTAGCAGAAAATGCTACCTCTACAATTTTTTAGAACACATACATTGTCGTCAGAAACCTGAAATAGCTATTCAGATGCACATATAAAACAACTTTTAATGTATGTCTTTTCATTTCTTTACAATCCCTTGACTAACCACTAAGCTTGTAATATTAACATTTTTCTTGACTCTTCTGAATTTCCTTAAATACATCATTCCGTACTTCACTGACAGGATGTTTAGTACTAAATGACGTCTGTTTAGTTGTAAAGAGTCTCTCCAAGTTTCTTTTATGAGTCAGTTTTTCCTGAGGAATCAGGCAAGCCGGAAGGCCATTTAAGTTTTCAATAAGCGAGAAAATTTGGATCCATTTAGCTTTAAAGTCACTGATTTCGTTTTTCTTTGTAGCCATGTCAAACAGGACACCTAAAAGATGTTCCACTATATACTAATAAGGCCTAATCAACTCAAAATAATTACAAATCTTAAACTGATGACAAAAATTACTGTATGATTTGAATTGGTTGGAGAAATACAGGAAGCTTTATGCTTCAAGTAGGTACTTACGCCGCCCACGCACGATTTTGCATATGCGACTAGCATTAACCACTGCACAGTGAGACTGATGACTGACTGTCTCAATCAACTCATGCATTAGTCACAGACACCTCACTGTGCGTGCAGACTGATCGAAACTTGGTGGCCCATAATGTCCAAAGGGCAGCAATTCGAGGGAAAATTTCGCTACTGTGTAAACTGATGTGGTTGGCAGGAGAGCCAACACCGAGTTACTAGAGGAGGCCGAAAGGCACGCGTTTTAGCTCACGCAGCCCGGCGTGAGGTCTGGAACAGGTCAAGGAAATTAGAATTTAGAAAAAACGGACGTAGCTGGTGGAATACTTAACTTTAATCTATTAATGATGAACGTCGCTCTTGACGGTACATGATTCACAATATCAATAGTAACTGAACATGGCGCCTTGCTAGGTCGTAGCAAATGACGTAGCTGAAGGCTATGCTAAACTATCGTCTCGGCAAATGAGAGCGTATTTTGTCAGTGAACCATCGCTAGCAAAGTCGGTTGTACAACTGGGGCGAGTGCTAGGAAGTCTCTCTAGACCTGCCCTGTGGCGGCGCTCGGTCTGCAATCACTGATAGTAGCGACACGCCGGTCCGACGTATACTACCGGACCGCGGCCGATTTAAAGGCTACCACCTAGCAAGTGTGGTGTCTGGCGGTGACACCACATTCCTCCCCCGCAAATCGGCGTACGGTTGTGGCATAAGGCTTCCGCCCGCCGTGGGGAGGACCCCATGCTGACGTATGCGACGAGGTGGGGGGCCTAACAACAGGCGAGGCTGTGCCACCCGCACCCTACCATTTGGACCGCTGGGAGCTAGGAAACGCCTGAAAACCTGCTCCAGGGTGCACGCCAACATACGGTGTATGCGCCCGCAGAGGGACAGGAGGGGCCGAAGGGTCGACCTCCATCGGGCCGGGGCACCCAACGGGCGAAGACGACATATGGTCCGGAGCGGGCAAGAGTTCCATGTCGGAGGACAACTGGTCACGGGAAGCGATCGGTGGCGCGTGACCCAGGGAGGCGCCCGGCGGCATCAGCGACGCGTCCACTGCGGGCATCGCCGGCGGGAGAACAGGCAGCGGCGGCGGCGGCGGCAGCGGCGCGTCGCCATGGGGCAAAATGGAAGGCAGCGTCGGTAACACCTGGGGCTGAGGCGAGCCAGTAGATGGGTCCCCAGGGCGCTGACCGGACGGCACCGTCGCTGAAAGCAGACGGGGAGCGGCAGATCCCGTGCGACGACAGAGGCGCAGCTGATTGTGATGCCGACGCACTTCACCAGAGGCCCCCAAAACCAGATACATAGCGCGGCCGAGGCAGCGAAGAATGCGCCCTTCGCGCCAACGCCGTGAATCTCGATAGTGGCGATAGTAGACAACGTCGCCTGGAGCAAAAGCAGGTGTCTGCCGCTGCACAGGAACCTGATGCGGCGGATGTAGCAAAGACATCAAGGTTCGATGAGGGCGACCGTGGAGCAACTCAGTCGGCGAGCGACCATCTCGGGGCTGAGAGCGATACGAGGACAAAAAGAGCAATAACGCGTCCTCCCAAGAATGCGACTCTTTCAACTTCAAATCTGTGACTTGAAAGTCCTGACCAGTCGTCCAGCGGCACCGTTTGACTGTGGCGAAAACGGCGCGGACGTCAGATGTTGAATACCATTGGCCTTGCAGAAATTTTGCGGACATGAATTGTGGGCAATTGTCGGAAACAATAGTCTGTGGAAGACCTTCAACGCAAAAGATAGCAGATAACGCTTGGATGGTAGCAGATGACGTCGTGGAAGACATCTGGACAACAAAAGCAAAATTACTGAATGAATCTACCACAACCAACCATCGAGCATTCCAGAATGGACCAGCAAAATCGTTGCTAGGGGAAGTGGCTTTTGGCCATGCAACGAATTTCCGCGGTGGTGCTGATTCTTGTTCGGCACACACCATGCAAGAAGAGCACATATTCGTAATCGCAGCATCGATTCCGAACCAAGTACAGTGCTGACGAGCAAGTTGTTTCGTTCTCACTATACACCAATGTCCTTGGTGGAGAAGCTGTAAGACAGAGGACTGTAACGAACGTGGGACCACGACCCTGGACTGATCATTATCAGAACGCAACAGCAAAACACTACGTCGAACAAAAAGTCTCTCCTTGTGAGCAAAAAATCGGCGAACCAACGGATCCCCGATCCGTGACTTTGACAAGGGCCATTGCGTAGCAACAAAACGCAGAACGGTAGCAAGGACAGGATCGGCAGCTGTGGCTGTAGCTACACGACGAAAATAGATCGGAAACGATTCGACCACGTCATCGGTTTCCGCATCAATGAACATGCAAGCAAGTTCGGAGGAATCGAATGCCCGAGAGCCAATGCTTCTTTCTCGATCTGTGAATAATTTCTTGGCCCAGACGAGAGCAATTTGGACGCAAAGGCAATAGGGCGATCGTGCGAACCATCTTTGTGCGCAAGCACAGCACCGATCCCGAAATCCGATGCATCCACCATCAACAAAAGGGGCTTCTGGGGATCGAATGGCGTAAGGCAAGTATTGGAAAGCAACGCCGATTTCAACTGGCGAAAGGCACGTTCGCATTCCGTCGTCCAGACGAACGGAACACCTTTACGGCGTAAGTGATGAAGCGGAGCTGAAATGGAAGAGGCATGTGGCACATATCTGTTATAGTAATTTATTTTTCCCAGCACACTCTGTAGCTGCTTCAAATTCTGTGGTGAAGGCAAGTCTTGTATGGCACGAAGGTGCGTGGGACTGGGATGTATGCCTTGGGCATTGAGTACATGTCCCAGGTATGGCAAGTAACGAGCAAAAAACACACATTTGTCCTTCCGCAAGCGAAGACCATTTTGTCGCAAGACCTGAAGTAATGTTCTGAGATTGGCTAAATGTTCTTCTTCCGTCTTTCCGGAGATCACAATATCGTCCAGATAGTTTGCTGCAGTAGGGACCGACGCACAGTTTGTAGATATTGCTGAAACAATGCAGGGGCGGATGCACACCCGAATGGCAGTCGTTTGAATTGATACAACCCAAGATGCGTGTTAACCACCAAAACGCGCTGGGATTCTTCGTCCACCGGTATTTGCAAGTACACATCTGCTAGGTCCAACTTTGAAAAATATTTACCCAGGCACAGTTTGTCAAAAAGATCTTCTGGGAGGGGCCAACGGCCATACTATGTTGAATACACCGGTTCTCGTCCGATCACCGAAGTTAAGCAACATCGGGCCCGGTTAGTACTTGGATGGGTGACCGCCTGGGAACACCGGGTGCTGTTGGCTCTAAATCATTATAATCTTTCTCTCGTGTAAGAATAGATGATATGATGAATGAATGCAGCTAGCCGCTAACTTTGTGTAATGTCTTGTCTGTATCGACGTGTATCTGTTGCTTTTAAGATCCCTTTACCTTCACACATAAACCTATACAGTAAGTAAGGGCCTCCCGTTTTGTCTTTAGGCTGATCCGTGATAAGACAGGCGAAAAATTAAACTAATGGAGGATTATTAGTATTTTCTCTAATTTTCATTCGCTCTCTCTCTCTCTCTATCTCTCCTTTATCTATGTACAGTTTTTAATATAATATTTCATTACTTGAAATCAGCCAAATAGAATCTCTGGTGGAGCCCTTCGTCTTAGTATTCAGCGGCTGGCTTGCTGTAAGAGATCTTTACACTTATTATTATTGTTAAGCGCTGCATTCAGTTGGGAAAATCAATCGTTTGAACAATTCGTTCCTTTTACGAAAGATTTCGAATTCCAGATGTGTACGAAGCCTTTTTGGACGATTTAACAAAGACTCGGTGATTGCAGGCTCTCTTCGACACAGCTGAAACTTCCCCACTAATTACAGGGCCAACGCGATCATCAATGATTCAGACACCGAACTCATTCGTTCATTCACTCCAGAATAAAAGGGGTCACAAACCTTATTTATGAAGGAAATTGTATATTCAATCTATCTCCATTACATGTCCAGATCTCTGTTGGTTCCAAGTCTTAATTATTTTCCGTTACAGTTTCTTTCTCTTCAAACAACCCGCTAGCGGCACAAATGTTAATAGCTCGCTTTAGCGAGAAGAAAAGCAAATATGTCTCTTTTAGAAACCCGTCAATCTTTCAACAGATACTTCCGAAGCTGACCTAGTTACCAGTCTAACAACCACGGAGAATACATATATGTATCTCTGTTATTCCAAAGAATAAACGCACTAGAAAATACTTTGGCGTCGACGAGCTGTCGGCGCATATATTACTAGAAAATCAGATCAGATACTTTTCCATAGTGAATGAATGTGGATGGTTTGATTGGCTATGATTGACTGTTGCGTGGTAGAGGGTATTTTCTGTGGGGACATTACAAGGGGTAAAGGAAAAGTTGGAATCACTAGTTGTGGCTTCACTGCTGCCTTGAAGTCCACACAAAGTCTCCATTTTTCGGAAGGTTTTGGCAAAATTACTAAGGGCGCTGACCAGAGAGAAGCCTGCACACGTTCAATTACACCTTGTGATTCCAAATCATGTAATGTTTTTTGCGACCTCATCACGCAATGCGTGGGGAACATTGTGTGTTTACTTTCAGTTCCAAATGTGCTTTATAGTTCTTAGCGCAACTGAGGCCTGGTGCAAAAATATCTGCAAATTCTTCACAGAGACGAGAAACACTGTCTGAAGGCACAGTCTGGGTCACTGATAGGACCTGATTTACTATAGACAAGTTAAACAACTGAAATAAATCGAAACCAAACAAGTTCACTGCAGAAGAAGAACGAAGGACGTAAAATGACAAGTTTTGTTTGTCCTTTGTATGTTGCAAGAAGGCTGCACTGTCCTAACACAGGGATCTCTTGACCTGAATAGCTAGTTAACTTAACATTTGCGGCACGCAACGGAGGTGTGCCCAGCAGTTTGTAAGTGTCTTGATTGATCAGTGAAACTGCAGCCCCGGTATCGAGCTGGAATGGTATCACTTTGCCGTTAATGTCCAAGTCCACAAAAAGTTTATTGTCCTGCTGACGACAAGAGCGATTGTCTCATGCAACGTGAACTGACAATGGTACAAAATCACTTGCGACTTGACGGGAGTCCCGGCGATGTCGACGCACACTATTTGTGGGACGAACACAGTCACTGTTAGAGAGAGTGGCACTGGGTGGAGTGGAATGAACTACATGAATTTCCATCGGCGAAGTTTCGATTTCGGCGCAAAGCAAAGGGCCTGGAATGGTTGTAAGTTTTCGATCTGAACTTTTTCTGGCAAACACTCTGAACATGTCCTTTTTTATTACAGAAAAAGCAAATAGTTTGGTGTGACGGACAATTCTCACGCGAATGTCCAGTAGCGCACCGCGGGCATGATTTTAGCACTGCATTTGCTTTACGCCGCAGCACCCGTGGCTGAGAGCCTGGCAGCAGCAGTGCGGCTGGGCGCGAGGACTGTTTACTGTTCCGTGCAGCTCGCCCGGCGGGCCGGTTAACCTGACACACGGGTGGTGAAGTTTCAGATGAGTCCTGAGCAAAGTCAAGTGTGTCCTGCCGGTCCAATATGTCCATCACTTGTTGAAGGGAGGGATTGACTAGTTTCAAAATCTGTTCCCTTATACGAACATCAGAAACGTTCTGTGAAATTGCATCACGTACCATAGTATCTGAATAAGGGAGTCCACATTGACACTCAAAAGCACAATCCCTAGTAAGGCCTTGCAACGTTGCAACCCACTCCCAATTAGTCTGACCTCACGTACGTTTTGTATGAAAGAAGGTATACCTTTTCGCAACTACATTGACTGATTCTTTGAAATATGCATGTAATGCAGACAAAATTTCTTCGTAGGACAGAGTTGCTACGTCGCGTCAGGGAAATAATTTGACTATCACACAGTATGTGTTCACCCCGACTGATGATAACAAAAAAGGCTGCTGCTCGTTACCTTGAATTCTGCAGGCGGCGAGATGGAATCCAAATTGGCGTGACCACTCTGTCCAGCTTTGCAGTGCAGCATCAAAAGGTCGAAAAGTTGGTGCAACTGCGTGTTGTGGCTGCGTTAGCGGTGGAGCGGCTGCTGTCGCATCGTTTTGCATCGCACGTTGACCCTGGATGAGCTGTCCAAGGGCATCCAATAAGGCCTGCGTCTGCTGATTCTGTAAGCGATAAAATTCGGACAGTACATCTGGAGATTGTGGTGAAGCCATTACACAAGTAAATCAGGGCAATATCGATAAGAACGTGGTTTTGCCTCGTCGCCAATGCTGTGGTTGGCAGGAGAGCCAACACCGAGTTACTAGAGGAGGCCGAAAGGCACGCGTTTTAGCTCACGCAGGCTGGTGTGAGGTCTGGAACAGGACAAGGAAATTAAAATTTAGAAAAAACGGACGTAGCTGGTGGAATACTTAACTTTAATCCATTAATGATGAACGTCACTCTTGATGGTACATGATTCACAATATCAATAGTAACTGAACATGGCGCCTTGCTAGGTCGTAGCAAATGACGTAGCTGAAGGCTATGCTAAACTATCGTCTCGGCAAATGAGAGCGTATTTTGTCAGTGAACCATCGCTAGCAAAGTCGGTTGTACAACTGGGGCGAGTGCTAGGAAGTCTCTCTAGACCTGCCGTGTGGCGGCGCTCGGTCTGCAATCACTGATAGTAGCGACACGCCGGTCCGACGTATACTACCGGACCGCGGCCGATTTATAGGCTACCACCTAGCAAGTGTGGTGTCTGGCGGTGACACCACATAAACCTTGGAGGGGAGCCAAAGTGCTTCAGACAAAGCCTGGTGGATTTATCAACTGTAAGAGTGCGCATTCTAACTACAATTCTAATCTTTCCTATTGGGACATTTGCTACGAAGTAACACACTGTAGGACACGATGTAAGATACGACTAGATATGCATTGACCTTTCATCTTTATGGAACTATGTTCTCAATAAATCGCTAAGGAGCACTCACCCTATAGATCAACACACACTGTGAGATGTCCGATGAACATTTAGAAAACCCCTGCGATGCTACGTCCTCCGTCCTTAGTGACCTACAGTTATATATGACTAAGATCATACAAATCGAAAGAAAACAAAGTTGCACTTCAGAAGACAGCTTCTCTAATTAAATTACCAGTGGTGGCCCATTTAAGTATGAAATATATTTAACACACTCCACACAGACGTGCTGATAATGCAGTCCATCAAACTATGAAAACAAACTATGGGTCATTATAACAATCTGATTTATTGCTAAAATATATCAAAAGTATTTTATCCAGTGAATCAAGAATACAAATAATAACAGCTGATAACATGAGTGACATAAAAGTAGATATCTTAGGTTGAAACGTCCCCTTAGAAAAATTTATACATGACTGTGCTTAAACTGACACACAATATTTTTAGCGCAACGCAATCTGACTTTCAAAAATCCCTACAAAAGAATGGCCCTGACTAATATTAACCTATACCTTTCACAAATCACTTACCTCACCAAAAATCTCAGTTACTCGAACTACTGCAATGCAGCGTGCGCCACTAGTGCCAGCTAAATAAAAGATTCAAACTACGGAAGGCACTAACTACTGATAGGGATAGTTAGCAAATGAAAGATTTTAATAGAGAACAAACAATGTATTTACATTAATATCATCAAAAGTCATAATATATATAATTTCAAAACTCCGCCATTTCCTTCCACACATCCACCACTGTTGGCGGCTCACCTCTTAACTGCGCAACGCTACGCGCTGTTCACATCCAGCTGCCCAACACTACAATGGCAGACAACAATGCAAACTAGCCACAGACTGCACACAGCACAGCCAGTGATTTTCATACAGAGCGCTACGTAACGTTGCCCATAAGAAAATATAAACAGCCTACTTACAAGGTGTAGCGAAACAACTCAATTCACCTAAGAAAGGCAAGTCTTTCGGTCGAGATGGTACACCAATCAGGTTCCTTTCAGAGTATGCAGACACAATAGCGCCTTTCCTAGCAATCATACACATCCGCTCACTTGACGAAAGGTCTGTTCCCGAAGACTGGAAAACAGCACAAGTCACACCAATATTCAAGAAAGGAAATAGGAGTAACCCAATAAACTACAGACCCATATCACTGACCTCAATTTGCTGTAGGATTATGGAGCATATAGTGTACTCGAACATTATCAATCACGTTGAAGAAAATGACTTATTGATACATAACCAACACGGATTCAGAAAATATCGTTCTTGTGCAATACAGCTAGCTCTTTATTCCCTTAAATTAGTGAGTACTGTCGACGAGGGATCTCAGATCGATTCCATATTCCAAAATTTCCAGAAGGCTTTTGATACCGTTCCTCACAAGCGACTATTAATCAACTTGCGTGCATACGGAGTATCGTCTCAGTTGTGTGACTGGATTCGTGATTTCCTCTCAGAGAGGTCACAGTTCGTAGTGATAGACGGTAAATCATAAAGTAGAACAGAAGTGATACCTGGCGTTCCACAAGGTAGTGTCTCAGGTCCTCTGATGTTCCTGATTTACATAAATGATCTAGGTGATAATCTGAGCAGCTCCCTTAGAATGTTTGCAGATGACGCTATAATTTACCATCTAGTAAAAGCATCAGACGACCAATTCCAATTACAAAATGATCTAGAGAGAATTTCTATATGGTGCGAAAAGCGGCAATTGGCACTAAACAAAGATAAGTGCGAGGTCATCCACGTGGGTACTAAAAGAAATCCGATAAATTTTGGGTATACGATAAATCGCACAAATCTACGGGCTGTCAATTCTACTAAACACCTAGGAACTACAATTACGAGCAACTTAAATTGGAAAGACCACATAGATAATATTGTGGGGAACGCGAAACAAGGACCGCTTTGTTGGCAGAACAATTAGAAGATGCGACAAACCCACTAAAGAGACAGCCTACATTACACTTGTCCGTCCTCTGCTGGCATATTGCTGCGCTGTGTGGGATCCTTACCAGGTAGGATTGACGGAGAACATCGAAAACGTGGAAAGAAGGGTAGCTCGTTTCGTGTTACCGCGCAATAGGGGTAAGAGTGTCACTGATATGATACGCGAGTTGGGGTGACAGTCATTGAAACAAAGGCAGTTTTCTCTGCGGCGAGATCTATTTACTAAATTTCAATCACCAACTTTCTCTTCATAATGCGAAAATATTTTGTTGACACCCACCTACGTAGGGAGAAAAAATCATCATAATAAAATAAGAGAAATCAGAGCTCGAACGGAAAGATTTAGGTGTTCCTTTTTCCCACACGCCATGAACCCTCTGCCAGGCACTTAAGTGTGAATTGCAGAGCAACCATGTAGATGTAAATGCAGGTGTAGAATAATTGTAAGTAGGCTGTTTATGTTTTCTTATTGGCAATGTTACGTAGCGCTCTGTATGAAAATCACTGGCTGTGCTGTGTGCAGTCTGTGGCTAGTTTGCATTGTTGTCTGCCATTGTAGTGTTGGGCAGCGACAGCTGGATGTGAACAGCGCGTAGCGTTGCGCAGTTGGAGGTGAGCCGCCAGCAGTGGTGGATGTGGGGAGAGAAATGGCGGAGTTTTGAAATTTGTAAAAATGGATGTCATGAAGTGCTATATATATTATGACTGTTAAGGTAAATACATTGTTCGTTCTCTATTATCATCTTTCAATTGCTAACTATGCCTATCAGTAGTTAGTGCCTTCTGTAGTTTGAATCTTTTATTTAGCTGGCAGTAGTGGCGCTCGCTGTATTGCAGTAGTTCGAGTAACGAAGATTTTTGGTGAGTAGTTAGGGCCATTCCTTTGTAGGGATTTCTGAAAGTCAGATTGCGTTGCGCTAAAAAATATTGTGTGTCAGTTTAAGCACAGTCGTGTATAAATTGTTCAAAGGGGACGTTTCATATGTCGACCCTTAGCCGAGGATACCTCACTGGAATCTTCTGATTTTTTCTTGTAGTTTGTGTAAATAGTGTAGATTTTGTTTATTGTTAGCGCGTAATTGTAGAGAGAATCTCCTTTGTAGTTGCAGGCTTTCATTGTTGTACTGTAAAACAGTTGTGGCATGCATGTAGATTTGCACCAAGTATTTCGCAGCTGCGCTTGCAATTAACTACATATTATTTTCAGTGCTATGTTAATGTGTTCTCTTATTTTTGCTCTTCAAATTGTGCTTTTCTGTGTTATCGTGTGAAATATTGTGACAATAATGGCGTGTGAAAAACGTAACACTAGGCTCCAAAGTAAACTGAGAAATAATAGTGACGACGAGCGTAGCTTATCAGCACCACTGTGTAGTCAATTAACATACATTCAAAGTAGTAATTTGGTAACTGTGCATAGGGAAATGGAGCGGGCGGCAAATAATGGTGTAGACGGTGAAACAATTAGTGAACAGGGAAGCATTATCGATCGATCGGTCGGCAACAGTTCGCCTCAGGAATCCGAAATGACAGAACACAATATTGCAAATACTGTAGACTTAGGTTTTGGGTCCTCACCGTTTTCTCAAATGAGTCTAGACACATTTTCTGCTTGTCAAAATGTGAATGTTGCCGGTGAAAATGCACTGCCAAAAAGCATAGAGAAACAGATTCCAGACACTAATACGTTATTATTGCAATTAATGCAACAAATGGAACAAAATCAGAAACAAACACAGCAACAGTTAGACACAATGTAACAACACCAGAGACAAACACAGCAACAGTTACACACAATTGAACAAAATCAGAGGCAAACAAAGCAAAAGCTTCAAAAGTTAGACTCATTGGAACAAACTCTCGAACAAACACGTGAAGATTTAACTGCTGAGTTACATAACATTGAATCGAAATGTCAGAAAGTCTGTAATGACGTAAAAACACAAATTTGTGAGCATTTCCAACCTATTTTTTCGCGTCGTGAAAATGCATTACAGAATCATGAAGCAGCCATAAAAGAACTGCAAACTATTGTTCATGAAAATCATGAGACCTTGCAAGCTAAAATTGACTCAGTTGCATCTACCGATTTGGTTACGCAACTTTCAAAAACTCAAGAAAACTTAAAGGACACAGTAGATACACTGAAAATTGGTTCAGAAAGACACATGGAGGAAATTAATTCATTATCAGAGAAAGTAGTTGAACTTTCGGATCAGCTAAATAATTTATCTACGAAGGTAGATGATAATCTGAATGACACAAAACCAGTAGTCTTTAATGACACAGAAGAGTGCGAACACATTAGGAAATTCAAACAAAATCAGAATCAAATTAATACGCAACACCAAAGAGAAATCCGGGAAGTACAAGATCAGCTGACACAGGTAATACAAGAATTACGTATTTCAGAGGACACTCGCGCCCCAATACGGGAAGAGGGACATAGAAATACGGAACAGCCACAAAATAATAACATTTCGGAAGTTATGAAAGAAATTGGCAATGTGCACCGAATTTTGAGATGGAACCGCCGAAGCGACGTAACAATGAGCGACATGCGACTCGCCGACATGATAATTTTGACTATAAGCTGTTCATTACTACACGTAAATTCAAAACGTTTAAGAATTCTGCCAACGACATTCATCCACAAGCGTGGCTCCATCAATTCTCTCATTGTTTTCCTCCCAACTGGTCATTGAAGCACAGGTTAGAATTTATGTGTGGCTACTTGGAGAATGAACCAGCTGTAAGAATGCGATCGGTCATCCACGATTGTCACAGTGAAGGAGAAATTTACCATGCGTTCCTCTCAGCATATTGGTCTCAAGCTACACAAGACCAAGTAAAACATACAGGGTGTTTCAAAAATGACCGGTATATTTGAAACGGCAATAAAAACTAAACGAGCAGCGATAGAAATACACCGTTTGTTGCAATATGCTTGGGACAACAGTACATTTTCAGGCGGACAAACTTTCGAAATTACAGTAGTTACAATTTTCAACAACAGATGGCGCTGCAAGTGATGTGAAAGATATAGAACACAACGCAGTCTGTGGGTGCGCCATTCTGTACATCGTCTTTCTGCTGTAAGCGTGTGCTGTTCACAACGTGCAAGTGTGCTGTGGACAACATGGTTTATTCCTTAGAACAGAGGATTTTTCTGGTGTTGGAATTCCACCGCCTAGAACACAGTGTTGTTGCAACAAGACGAAGTTTTCAACGGAGGTTTAATGTAACCAAAGGACCAAAAAGCGATACAATAAAGGATCTGTTTGAAAAATTTCAACGGACTGGGAACGTGACAGATGAACGTGCTGGAAAGGTAGGGCGACCGCGTACGGCAACCACAGAGGGCAACGTGCAGCTAGTGCAGCAGGTGATCCAACAGCGGCCTCGGGTTTCCATTCCCCGTGTTGCAGCTGCGGTCCAAATGACGCCAACGTCCACGTATCGTCTCATGCGCCAGAGTTTACACCTCTATCCATACAAAATTCAAACGCGGCAACCCCTCAGCGCCACTACCATTGCTGCACTAGAGACATTCGCTAACGATATAGTGCACAGGATTGATGACGGCGATATGCATGTGGGCAGCATTTGGTTTACTGACGAAGCTTATTTTTACCTGGACGGCTTCGTCAATAAACAGAACTGGCGCATATGGGGAACTGAAAAGCTCCATGTTGCAGTCCCATCATCCCTGCATCCTCAAAAAGTACTGGTCTGGGCCGCCATTTCTTTCAAAGGAATAATTGGCCCATTTTTCAGATCCGAAACCATTACTGCATCACGCTATTTGGACATTCTTCGTGGATCTATAGAGTTTCCCAGACCGCAGCGCCATCTGTTGTTGAAAATTGTAACTACTGTAATTTCGAAAGTTTGTCTGCCTGAAAATGTACTGTTGTCCCAAGCATATTGCAACAAACAGTGTATTTCTATCGCTGCTCGTTTAGTTTTTATTGCCGTTTCAAATATACCGGTCTTTTTGAAACACCCTGTAGCATCATAATGATGAAACATTTCGAACAATCTGAATTTTCCAGTCTTATGAAATATTTTGAAGACATGTTGCATAAGAATCAATATCTTTCAAACCCATACAGCCCCTCAGAGCTCATCCGCATTTGCTTAATCAAATTGCCTGAACATTTACGACATATTATTTTGGCAGGACGTTCCAAAGACGACATTGAAGCTTTTCAGGGACTCTTACAAGAATTAGAAATTGACACAGACAGTCGCGGGATGCGAAAACAGGAAAACAATCACTACAGGTCACATCCGTCACAATTCCGTGACGACAGAAACAATAACTGGACATGACAATTCTATTCTTACAACGTAAATCGTGACCAAAAGAGACACCACCCGTATGACAACCACTGGCAGAGTAATAGTTACAGAGAGAGATCGCATTTCCGTAGTAATGAATATGACAGAGACACTCATAGAAACAGACAATTTGGCAACCAGAACAATTATTATCACGGGAGACAGAATAACTTCAGACGCAACGGTCCAGCGCGCAGTTTCGATTCAGGGAGAAAGTCTCCACCACTTAACCGACAACAAAGAAACTACATGAACTACCGACATGACGACAGACGATGTGATCGTAACGACAGACCTGAATTGCATCAGAACTGGCGGGATTTAAACAGAGCCTCTCGGCAAGGTGAATTTGTAGAAGTTAGGTCTCCAAATCCCAATAACGACGTGCGCTAACAAAGAAACAGGCAATGACTCGCATCGCAGGCAGCCACTTGCGCCCGCTGGCTCAGGGAAAAATAACATTGACGCTAACCTTGAGCAAAATTCCAGTATTCTTTACGGACGAATACTGCATGATAATTGCATTCAAGTTGAAACTCTGCGGACTGAGAAGAAAGAGCAAAGGTTTACACCACATTTCACATGTATAACCATTTATTGAAGATAATCTGCTTTTTAACTTTGTCTTTGCCATAAAACGTTTCACTTCACGTTACTAGTATGCTTTAGAAACTGTTACCATGCAACAATGTTTGAAGTTAAATATCCAGTCAAGAACCAAGAGAACTTATTTAAACAGAAATTACGAATGCATTGTTATTGCGAACAGACGACACAGTGTTATTGTGTGTGTACATTCTTGCTTGTTAGTTGCACGATTACATAACGACTATAAGGCTCACATACTTAAAACATTTACCAGTACTGCTAATGAGATTTTAATGCAACATTTTGGTGCTCTTGAAAATACATTCTGAATTAAAGTACTTTCTGAGAGATACCAGACACAGTGGTTAGTTTATGTGACAGCTACAAGATTATATCACGATGTTACTAATGAGTGACAATTTACAATGTTGCTTTTGCGGTGTATCTGTTTTATATCTGCACAGTTTTTCTGAATTCTTCTGGAAAGTAAAACATGTTTAATAGTAACTTGTGTGGTATAGCTACAATGAGACAGCCTTTTCCGTAGCACAACAATACGTTACAGCACAGTAATTTCTTCATCACAACAATAAGCGTAATAACTAAGATATCTATACGCAAAGCATTTCACTTTTGTTTATCATGAGGTAAGTACATTGGCTTCTGCAGAACTTAGCTTTCGGAGGACGATAACTACGACACTCCCACAGAGATTATCTTACAGCAAGACGCACATTTAGCGCTACAGGACACGTATTTGAGTGATTAATTTTGTACTTAAAACATTTATTTTTAAAGATTTTTGAATTACAAAGAAAGTTTTCCGTGATACATTTCATTCCATTGCTGTAATCTGTAACACCTGAGGGTATAATTACAATAATCCTCAGGGGGGTCCACGCTTACTTTGTGTACCATGTGTTTGGCAAGCACAAGGAGCCCTAGCTAATATGGTATTTGCTTATACAACTTGAAACGTCCCCTTAGAACAATTGTACACGACTGTGGTTAAACTGACACAATATTTTTTAGCGCAACGCAATCTGACTTTCAATAATCCCTACAAAACAATGGCCCTGACTAACTTTAACCTATACCTTTCACAAATCACTTACCTCACAAAAATCTTCGTTACTCGAACTACACTACAATACAGCGAGCGCCACTATTGCCAGCTAAATAAAAGATTCAAACTACTGAAGGCACTAACTACTGATAGGCACAGTTAGCAAATGAAAGATTTTTGTAGAGAACAAACAATGTATTTACCTTAATAATCATAATATATATAGCAGTTCAATTTCAAAACTTCCGCCATCTCTCTCCCCACATCCACCACTGCTGGCGGCTCACCTCCAACTGCACAACGCAACGTAGGCTGTTTATGTTTTCTTTATGTAAGTAGGCTGTTTATATTTTCTTATTGGCAACGTTACGTAGCGCTCTATACGAAAATCACTGGCTGTGCTGTGTGCAGTCTGTGGCTAGTTTGCATTGTTGTCTGCCATTGTAGTGTTTGGCTGCGGCAGCTGGATGTGAACAGCGCGTAGCGTTGCACAGTTAGAGGAGAGCCGCCAACAGTGGTGGATGTGTGGAAGGAAATGGCGGAGTTTTGAAATTACATATATTATGACTTTTGATGATATTAAGGTAAATACAGTGTTTGTTCTCTATTAAAATCTTTCATTTGCTAACTATCCCTATCAGTAGTTAGTGCCTTCTGTAGTTTGAATCTTTTATTTAGCTGGCAATAGTGGCGATCGCTGTATTGCAGTAGTTCGAGTAATGAAGATTTTGTGAGGTAAGTGATTTGTGAAAGGTATAGTTTAATGTTACTCAGGGCCATTCTTTCGCAGGGATCTTTGATAGTCAGATTGCGTTGCGCTAAAAATATTGTGTGTCACTTTAGTGAATGTTTGAGTACGTTCAGTTTTGCTCAGCTGTTTGAAAAGCAAATAGTGTAAGAGGTTTATCAGCACAGTCGTGTATAATTGTTCTAAGGGGATGTTCCATAGTCTCTCTAGTTGAGAGATTTTATGATGTTCTTATGCTTTACTTTGTACATAGTTGCTTATTTCATTTGATATCTGGTTTCCAGCTGTCTTGCAGCATTGGTTTCATAAAATAAAATTAAATGCATTTGCTAATGTGAACACTTTCTGTCAACAGATCTATTAAATAATAATTTTGTAATCGACATTCTTTAAAAAAGGAGCACTTGGAATGGAAAGAACAATAAGAAGGGACTAGTAACAGTAACTGGACACATAATTTTCTTTTCAAGTGCATGGTAATATTTTTTTTACAATAAGTTGTTGTGGTGCACCACTTTAATTACATAGACATTAAGATGTGAATATACGTTTTCCTTTTCTGCATTGTTGTTTTTACTGTAATATTTTTCCTGCTTGAGCTATGTCATGTTTAGGTATAAGTTGCTGCTGTTTGCCAGGCATAGTGTTATTGAATTTGACTTTGTATTATTCTGTTAAGCCAGTTTTACTAATGATTTATTTTTATTGTTTGCTGCACATTGCCTTAGATTAGTTGTAATATTACAATTGCTTTGCTAATTTCTTAATGCTGCTTGCTTCGCAAATCTGCGTTTTTTTTCATTGCTGTTTATATTAATTGTTTTATGTGATGCTGTATTGCCTTGTCCCTTGGTATATATATCTGAGCTCAGTAGATTTAAGTTAGCTTAAGAGGGGTGGACTATATAAGAAACTAACTATGATGACTTGGAAGAAATGTATTGAGAAGCTATATGAAAATGGTTTGGGCAAAAAAAAAAAAAAAAAAAAAAGGATACTGTACAGTGGAGAAAAACTATTTTTGACAGAGGATGTGAACAGAATACAGAAAGCAGGCTTAGATAGGACTTTTGGAAATAATGATGAACCAAGGGAGATCTCCATGCAAAATACTGCAGTAAAACAAATCCTGTCCTTTCCTCTTTGCTGCTTTTTCCCAATATGTAATTGTGTGTTGTCCTTTCCTTTTGGTGTTATCCCAGTATGTGTTTGGGTACCCGTGTGTATTTATGTTCTTCCTGTCTTTATATGTTTATCTGATAAGACTTATGTTGTAGAATTTTTCTAATACTCAGCTACATTCACTATGATGAGGAATACTGTTATCCTCAAATATACTTGGCATTAATAATATGGTATTTTCTTTGTAAAGATGTTTAGACATAATGTATTCTGTTTTATTGCTCACGTGTGAAGGTGATGGTTCAAACGTTCTTCTGATCTTTTATGTATGTACTCATGTCATAATTCCTGTAACACTGATGTATATGTTAGTTCCATTCTTTTGTACAGCCTGTACTACTACAAATTTATCTGTATTGTTATGTTCTTTAATGATGTATTTTGTACCTTTGTAATTGTATTCTTATGTTATAAGCAGTTTGACAGCAGTTCATCAAATTAAGTAACTTGTACGTTACATTTCACTGCACACGTTTCTGTTGGTCACAGTATGCACAAAATGTGAGAAGTTGTGGCTGTTAGTGTTTGCACGTGTGTTACTAATTCAGCAAGGGACTGGATAACAGCATTGCTCGTTCTAAGGACAATTCCAAAAAACTTTGTGAGTGCACAAGTGGTGATTAATGACTTGCTATATTCTCTGCAAGACTTTTCAATGGTGATTGTGCACCCGCACAGTCACGGCAGATGGCTGCTGGCCATCTCTACAAGGACTACAGTGGGTCTGCATCTCTGATGACCCACCAATACCATTATTTCTACAAGGACTGCAGTGGGTCTCCACCTCTGGTGGCCCACCAATACCATACTCTCTACCAGGACTACAGTGGGTCTGCTCTGTGATGACCTACCTACCAATATTCTTCAGAACTTCGAATGACTCTGCTGTGCGTTTGCTCCATTGTGGCCCATTACCTGTCAGCATGTCAAGAGTCAGCACTGTCTTTCTGTTGGAAGGACAACACTACTTCTTCAAGACTGCATGGAAATCCACTACTTCTGTGTGCAATTTCATTTACTAATGAGACTTTGTGAAAAAAACTGTAATTACTATTATGATGACTGATCAGGACTATCTTTATGGACTGTGAGAAAATTTTAGCTTTTGACCAACATTGTATCAATAAGTGTGTGCATTTGATTTCTTTGTTATTGTAATTATGAAAAATTTTATCAAATCATTATTGACCACTGCCCAAAAATATTTTGTAAAATTTTTTGTGGGGAGCATGGGGGCTATGTAAGTAGGCTGTTTATGTTTTCTTTATGTAAGTAGGCTGTTTATGTTTTCTTATTGGCAACGTTACGTAGCGCTCTATATGAAATCACTGGCTGTGCTGTGTGCAGTCTGTGTCTAGTTTGCATTGTTGTCTGCCATTGTAGTGTTAGACAGCGGCAGCTGGATGTGAACAGCGCGTAGCGTTGCACAGTTGGAGGTGAGCCGCCAGCAGTGGTGGATGTGGGGAGAGAGATGGCGGAGTTTTGTAATTTGTCATGAACTGCTGTATATATATTATTACTATTAAGGTAAATACATTGTTTGTTCTCTATTAATATCTTTCATTTGCTAACTATCCCTATCAGTAGTTAGTGCCTTCCATAGTTTGAATCTTTTATTTAGCTGGCAGTAGTGGTGCTCGCTGTATTGCAGTAGTTCGAGTAATGAAGATTTTTGTGAGGTAAGTGATTTCTGAAAGGTGTAGTTTAATGTTACTCAGGGCCATTCTTTTGCAGGGATCTTTGATAGTCAGATTGCGTTGCGCTAAAAATATTGTGTCAGTTTAACCACAGTCATGTACAATATTTCAAAGGGGACGTTTCAAACTTTACACATCGGTACCATATTTCTCTAACACATAAATTACACAGCTATCTGATCATTTAACTGAGAGATAAACATTTTTTTACTACATCAGTGACACATGTTTACACAATTACAGAGTTGGATAACTTCACACTTACGAAATTGTATTTTGTCTGTACTGTGTGAACTGTTCATATTTTTTCGGACCCATTGTGATATTATGAGAGCTTTGAATGATATATTTGGTATGGGATCACGATTTTTAAAGTACGTTTGAGGCAGATGACACTTTTGACATGAGCAGAGAATTTTTTTAGGTTTTGAAATTATTGGAGGAAGCTACAACGATTTTGAGAATTGACTGAGATGTTATGATATTTTTACGACGACGATGTGTATGATGCTGTTGAGGTATGTTTATGATCAATAAGCCGATGTTATATGAGGAATTTGATTATGCTACATATTTATTAAGATGAATTATTGAAGAAGTGTCAATGAATGAGGTAAGGAATAATGAGTAGTGGTTAGGGACTCCGGTTTGTGAAAAAGGTTGTTGGAAACCAAGAATCGTACCTTAAGAGTTATGAAATGTGTGTAAATGCATGAATGTATCACAATGCCGGCGAAAATTTTTTGGACACTATTATATTCATAAGATTTTGTTTCTACACATTTGCAACGCAAATTCTTGACCTGTGAAATATTTTTATATGAGACTGTCACTGTAGCGGAAACTGCTGTCGTAAATATTTCCGTAAGAAAGTTAAGGGACCACCTGCACGTAATGTGTCGTGGGCACCCAGCTGTGCCAGCCGCCTTGAGAAAATGCCATTAGGGTGTGCATTTCAGAGGCACAGGTAGAAAAAAAGAAAGGGGAGGCCATTATCCTCGCTATTGACATTTCCTTGTTGAAAGCATACTGTGGAGCTCTTAATTTATGATATTTACTAAAATGCCTGATGAAACGATGAGAAACATTTCACGGCTATTGTCTTGCTAGTTGAGAAAAATGCCATATGGCTTGCTTTATGTATTTATTTACTCGTTTTGTTTAATATCATATTTCTAGCTGCAGCAACATTGGTTAAAATAAAATTTAATAGATGTACTAATATAAATATTTTATGCCTACAGATCCAGTAAATAATTTTATGATCTATTCAAAAAAACGAAGGAGCATAAAAAGACGTTTCCCTTCACAGGAATTGCATACGGAATTTTCTTTTCAACTACTTGGTAATTTCTTTTGTAGAATCAATTTTGATGCATCACTCTAGTGTTAAGATGTGACATAGTTATTAAACATGGCCATTTTTACTGTAATATTTTTTCTGCTTGAGCTATGTCATGTTTAGGTATAAGTTACTGCTGTTTGCCAGGCATAGTGTTACTGAATTTGACTTTGTGTTACTCTGCTAAGCCAGTTTATTACTGATTTATTTTTCTTGTTTGCTGCTCATTGCATATTAGTTGTAATATTGTTGCTTACTTTGCCAATTTGAATTTTTTGTCATTGATGTTTGTGTTAATTATTTTGTGCTGCTGCATTGCCTCGTCCCTTAGTTTAGCATCTGAGCTCAGTAGATTTAAGTTAGCTTAAGAGGGGGTAGCCTATAAGAGAATGAGTTGCGATGAATTTGAAGCAATGTACTGAGAGGTTGTACGAGAAAAATACAGAAAGCATGCTTGGATAGGATTTTTTTGGCTGGAGAAAATATCGAAATAAGACGAAAGATCTATGGAATGAAGTTTTGGGTTGGACTGCAGTACCAAATGTTACACTGAAAACGAACCCTGTCCTTTTCTTTGTGTTATCCCACTATGTGTTTGTGTACCCTTGTGTATTTGTTTTCTTCCTGTCTCTGTGTAGTTTCAGAGAATTTTTTCTTCTTCTAATAATAAGCTACATTCACAATGATGAGGAATACTGTTATCCTCGAATATAATTTGCATTAATAATATGTTATTTACATTGTAAAGATGTGTAGACATTATTTATTCTGTTTTGTTTTAATGCTCATGTGTGAAGTTGATGTTTCGAAAGTTATTCTGATCTTTTATGTATGTACTCATGTCATAATTCCTGTAACACTGATGTATATGTTATTTTGATTCTTTTGTAAAGCCTGTACTACAAATGTTATCTGTATTGTTATGTTCTTTAATTATGTATTTTGTACCTTTGTAATTGTATTCTTATGTTATAAAATTGTAATTGACACCAGTTCATCAAATTAAGTAACTTGTCAGTTCCATTTCACTGCACACGTTTCTGTTGGTCATACTATATGGACACTATGTGAGAAGTAGGGACTGATAGTGTTTACATGTGTGTCAATAATTCAGCAAGGGACTGGATAACAGCATTGCTGGTTCTAAGGACAATTCCAAAAACTTCATGAGTATACAAGTGGTGGTTTATGGACTTGCTATATTGTCTGCAAGACTTCTAAGGACAATTCCAAAAACTTTGTGAGTGCACAAGTGGTGGTTATGGACTTGCTATATTCTCTGCAAGACTCTTCGATGGTGATTGTGCACCTGCACAGTCGCAACAGATGGCTGCTAGCTATCTCTACAAGGACTGAAGTGGGTCTACACCTTTGATGACCCACCAATACCATTATTTCTACAAGGACTACAGTGGGTCTGCACCTCTGGTGGCCCACCAATACCACAATCTCTACCAGGATTACAGTAGGCCTGTCCACAATTTCTACAAGGACTGCAGTGGGTCTGCATCTCTGATGACCCACCAATACCATACTCTCTACCAGGACTACAGTGGGTCTGCTCTGTGATGACCTACCTACCAATCTTCTTCAAAACTTCGAATGACTCTGCTGTGGGTTTGCTCTGTTGTGGCCCATTACCTGTCTGCATGTCAAGAGTCAGCACAGTCTTTCCGTTGGAAGGACAACACTACTTCTTCACGACTGCATGGAAATCCACTACTTCCGTGTGCATTGTCTTTTACTGCTCCGACTTTGAGAAAACAAACTGCAGGTTTACTCTTATGATGAATGATCAGGGCTGTCTTTATGGACTGTGAGAAAATTTTAGCTTTTGACCAACATTGTATCAATAAGTGTGTGCATTTGATTTCTTTGTTATTGTATTTATGAAAAATTTTATCAAATCATTATTGGCCACTGCCCAAAACAATTTGTAAAATTTTTTGTGGGGAGCATGGGGGCTATGTAAGTAGGCTGTTTATGTTTTCTTATTGGCAACGTTACGTAGCGCTCTGTATGAAAATCACTGGCTGTGCTGTGTTCAGTCATGTGGCTAGTTTGCATTGTTGTCTGCCATTGTAGTGTTGGGCAGCGACAGCTGGATGTGAACAGCGCGTAGCGTTGCGCAGTTGGAGGTGAGCCGCCAGCAGTGGTGGATGTGGGGAGAGAAATGGCGGAGTTTTGAAATTTGTAAAAATGGATGTCATGAACTGCTATATATATTATGACTGTTAAGGTAAATACATTGTTTATTCTCTATTATCATCTTTCAATTGCTAACTATGCCTATCAGTAGTTAGTGCCTTCTGTAGTTTGAATCTTTTATTTAGCTGGCAGTAGTGGCGCTCGCTGTATTGCAGTAGTTCGAGTAACGAAGATTTTTGGTGAGTAGTTAGGGCCATTCCTTTGTAGGGATTTCTGAAAGTCAGATTGCGTTGCGCTAAAAAATATTGTGTGTCAGTTTAAGCACAGTCGTGTATAAATTTTTCTAAGGGGACGTTTCATAATCAACGGAACAAGTGATTGTAGACATGTGCGACGGCCTTGGCACAGGTGGGAAGATACGTTATAGAAATGATATAAAACTGCGTTCATGAAGATGACCACTGATTACGGTATAATTTAATGACCTGAAGAAAAGTCGCAGAAAAGCATAAGAAAACATCAATACTTTTGCCTAAGCGAGAGGTAGGTTCAGCTAACAGACTATGAAAATTAGACCAGCAAAACGAAACTGTGATACGAGATAAATGACTTCGCATTCGCCTCGTCTCAGTGGATGTAAATATGGCCCATGCATACCACTCCGGTGATATACAAGAGCAGAGGATGGCTGCAGTAATGGCTGACATTTCGAAGTTGAGACCCAGCATCTGAGTTCTGCTCGAAGCTGCAGATATCTCGCTCTGCAGCGCTAGTATTCACTATGGTGCTTATGGAACAAGTAAAGCTATGACTCCCCTGGTGCATGTGCTTTCCTACTCTCCTCGACAAAGCTTAGCTGGTTCTGCCAGCACCGGAATCTTACTGGCTAATTGCAAGACACCTTGCGAGTTCCAGCCAATAATAATGTAATAAAAATATCGTAGCAAATTCCTCATACTTATTGATTCCGCTGTGATTAATGAATGAACTACATTTCTTCCTAGGAGTGGAGAAGAAGGCAGAAAATGTCCACCACTATGTAACATTTCTAGCTGCAACCAGTGAGAAGGTGTGCACGTACACAAGTGCAGGATCTCTCCCTCGCTACCGAAATAATTGCTATGAGCTAATAAGAGAACTCCTTACTAAATTTTGAACAAAAATTCCAGCTGGCCTCCTTCAGGGCTAACGTCCGTATCCCACCCTAGCAATTCCTGTATTCCCCTGTCCTTCAGATCTTGTCTTTACTAAAAGGCATTCTTTGCACTTCGTGTAAAATTAAACATTGTAACAGGCTGGGCCACACTTGTTGGCCAATCCTGATACTACCGGCAATCATTGCTCAGGACTTCTTGCTACTGGCTCCTAACAAGAAAAAATAAAAAATGCAGATCATCCTCATTGTGCACACTCATCCAATATCTCATCCGGTGCTATCATCTTTGTTATCTTCCACAGAGTTGCAATGGTTTCAGCCTTTCTGGGAAGTCGTCCATACAAACTACCAGAATTCTTCTAGACAATTCTCCATTATTCTCAAGATTACGTGCAATCAAAGGTGTGAGACTTGCTGAGTGGTCTCTGATATTGTTTCCTCAGCAAATATTTTGAGGTGTCTAATTGCTATCCTTTTGATTTGTGGGCTGTTTAGAGATTCGTTCTACTACTTCGTCGTGTGTTAATTTCCAACTTGGTATAGTCCACAACAGATGAAGAAAAATTTCTGGCTGGCGAACGTGCTCTTCCATGATCGTATCCTCGTCTTTAATAGAGCATTATCGATTTCTGTGATTTATCATATTGTATCTTTCTGGTTTTCTTGGCGTCTGTTGACCTCTTCAGTGACTCTTTCCAGTGCTAAATTCACTATATCCTGATGATATGTACATCATAAAGGTGGGTAGTCAACAACCTCTCTTAATACGAGGGTTTCTCAGAAAGTAATGCATCGCATTTTTTTTCTTCAACAATTCTTTATTGAACATAATGAGGATTACACACACAAAAGAATGGCGTTTAATCTATAACCCTATTTTAACACGTAGTCTCCATCCTGTTCTATGGTCTTTCTCCAGTGCGAAACAGTGGCTTGTATGCCCTGTCAGTGTCAATCCTTGTCCTGGTGGCGGAGGCAGTGCTTCACTGTGTAAATCACTTCCTCATCGTCCTCAAAATGTCTTCCACGAATGGCATTCTTTAATGTCCCACACAAGTGGAAGCCCCAGGGGGCTAGGTCAGGTGTGACATCTGTGGATGGTCTCCCTGACCGCTGCAAATCGTGTAGCTCCACCGAACCTAGTTCTGATGACCTCACCCTCCGAGCCCAGCGACTAACTGTACTTACGTCGACAGCATATGCTCCATAGACTTTGCACAAGCGTTTGTCAATATTCCCCACAGTTTCTCTCTGCGCAGTGAGGAATTCGATGACCGCACGTTGCTTGTAACGTACATCACCTACAGACGCCATTTTGAAACTGTCCTGTAGCTACGCTTTATGTTGGAAGTGACGGAAACTCGGCGCGCTCACTCAGAAGACTTCAGATAATACATACGTAACGTGTCCTATTCGTTGCATTCTTTTCGGCTGAGAAAAAAAAGGCGGTGCATTACTTTCAGGGCAAACCTAGTATGACAGCAGGCTGATGATTCAGCAGTACTATTCTTGGTGCCATACCTGTTGCTTCGTGAGGCACATTTTTAAGAATATCTTGAAAGTCAGTTAAATGCTCAAGCTACGTTTTTTTGTGGCAATAGAGGCAACATTGTTCCTCTCACTAGGATTTGATGGGTGCTGTAGAGTGAAATTTATATCGTCCGTTTCTTCTTACTTGCCAAGAAAGTTTTCCAGGTATAAAGATGGAATTGCAGCCCATTGTCGGCTACAATTCTCTTCATAAAAAACATTCAACACCCTGGTTGCTGTCCTTCCAGTGGCACGTCTTAGTGGGATGAGAGTTAAAAACTTTGAAATGATCTTGACATATCTCGCAAACCCTTCAGCACTATGGGATATATAAGTGCTCTGTGAGTAACAGTCGCTGTTTAGCTTTTTCATGTGGCACATATCTAGTTTACACCTTCCTAAAATGTCTCTTCACGTTGTTAAAATATCAGATTCCTGCAACTTTTTAAAGCATTTACTTGGTCCAGGACTCGAGTGGCTCAAGTGAGTGTACACACAAGCTTGTTGACAAACTCATATGGCACATACACTACCAAATTGTTCTCAGTCAGATTGGTCTGCCTGAACAGTACATTACGGTTAATTAGGTAGTACAGTCTGATACTGGCCACATCACCACCTTGCCACTTCAATTCTATGTTTATGTCGAATGTGTATCTTGTTCTATGTCAGTATCAACAAGCACGGTCCCTACATACTTCTGGTATGTCACGCCCTTCACATAGTATATGAAAGATTGCCACCTTAAGTTTATTGTCCTTCTCTCAAGTTAACCCAGTGGGTGCTCAAACGAGGTGTCTGCCACAACACTGCCCTGGTCAAACTTGGCAACGAGCATGTAAGTTTCCGTCAGACACTGAGAGCTGTCGCGTGGGATCCAGCATGCCCAATAGTGCACGCCCGCTGACCCATGCCTCTAGTGGCTCTGAACTACGCTCTGCTACTGCAGTAGAAGGCAGCAGCCATACCGCCCGCTGACGTTCAGAGCCACTCTGCCATGCGACGCTATGCATACGCCACCTAGTCGTGGCTCTCACATCAACGTTCGTACTTTTGTTCAGAGATGCTGTCGTATAAGATGGACTTCAATTCTTGCTGCAGTGTTTGTAATAAGTCTTTGTATGCTTGGAGAAGTTCACTGTGTTAATTTGTTCGCTTATCATTTCTGCTCCCGTCCTGCTTTCCTACGAGGACAGTTGCCTCACCGCTCTGCAGCCCGTCCCTCCTTACTGTTGGTACGAAGTCACGTGCCTACATGTGGTTATCTCCATGTCTTCAAATTGTCTTCGTGTTCAGTCGTCTTTCGCGTGGTTTTTGCTGTTGTTGCTTTTCTTTGGGTGTCCCTAGTGAATGCTTTGCTTGTGCTCATTATATTCTAGGTCTCAAGGTTGTTGCTTTTGCACACTCTTTTGATTGCTCTGGTCTGCAACTCCTGCGTCACAGAGCATAGAAGGATCCTTCTATGCTCTGTGGCGGTAGTGTTCTCGCTTCCCGGGCATGGCGTCCCGGGTTCGATTCCCGGCGGGGTCAAGGATTTTTCTCTGCCTCGAGATGACTGGGTGTCGTTGTGTCGTTTTTATCATCATCATTCTTCCCCGGTCGGAGGAAGGCAATGGCAAACCACTTCCGCCTTGTACAGCGGAGCGGTTATCCCGCACCGTCCCCTACGCTCCTCGGAGTATGGGACATCATTATTGTGGTGCCACCGCCAGACACCACACTTGCTAGGTGGTAGCTTTAAATCGGCCGCGATCCATTAGTACATGTCGGACCCGCGTGTCGCCACTGTCAGTAATTGCAGACCGAGCGCCACCACACGGCAGGTCTAGAGAGACGTACTAGCACTCGCCCCAGTTGTACGGACGACTTTGCTAGCGACTACACGTACGAAGCCTTTCTCTCATTTGCCGAGAGACAGAATAGCCTTCAGCTAAGTCCATGGCTACGACCTAGCAAGGCGCCATTAGCCTTACAGTGCTTGTATTTAAAGAGTCTCATTTGTATCGTCAAGAGCGATGTACCGCAATGATGGATTAAAGTTAAGTATTACCGCAGCTACGTACTTTTCTTTATAGCATTCATAACGTATCCTGTTTCAGACCTCACGCCAGCCGGCGTGTGTAACGCGTGCATTTCGGCTACTTCCGAGTGGCGTGGCTGTCTTGCTACGCCACAACAATTATCATTTGCTTTCTCTGTGCTTATCTGTGTTATTTTGTGCGTTGCTTAGTTAATATGGCTGCTTGCCTACAATCGCCCGCTGCGTTGCCTACAGTTGATCCAACTCGGTTTATTCAGTTTCAGTCAACAAATAGCACAACTGCTTGAAGTAATGAAACGCTTCATGACGGCGCAGATCACCCAAGACACCGAACCCAACGGCAGTGCCAGCACCTGCACCACCTGCGTATGTGGCGCCTTGTCGTGAGTTTGACGATGTGAAGGAAGACTGGAAAGAGTACCTAGCACAGTTCAACGCACACATCTCAGAGCGTCACATACAAGCTACTGACAAAAATTCTTATTTTCTGGCCACCGCGGGAGTGCTATTTATAGGCTTAGCGCCAAGTTGTTTCCAACATTCTGTCGTGAATTCTACACTCATGCTCATAAATTAAGGATAATTGCAGAATGTGCTGCCACACAACGTGGCACTACACAAAACTGGCGCTAATGGCATAGGCACAAAGGGAACACACGAGACACCAATCAGTAAGTCCACTGTATTGGTGATAAATTGAGAAAACCGTCCCGAAACGCATGTGTTACAAAACGCCGCTGTTTCTTGCGCATATACCCCGACATCAATGTGGGATATGATCACCATGCACACGTACACAGGCCGCACAACGGGTTGGCATACTATGGATCGGACCAGGTGGTCGAGCAGCTGCTGGGGTAAAGCCTCCCATTCTTGCACCAGTGCCTGTCGGAGCTCTTGGAGCGTCCTAGGAGTTTGAAGACGTGCAGTGATACGTCGAGCGAGAGCATCCCACACGTGCTCGATGGGGTTTAGGTCTGGAGAGCAGGCAGGCCACTCCATTCGTCAGATATCTTCTGTTTCAAGGTACTCCTCGACAATGGCAGCTCGGTGGGGCCGTGCGTTATTGTCCATCAGGAGGAAGGTGGGACCCACTAAACCCGTGAAAAGGCAGACATTCTGGTGCAAAATGACGTCCCGATACATCTGACATGTTACAGTTCCTCTGTCAAAGACTTGCAGGGGTGTACGTGCACCAGTCATAATCCCACCCCAAACCATCAAACCACGACCTCTATACAGGTCCCTTTCAAAGACATACCTGTACTCGTCCGTGAATATAACCTGGGATCACTGTTCCAATTACCAAGTACTGTGTTCCTGACACCAGGCTTTACGGGCTCTCCTGTGACCAGGGGTCAGTGGAATGCATCTGACAGGTCTCCGGACGAATAAACCATGTGTGTTCAGTCGTCTGTAGACTGTGTGTCTGGAGACAAGTGTTCAACTGGCTGCGGTAAGATCCCGAGCAAGGCTACCTGCAGTACTCCGTGGCCGTCTGCGGGCACTGATGGTGAGATATCGGTCTTCTTGTGGTGTTGTACTCTGTGGACGACCCGTGCTGTAGCTCCTGATTTCCTGTCTGCTGGAATCGTTGCCATAATCTTGAGGTCAAACTTTGTGGAACACGGAGGGCCCGTGCTACGACTTGCTGTTTTTGACCAGCCTCCAGTCGCCCTATATTCTACCCCTCATAACGTCATCAATATGTGTTCTTTGAGCCATTTTCAACACACAGTCGCCATTAGCACGTCTGAAAACGTCTTCACACTTACTCGGTGCAACGTAGACATGCACCAACACACCTCTGCTTATGTGGACTGTTGCCAGCGCCACCGTGTAACGACCGCAGGTCAAATGCACCACACGGTCATACCCCGAGGTGATTTAAACCCGCAAACCGCCCACCAGAGCGTTGTTTCACCATGAATCAGCACTGTCCTTAATTTATGAACCTGCGTGTAGTACAAAGGAGGACATATTGCAGGATTCTAGTGGCGGCTGCCCGTTACAAATTATTTAGGTTGCGTAAACAACAGGGAGAGCCAAACCATCATTGTGTGACTGAATTCCAATGCCTTAATAGTGTAGATTCAAATGTGACTGTGGCAAGTACTATAGTGACGGCATGATACGTGATGCCATCACGCTTTATGTATCTGACTCTCTAATTCATTAACAGATTCTCAAATACCTGGAGCCTTCCACGCAACAGGCTCTGCAGATTCTAGAGTATCACGATTCCTGCTAAAGCGCAGCAGACAATCTTGAGGTAGCACCTGTTTGTTCGGTAGACAGACACAGCAAACAGGCCTGGCAACCGGCTCGCAAACTGCGGCACACCCACCGTCTCAGTGCTCACGTAAACACATGTTGCATTCAACACAAGGTGTGAAGTCGCGCTCTCGTCTCTATAATACGGCATATGCTCACCGATCTTGCCCGTCGCTTTGCTTGCTTTTTTTGCGGCAAACGGGGACATGTGCAGTCTGTGTGCTTACAGAAGCCCAAGGCAGCACCCTCTGCTGCTCCTTCACCCAAGTCACAAACAGTGTGTAGTGTGTTTTCGAAGCCCTACATTATCGTTAGTGCAAAACAACAGTGTAATACCGTTCAGAAAAGGCTTCCTACTCATCTACAGTGCTGTGGGAAAACAATAAACTTTTCTTGCCTCTTACTACTGCTGGACGATCAGTCCAGCCGGCCGAAGTGGCCGTGCGGTTAAAGGCGCTGCAGTCTGGAACCGCAAGACCGCTACGGTCGCAGGTTCGAATCCTGCCTCGGGCATGGATGTTTGTGATGTCCTTAGGTTAGTTAGGTTTAACTAGTTCTAAGTTCTAGGGGACTAATGACCTCAGCAGTTGAGTCCCATAGTGTTCAGAGCCAGCCGAGCCGATCAGTCCATTTGCAACTCATCACTGGAGCTTCAGTGACGTCGCTCAACTGTAGCACTTACGAACTGCTTGGCAAACCTAAGTTGCCCTAAACATCCCTATCTTAGGAACTTATAGCCTTCCTGCAACTTTCCGAAATATGACAAAGACAGTGGCCTTTACAGTGCATCCCTCCGAGGCAGTACTATTATTTTTGGTCTAGACTCTTGATTTACATCTACATCTACATCTACATTTATACTCCGCAAGCCACCCAACGGTGTGTGGCGGAGGGCACTTTACGTGCCACTGTCATTACCTCCCTTTCCTGTTCCAGTCGCGTATGGTTCGCGGGAAGAACGACTGTCTGAAGGCCTCTGTGCGCGCTCTAATCTCTCTAATTTTACATTCGTGATCTCCTCGGGAGGTATAAGTAGGGGAAAGCAATATATTCGATACCTCATCCAGAAACGCACCCTCTCGAAACCTGGCGAGCAAGCTACACCGCGATGCAGAGCGCCTCTCTTGCAGAGTCTGCCACTTGAGTTTGTTAAACATCTCCGTAACGCTATCACGGTTACCAAATAACCCTGTGACGAAACGCGCCGCTCTTCTTTGGATCTTCTCTATCTCCTCCATCAACCCGATCTGGTACGGATCCCATACTGATGAGCAATACTCAAGTATAGGTCGAACGAGTGTTTTGTAAGCCACCTCCTTTGTTGATGGACTACATTTTCTAAGGACTCTCCCAATGAATCTCAACCTGGTACCCGCCTTACCAACAATTAATTTTATATGATCATTCCACTTCAAATCGTTCCGCACGCATACTCCCAGATATTTTACAGAAGTAACTGCTACCAGTGTTTGTTCCGCTATCATATAATCATACAATAAAGGATCCTTATTTGGGTTAAGCATTCACAGCAATATACTTTCTTTCTCTCCCTTTGATCCTCGGGACGGTGTTGTTATGTGCGGCATTTAAGGATTTGTTTTCTGAGGATTTACGCAAATCCAATAACTTTGTTGTCTGTAACAATGAAGGACAATTCACATCCCTTTTTGTTAGAGCTCGCCCTGTCCCTCAGACTGTTCGAGAACAGATGGGTGGTAGCACCCATCACTGTCAGTCAGCGTGTGTTCCCTCGTGTTGTTCTAAAGAAGCCGTCCGACAGACTCCGGTTGTGCACCGATTTTAAGAAAACTGAATCCTCAAACAGTAACTGACATTTATTCCTTGCTGCACCCTGCAGAACTGATGGATATATTGGATGTCGGCCTTTATTTTTCCAAAATTGATTTACGCGATGTTTCATTGCAAATACCCCTGGATGAGCAGTCGCAACAGGTTCAAAAATGGCTCTGAGCACTATGGGACTTAACTTCTGAGGTCATCAGTCCCCTAGAACTTAGAACTAGTTAAACCTAATTCACCTAAGAACATCACACACACATCCATTCCCGAGGCAGGATTCGAACCTGCGACGGTAGCGGTCGCGCGGTTCCAGACTGTAGCGCCTAGAACCGCTCGGCCACTCCGGCCGGCCCCGCAACCGGTCGTTGTCATTAATACTCATCTGGATCTCTTCAAATTTTTTAGGTTTCCATTTCGCAGTGCTTCCGCACCCGCCATATTTCAGCGCTTTCCGGAGCATCTAACTGAAAAGGTCCTTTTTGCTGGAATTATCTAGACGACATTGTCGTCTCAGGTCGCACTACTTATTTACACATTAGCAAACTACGTCCTCTGTTTCAGGTGTTGCCCGTAGAAGGTCTCAAATGTAACAGAGACAAATGTGTGGATTTTTTTTCAGACTGAACATGACTGCGTAGGAGATGTCGTTTATACCCAGAGTGTTCACCCATTGCAATCACATTTGCTTGGTACCCGTGACCTTCCACCCAAAAGAAATGTGCAGGAATTGCCGTCCGTGTTAGCTCACGTATTACGTCCAATTTATTCCTAACGCCGTTCAAATAGCGGCTCCTTTCCGTCGTTTCATCAGGGAGACTGTTCCTTTTGTTTGGTCCCAAGATTGTCAGTCTGCTTTCCAGAAGTTGGAAGATGCTTTGCTTAATGATTAATGCCTTGTTCATTTTGATCTGACGTGTAGTCTTGGCTCTGGATGCATCCTCTTATTTACTTGCTGATGGACCATAAACCTCTACAGTCTTTGTTTAGCCCTTCCTTTCTGTCAGTCCCAGCTCGCACACCACAGAAGCTGCAACAGTGGGCTTTATTTTGTCATATTACCTCTATGAGATTGTGCATCTGGCCACTTCTAAGCACGCCAGCGCATATGCTCCCTCTCGCCTCCCTGTTGGCTCAGATTCAACATTCGACGATTCCTTTGTTTCTTGTTGCTACACTGATGGCCAAGACACAGATGTTTTACATGGTCTTCCTCTTAATCACCGGAATATTGCCCAGGCTACAGCAGTGGATCCTGATTTGCAGATTCTGTTTCACTATATCCGCACTGGCTGGCTGCGTTCAGCTAGACGGATTCGTAGCTCTGTGGCTGGCTGATATTTTACCCATGCCATGCCCTTGCAGTTCATCTAGGTGTCATTTTGCCTTGTACCGATAATAAGTCACCTTTTATGATACTCCAGGTTCTCCAGACTGACGTGCTTCATTTGATACACCAAGGTCACTGGATCGTTATTTGCACCAAGCATTTGTCGTGATATCATTGCACTTGGCACAGTCTGGATAAGCAAAACAGTTGACTTCTCAGTGCCAAAGCTGTGCTGAGAATCACAGCCCCGCCTCAGCAGTTCTTGGAATGGCGCTAACCTCAAACACCTTGGCATCGTTAGCACTTTCATTTCACTGGTCCTTACTGGAGTATACATTGGCTCATTTTCTTTGATACTTTCATTCCATAATTCAGTCCTTGTCGTCGATCTTTTGTCTAGAGGCTTTGCCTGAAGAGACTGACAACGGACCTCAAACTGTTGCCACCAAATTTGAACACTTTTGCCCTGCATCCAGCATCAACCACATTATGAGTGCACTGCTTAGCCCAGAATCCAGTGTTGAAGCTGAATGGCTTGTACGAATATTTAAGCAGTCCTCCCATACATAGGTTCAAGCTCTGTTGCTATTATTGTCTTCCTACCACTCTCAGCCATACGACAGACTATTGCCAGTGGAGTTACGTGCACGGCGCCACAACAACTTGCTTCAGTTGCTACACCCACCACGGTAGGAGTCACCCACTTCACCCAGACAGGCAAAGTGTCACACTATCGATTAGGTCTTCATAGAATATATGGTGGAAGGAAGCACTGAGTGCAAGACACCATTGTACACCTTCTTGGCCGTTCTCTCTTTTTACTGCCGGGAGCGATAGGATTTGTGTCACACTACAAGAACAACATTTGTCCATGTGAATAGCGTGATCCTGCCACAGCCTTTGTTCCTTCAGATTCCATGCATGCCTGGACGCAGCCCTCACTGCATCTGGCTCCCACAGGCCCCGCACCATCAGCACCACTTCCAGAGCCAATGGAAGTCGACACCCATCCCTGTCATCGCCATCTTGACAGCCACTCTTCCCAGCAGCTGTCCTACGTGCCACCTCGCGTCCCTCTGCAGTCATCAACATGCCACAAACTACATCTACATCTACATCCATACTCCGCAAGCCACCTGACGGTGTGTGGCGGAGGGTACCTTGAGTACTTCTATCGGTTCTCCCTTCTATTCCAGTCTCGTACTGCTCGTGGAAAGAAGGATTGTCGATATGCCTCTGTGTGGGCTCTAATCTCTCTGATTTTATCCTCATGGTGAATAGCAACGGTCCTATGACACTCCCCTGCGGCACATCTGAAATCACTCTTACTTCGGAAGACTTCTCTCCATTGAGAATGACATGCTGCGTCCTGTTATCTAGGAACTCTTCAATCCAATCACACAATTGGTCTGATAGTCCATATGCTCTTACTTACTTCATTAAACGACTGTGGGAAACTGTATCGAATGCCTTGCAGAAGTCAAGAAACACGGCATCTACCTGGGAACCCGTGTCTAAGGCCTTCTGAGTCTTTTTCGAAACCCATGCTGATTCCTACAGAGTAGATTTCTAGTCTCTAGAAGTCATTATAGTCAAACATAATACGTGTTCCAAAATTCTACAACTGATCGACGTTAGAGATATAGGTCTATAGTTCTGCACATCTGTTCGACGTTCCTTCTTAAAAACGGGGATGACCTGTGCCCTTTTCCAATCCTTTGGAACGCTACGCTCTTCTAGAGACCTACGGTACACCGCTGCAAGAAGGGGGGCAATTTCCTTCGCGTACTCTGTGTAAAATCGAACTGGTATCCCATCAGGTCCAGCGGCCTTTCCTCTTTTGAGCGATTTTAATTGTTTCTCTATCCCTCTGTCGTCTGTTTCGATATCTACCATTTTGACATCTGTACGACAATCTAGAGAAGGAGCTACAGTGCAGTCTTCCTCTGTGAAACAGCTTTGGAAAAAGACATTTAGTATTTCAGCCTTTAGTCTGTCACCCTCTGTTTCAGTACCATTTTGGTCACAGAGTGTCTGGACATTTTGTTTTGATCCACCTACCGCTTTGACACAAGACCAAAATTTCTTAGGATTTTCTGCCAAGTCAGTACATAGAACTTTACTTTCGAATTCATTGAACGCCTCTCGCATAGCCCACCTCACACTACATTTCACTTCGCGTAATTTTTGTTTGTCTGCAAGGCTTTGGCTATGTTTATGTTTTCTGTGAAGTTCCCTTTGCTTCCGCAGCAGTTTTCTAACTCGGTTGTTGTACCACGGTGGCTCCATTCCATCTCTTACGATCTTGCTTGGCACATACTCATCTAACGCATATTGTACGATGGTTTTGAACTTTGTCCACTGATCCTCAACACTATCTGTACTTCAGACAAAACTTTTGTGTTGAGCCGTCAGGTACTCTGAAACCTGATTTTTGTCACTTTTGCTAAACAGAAAAATCTTCCTACCTTTTTTAATATTTCTGTTTACGGCTGATATCATCGATGCAGTAACCGCTTTATGATCGCTGATTCCCTGTTCTGCGTTAACTGTTTCAGATAGTTCGGGACTGTTTGTCACCAGAAGGTCTAATATGTTATCGCTACGAGTCGGTTCTCTGTTTAACTGCTCAATGTTAGTTTTCAGATAAAGCACTTAAAAAAATTTCACTGGATTCTTTGTCCCTGCCACCCGTTATGAACGTTTGAGTCTCCCAGTCTATATCCGGCAAATTAAAATCTCCACCCAGAACTATAACATGGTGGGGAAATCTACTCGAAATATTTTCCAAATTATCCTTCAGGTGCTCAGCCACAACAGCTGCTGAGCCAGGGGGCCTATAGAGACATCCAATTACCATGTCTGAGCCTGCTTTAACCGTGACCTTCACCCAAATTATTTCACATTTCGGATCTCCGTCAATTTCCTTCGATAGTATTGCACTTCTTATCACTACAAACACGCCTCCCCCTTCACTGTCCAGCCTGTCTCTGCGGTATACTTTCCAATCTCAGTTTAGAATTTGATTACTTTTTACGTCTGGTTTCAGCCAACTACGTTTGCTCCTCTGCCTCCAGACATGAGTGCATGCCCTCTGCCCACATTTCGGGTTGGTGTTCCCATGTGGGCTCAGGGCGCATGCCAGGGTGTGGGGAGGAGCTCACGCCGGGCCTCAGTTTTGGCTCCCGTCTCCTCACTGTCACCTGCATCCAGCCCTCCCTCCTCCCAGTCATCATTAGCGTATCTACATGACACGACGATCGTGAGAAGGTGGGGGGGGGGGGGGGGGGGTTTGGTATCACGTATCGGTACCATACCAGGCATTAAAGTTGGCCACGGAATTACGAGTTTCTGTCAGACGCCAACAGTGGTCATGCAAGATCTGGCAGACCCAATGGTGCATGACTATTGAGACACATCTCCAGCTGCTCTTGACTGTGAATGCTCTCTGCCACTAGAGTATAGGATGGCCAATGACACCTACAAAGCCCACTAGCACTCAGAGCTACTGTGTTATATGATACTATGCAGGCCCTGCCTAGTTGCAGCTCTGAAACCATTGTTCATCCTTGTGTTCAGAGAGGCTAATGCTTGATGCTATTGTATCACCTCACTGTAATTCTTGGTGATTATTTGTAATGCCTGGAGAAATACCAGTTAAGTAAATCTTCCGTTTAATGTGTTAACTTGTTCGCTAATCACTTCTGCTCCTGTTCAGCTTTCCTACAATGGCAGTTGCTGCACCTCTCTGTAGCCCTCCTGTCCTTACCATTGTGTACAAAGCCATAAAACTGAAACATCCCCTTAGAAAAATTAATGAATAACATTAGCCTATACCTTTCACAAATCACTTACCTCGCAAAAATCTTCGTTACTCGAACTGCTGCAATACAAAGAGCGCCAATACTGCCAGATAAATAAAAGATTCTAACTACTGAAGTCACTAACTACTGATAGGCACAGTTAGCAAATGAAAGATTTTGATGGAGAACAAACAATGTATTTACCTTAATAGTGTTCAAAAGTCATAATATATATAACAGTTCATGACATCCAGTCTTACAAATTTACTGTCTCTGATGGACAGACGTCCAGATCACCCGCTCTCAAAACTCCGCCATCTCTCTCCCCACATCCACCACTGCTGGCGGCTCACCTCCAAGGGCGCAACGCTACGCGCTGTTAACAGCCAACTGCCCAACACTACAATAGAGAATATTTCAACAATGCCAACCAGCCACAGACTGCACACAGCACAGCCAGTGATTTTCATACAGAGTGCTACATGGCGTTACCAACATAGAAACTGTTGTGAATTGGCAGGAGCCAATTCACGGAGTCTGGAGGAAGCCGAAAGGCACGCGATTAAGCTCACGCAGGCTGGCGTGAGGTCTGGAACAGGTCAGAGAAATAAGACTAGCAAAACAAGAGTAACTGGTAAAATACTTAACTTTAATCCACAATTGGTGACCATCTCTCGTTACTTTACAGGCTTCACAGTAATAATTATCAAATGCTATGGCGCCTTGCTAGGTCGTAGCAAATGACGTAGCTGAAGGCTATGCTAACTATCGTCTCGGCAAATGAGAGCGTATTTGTCAGTGTAGCATCGCTAGAAAAGTCGGCTGTCCAACTGGGGCGAGTGCTAGGATCTGTCTCTAGACCTGCCGTGTGGCGGCGCTCGATCTGCAATCACTGACAGTGGCGACACGCGGGTCCGACGTATACTACCGGACCACGGCCGATTTAAAAGCTACCACCTAGCAAGTGTGGTGTCTGGCGGTGACACCACAGAAACCTAAACAGCCTACTTACACAACATACTGCCCAGAAAGAGAGCTGTCCATATATCAGTTTTGCACTCATTAAGAATTCCAAAGCTTTGTGATCACTATAGACTGTTACTCTGCCTATTAAAAATTATTTGCATGTAGTAAATAGCCAGGCCATTGCCTGTGCCTCTAATTTAGTCACTAGTTTCTCTAAGACGTATTAAGGATGTAACTACCAAATACAGTCATCTCTTCGACTATTATTCAGTCTTGTTCCACCTCTTTTACCCCAATATCAGTGTGAGACATGTCCATCAACATGCAGAATTCTCTGCTAAATTTGGGATGGAACAGAAGTGGAGGTATCTATACAGTTTCCTTGACTTGTTCAAACACTTCCTGCTCAACTACTACGTAACTCCATGCAACATTCTCCCCCAGCAAACAACATGTCTTTGTAGTTGTGACTGTCTCATTTATAAATTGCTTGTAGAAATTACTGAGGTCCAGAAATACACAAACTTGCTATTTTGTTTATGGTACAGTGTAATTCTATATGGCCTCAAGTCTACTTCTGTCCAGCCTGTTACTATCCACAGAAGTTACACAGGCGAATATGCATGTCTGAACTCCAACTTGTTTAGGTGGACTGAAGTTCCCTGATTCTTGAAAGCACTGAGCAGATCATCTAGTTCTGCATAATGTTCTTTCCATGTCTTTCCTGTGACGAGTACATCATCTATGTACAATGTCATTTTGTCCCTAGTGTTTCTGAAACCATGGAACCCACCCCATAATGACGGAGCTCAACTACATATTTAGTCCAAACAGTAACTTCTTGAAGTGGTAACACCATCTGAAACTTAAAAATTCCGTGTATTGTTGGCACACTGGGTGAAGTTCAACATGCCAGTAACTCAGACACAAATCTACTGATATTAGCATATACCTGACATGGTGCACTGCAGCAAATCCTCTAAGGTTTACGGTCAATCTATCTGTCTCAGTTATGTTGATTTGCCATGAATCTAAAATCAGCTGAACAGGGCCATCGTTTTTGATAATGAACAGGAGGTGGTTATTATAAGAGTTGGCAGCTTCTTCGTTGACATCCTCTTCCAGCATACCCAGAATCTCCTTTTGTGCCTTTCTTTATAAACCACTCGAACTCGGTAATGTTTCCTAAATCCTTCGTCATGATGTTGTTTCCTACTAATGTCATCTACAATGTCTTAAGTTTCAGTGACACCCATGCTTACAAGCCTCAGAGTCACGGGATTCACCATCTTTATTCATGTGATCAATGAGATAGAAGCTCACTTCTTGGTACTCAACTCGCACATCAACAACCAAGTCTGTTTAGTAATTACCATTTCAAATTTGTGCATGAAGGCTTCAGCTGCGACTCCTTGTATCGCCATAAAATTTCCACCTAACTCATGTCCCTGACACTTTGAGCATACAAGGACCTGTCCTTTGACATTAGCAGTTTTGTAGGTAACAGCACTATGGATCTTAGTATACTTAACCATTAAAATCGACCTATGTCATTATCACAAACACCATAAAAACATTAATCTAGTGCTGACAACTTGGCTTCTAGTGTGTATATTGGGCTTCTACAGCCTAAAATACAATGCAGATTTCTATTCGCTATTTCTGCATTAATTACAGTTTATGTGATTGCTCTAAACTTGTGGTTATAGCTTGATACCAGTGCCTACCAATTTTAATTGTATATTATAGCAATGAGGATGGTCACTAAGTGCCCGATAATCGATTTTGCTGACAATAACACAACAAAATACGGCCAATGCCAATTTTTCTTCCAATTACAGGACAGCTAGAACTAATTTCATCTTCTTCCCCTGACAGAGTCTGTCAGAGCTCCTGGAGATGAAAATAAAGCACCTTTGGTCTCTCTACATGCAGGGCAATGATCTCCAAAGCAGAGGATGCTAGTCATGCACGCTTCTCGTCCTTACCACCACCGTCATTCCTTGGATTATTTTGCGGGTGTCAAAACGTATCTCAGCTCCCTCACTTCGTTGCTAGCTGTAACCTTCATGAGAGGATCAGCTGTCTGATACAAGATTTCTTGCTTGCCAGTTTGCATTGGATGGTGCATGCTGCCTCTAGTGGGTCTGCACGATGTGGACCGGCTCTGTAACTTGTCTTTAATGGCCATATCCAAGTTTATGCAATAAATGCAAGAATGCACCTGTACCATACGTCTCGACCTCAAGTGCAATATCCTACAGCATTCAGTTCAGCAACTTTATTTGGCACAATTTTATTAACTCTTCCTGCTCAAAGGGTGCGTCGAGAACCTGATTTTGTTTCGTCAACTCTTTAAAATATTGAATCAGGTTGCAAAATTGTGATGTCAGAAAGAGCAGACACCATATGTAGTGGGACGAAATTGAAGCGTCACCCATCCACCAGTGTCAGCCCAGTTTGCAGGTGAATATAAGTTTAATTTAGTTTTGTTTATGTATTTTTGTAATATTTTGTAATGGTTGTGAATTGTCTAAAGTTTTTGTATTTTTTTATGTTTCATGTACGGAGAGGACGGCGCAACGAACGGAGACAGCATCTTCGCTGCCGGGACCAGAGAAAATATTGCTGGCCACTATACGTCGAGGGACGACAGCCAAAGAGCAACAGAAGATCCTGGAACCGAGTTGTTGCGTCGTGCTTCTAAAAAATAAAATAAATGAAAATTTGTAATGTTTTGTACAACAATGATATCATAGGAAGTTTAATCTTATTGAAAATGTTAGTTTTGTCTCGTCAAGGCTCAGGTTCACGTCTGTATGTAGGAAGATAATAAACTAGTGGATGCTACTAAAGTTGAAATACGTGTTCTGAGGATTTATTTATGAAGAATTATGTGAATGAGTTAATAATATTTCACAAGATTATTGAATTTTGACAGCGTTCATCGCGACTTTGAATTTCAAAAGTTTATTCAATGTGGTTCTAATATCGATTAAATCAGATAACGTGTATCAATATAATTTCTGAGGAGAAACAAACGACATCTAAAATTGAAAAAAGTTTACGCAAACCAATTGACCCGAGTGACGTAATTCTGTGCATGCGACTCAAATGATGTTTTACAGTTTCGTTCAAGAACCATTCTGAGACGATTAAAAAAGAATATAAATAATTTTGAAGTGGGTTGTAACTGACGCAGGTGACGAAGTCTACACATGGTCATATGTCGAAAGAAAATCATTTATAAAGAACTTACGTCGTTACACTACACATATCCATGTAAGTATATACAGTAGTTCTGGCAATACCGGTCACGACCTTCTTCTTCTGTGCGGCTGCACACGTATTCCCCGAACTCTTACGGGACTTGGTAATAATGTCTTCCACGAGTGATGAGTGTGGTGGGGTGTGACACTATGAATGTAGTGTGTGGACATACAAGGTGAGAATGTGGGTCTCGCGGAAGGCTTGCGCGAGATATTCCCTGCAGTCGCACTATCCTCTGTGCCCTCGGTGGTTCCGATAGATAGAGCGTCTGCCATGTAAGCAGGAGATCCCGGGTTCGAGTCCCGGTCGGGGCACACATTTTCATCTGTCCCCGTTGATATATATCAACGACCGTCAGCAGCTGTAGGTTTAATATTCTAATTTCATACTGTACTTTGCGCCGACGGTCGGGCCCGAGCAGCACAACCAGGAGGTGGGCCGTGTTGGCTGCTCCACAGGACGTTCATGTCCGCACTTGGCCGATGCAGTGCGCTAGGAACTATTTGTAAGAGAAGCGTCAGATGTATATTATTGCCTGTCTAGTTGGGAGTCCGTATGTAAGGTTACTGTTTCTTTTAAGCGAATGTATTTGGGCAATGTGTTAAAACTGTCTGTAAGTGAACTTACGATAGCCCTTTGGCCGTGCAGTGTTTTCTATTTTCTATAAAAAAGGTATTACCTTTCTCATTTGAAAAGATGTTCTACATTCTCTGGTATTTACAGCCAACTGATGGGCTTCATGCGCACATGTTCCCCCACTTGAATTTATGATAACTGTTGTTTCTGTTGATTGACTTCAATAAATATTGTGAACAATAAAAAGGTGAACGCTCCCCTGCTATAAGGTTCAGGCCTTCCACTTAGTCCTTTGAGCATCTTTACGCCGAGGTAATACCGGTAACATACAGAATCATTTATGTAATCTGCAGCATTTTTATGTTGTAATTTTCAAATAATTTTTATTATGTGTGACTCAATGGCTGGTTGCAAGCCTTTGAATGGACGTCACTTCGGCGACTTGCGTGTCCCTCTATTCAGTGGGGGGAAAGGGACCTATGGTTTAATGTAGAATCCGAACCACGTTCCATTCCTGGACTAGATTAAAGGCAGATTGAAGATTTCCGGAGTCGGACAGGACTCGGTCCTGCGACCTCTTTCCAGCCACACACGTTACCGCTAGACCAACACGACCATCGTAACTTTCACATAAATTACTACATTTCAAAACAATAGAATTTATACGAGCGTAGTAATAGCATGGAATGATAACTATTTACTGAATGCTTTACACACTACCTGTGGCTTCGATTACGCATATGCTGTGTCTTAATACTGACCGAATCTGGCATGCTCACTCAGCCGCTCCGTAACGCGGACGTAATTTCACGCTTGGATTAATGCGGAGCGAATGTAGCGACAGCCTGCTCCACGCCGCTGTTAAGGGTCACAGTGTGGCCGCCGTTAGTTGGCCAGAAGGAAGGATCGTGCCACGTAACGGATACCGAGATGAATTTGGCTGAGCGATCCCTGTGGTGGTTCGCCGGAAGAAAGACACTCCTGCCGTCTAGTGGCGGCAGAGAAAAACTGCGAAGTAAGCGATGCAGTTGCTGCGCAGGATTAAAAAAAAAAGATCGGTGGATATTGTGACTTTGAGCACATACATTTCGTCACAATAATTGTGACAGTTAAATCTATTTATAATCCGTGTTTCGAATACAAGATGACAGAAGTTAAAGACAAGGTACATAACAAAATATTGCCTCAATCAATTATACGTAAATATTGCATTTTTCTATTAAGTTGCTACACGAACAGGGATTTTTGAGTGTACACCAAATTTCTGTGTGTTTTATTACCTGTGTTTATTATCTGAATTTGATCCTTCACTGTAAAATCCACAGTGATAAAACATTCAAACAGCATTTTTGGTAACAAACAAAATACAGAAATTCCGTCAACGCGGGGAGCAGAAGCTCCGAAGCAAATCTCAAGTAAATGCACTCATCATTACTCTAAAAATATATTTACTTTCTCCTTAGAACAATTATGGCCGATAGCCACTTGTAGTATATAACGTTTTACATTTGTTTCCCTCGGAGAGATGCCACCCCCTTCTCTCGCCTCTTCCTATCGTCCCATCTGCCTCACCTCTGTCTTCAGTAAGGTCTTCGAATCCATCCTCTCCTGTCGTATCCATCAGCACCTTTATCAACACCACCTCCTCCCCCTTATCCAGTGTGGATTCCGACCCTACTCCTTAACCTCCTTCTCTCCCTCCAGCTTAACTCCCGTTGCTCCGCCCTTTTTGTTTCCCCTCGATCTCCAAAATGCCTATGACCGCATATGGCATCCCGGTCTCCTCTTTAAACTCTGAACCTACACACTGCCTATCAGTTTTGTCCGTCTGGTCGCTTCCTTCCTCTCACGCCGTCCTTCCTACATCACCCTCCACAACACCAACTCCCATATCTTTTATCCCACTGCTGGCGTCCCCCAGGGCTCCATCCTCTCCCCTCTCCTCTATCTCCTGTACACAGCGAATATGCCCAAGCCACCCCCACCTGTCCACCTCCTCCAATATGCTGATGGCACCGCCTTCCTGGCTCTCTATCCTACCCTTCAACAGTCCCAATTCACCCTCCAATCCCACCTTGACCATTTCACCACTTGGTGTAACCAGTGGCTCCTTCATCTTAACCCCTCCAAAACCCAGGCACTCATCATAGGCTGCACCACCTGCTCCTTCCGTCTCCACGATTTCTACCACACCATTTATGGTCGTCCCATCCAACTCACCCTCACCTTGATATACCTTGGCCTCACCCTCAACCGCCGGCCGCGGTGGTCTAGCGGTTCTAGGCGCGCAGTCCGGAATCGCGCGACTGCTACGGTCGCAGGTTTGAATCCTGCCTCGGGCATGGATGTGTGTGATTTCCTTAGGTTAGTTAGGTTTAAGTAGTTCTAAGTTCTAGGGGACTGATGACCTCAGATGTTAAGTCCCATAGTGCTCAGAGCCATTTGAACCATTTCACCCTCAACCGTCATCTCACCTGGACCCCTCACCTCTTGACCATCGAGCAAAAAGCTCATTCCTGCCTCCGCCTCCTGAAACGCCTGTCTCGCTAGACATGGGGATTGCATCCTTCCACCATCCTCCACACCTACAAATCCCTCATACCCCTCCGTTATGGCATTGCCTGGATCTCCAACCCCTCCCCCCCCCCCCCCCGCGCTTTTACAAGGCCCTCCAAATCCTCAAAAACTACTCTCTCCCATCTTGCCTTCGGAATCTGCCTTCCTCCCCCAACACGACTCCTGTATGACCTCATCCCCTTTCCCCACCTCCTCTTTTGCCTCCAACATCTCTGCATCCTTTACACTGTCTGCAGGCTTGATCCCCCCCACCTCCTGCTTTCCTCCTTCCTCTCCACCTCCCACCTGTTGCTGCACCTCTATCGCTGTAGCCCTCCCTTTCTCCACCTCCACACCCTCCTTCATCAGAGCAATTTCCAGCACCTCTCCCTCCTGGATGTTGAACTTCGCCATTACATCTACCCTTCCTTCCAACTGTAACCTGGCCTTGTTCCCTCCTCCATGCTTCCTTTTTCCTCTCCCCTCATTCTCCCAGAGCGGATTTTCCGAGTCCCTGCACCCCCTCTGCTTCCCTCCCACATCCTTCCCTCCCTGGCCCTCTTTGGCGCGCCCCCCGCCCGTCTTGCCCCCTCTCCTCCCCTTCTTCTCTTCTCCACCCTCTCCTCAGTTCACTCCCTTCTTCCCTACTCCCTCATCTCTATGCCCCTGGCAGATCCTCCCAGTATGCTCATCGTAACCAGTGTTCTACATCAGTGTTGTGTTTGGTGCTGTTCTCCCATGCGTCAAGAGCTGTGATTTTAATTGTGTGCTGGTCTTCTCCATAGTTTTACTGTCAGTGATTATTATGTGCTACGCTGTCAGTTGATACTCTTATGCTCCAGTCATACTTCGCTTTGTGTTCTTTAATCGTCCCAGCGTGTGGGCGCTTTTTTTTGTATGCACTACTTTTTTACTCTTTTTATCTCCATTTTACAGTCGCCCCCCTTTTTGTACGATTCTCTTCTGTACTGTTCCCCATTTTTTTATATCTATGTACGCCACGTTTTCTCCATTCTGTTATTTTAAATTTGTTCTTTGTATAATTACTGTCTTTCGGCTGAAGAGCAGCGCATATGCTGCTGCCAGCCCAGCTCATATGGGATATTGTAACACAATAAAGGAAAAAAAGTGAGATGCCACCTCTACATTTTTGTCCATATTCAGCATAGCACTCCGATGTGCATGACAAAGGATGTTTTCCACTGTACTGCGGTTTAGGGTTTCTTCCCGTTCCATTTACATGTAATGTAAGGTCCATTTGTGACCTATACAGAGGATGTTTATTCCTGAATTCCTCTCTTAGTACTGTTTCTTGAAACTTTGTAAGTAGGCTTTCACAGAAAATGTACGTCTTCAAGTGTATGCCAGTTCAAATTTCTCAGCATTTCCGCGACGCTCCTCAAGTGATCCAACCGGGCAGTTTTTCTTAGTATACGGTCAATAGCCGTTCTTAGTCCTATCTGGCATGGATCCCGAACACTTGGGCAATACAACGTTTTAAATTCGTTACCAAGACACTATTCTTTCGTATCTAAAATTGGGTGCTGTGCCGACAAAATCTAACACAAATAAGAAACGTTAGTCGGGGGAATGAAGGAGAAGATTATTTACGTGTTAAAGATCGAAACTTTTTACAGCACCTTTCTAAATATTCTGTGTAGAACTATTATTTTCCAATACTCTTATCTCTTACCATTGGTGTCGCACTCAACAATAGTGCAATATAAAATTAAAATGGAGCTAACATAACTGTCTGTGTCCCCTAATCGCCCTTGCCACAGTCCTTTCATTAAATCCTTCAGTACCGTTGGTGAAAATCTTAAATATATGAACTGTGCACTAGAACTTGTCTCACGGAAACTTAATTTGCTGTTTCTTTTGCAAATATGCTACACTTTCCGAAACGTTTTTCGTACGATCTTAGGTTTCCAGCCTCCGTACTTACAACTGATCTTCATTCTTCTGCTACTCTGTAAGAGGCACGCGCCAGACAAGCTACGTTAATATTTGCAACATCTAATGTCACAAAATTGTTGGTACTAGCGTTCGTACATATGACGTAGGCGCACTCATAGGTAATGTCTAATTTGACTGTGCTTTGGTTCATAGACTACAGTATATAATATATTTAATGTTTTTGCTAAGAATCTCTTTCACATTCTTGTTTTTAAATTATTTCATTTTGTGTTACGCGAGCGAGCTACACGGCCGACTATTTGCAGCGGGACAAATTGGCCGATGCTGCGCGTGCAGTGCAGGCCACAAGTATCAAGAGAACACACTTCACGATGTTTTGTAAACGCTGTTCTTTCTTAACAGTAATTATTATTAATTTTTTCTGGATTGAAAATGTCGTCACGAAAGTAAAAAGACTTGTTAACTAACTCCGTTGAGCAAAATATGATACAGAAGGGAAAAAATACGTATCAGCAAATAGAACTCGCTCGTATTTTACGTTATAGCGGAATGCAAATGAAGCTTACCGGAAGTTGTAAAACAAAGTGCAATAAAAGGTGCGTGACGCCAAAATCAGGCACACTCCCTTTTTTTGTAAGCAGCGAGCCGAATCCTGCAGCACTGGTGAAAAAGCTGCATAGTTTCACAATAGGAAAACCAAAAACATCTGATGCTATTTGTAAAGCCACGGCAGACAACCTTTCCTTAACAGCGGTCAGCTTTCAAGCTACGCTAGATTATCATCCACAAGACAGTATCTTCTTGACAGAAATGTTTTTGGTGAAACATGTTTCTACACACACAGTATGCAAAGCAATCATGAGACTCTCTCCCGAGGTACTAGGTAATGATGGAATGAGCATAGGAGTGATTAAAAACTTTTGGTGAAGCAAATGTCACTTCTCCACACACATAGCAAAATGTGTGAGCACTGTTAAGACAAACTCGTGGCATTTTTGTTCACTTCAATAGGAGTCCACCTGAACATCTGGTAGTTAATCTGGAAACAAACGTGCAAAAATTACATGCATTAATAAAGTCACTGAAATTGAAGAGGAGGGAGATAAAAAGATCACTAAAATTGGTATCAAAATGTTTATATCCAAAATATTGCAAACAAGTAAGAACAGGGACAATAATATAATCCATTGTTACTAGTTATTGTGACTTTGACAAACGATTATAATATTTGATTTTAAACTTAACATAAAAATCCGTATATAATTATCTTTATTATATTATAAATTATTATATGAGTTCCCACAGACATCTTCAATTTCTGTTCTGTTAGTGACACATATCCCAGTGAGTGGGAGCAAAGTTTAATTCGACTTCAATGCGATATGCTTGTATAGCTTCCGCAACTAAATGTTGTCTCGAAAACTGGCAGAAGTATGTGAAGTATGCTATCGGCAAGAAATAATCAATGCCTTCTCTGCGCGATAGCAATGGAGATACTATCGAAGAGAACGCTGCCGAAGCAGAGTTACTAAACACAGCCTTCCCAAATTCATTCACCAAAGAGGACGAAGTAAATATTCTAGAATTCGAATCAAGAACATGAGTACGTAGAATTAGATATCCTCGGAGTAGTGAAGCAACTTCAACCACTTAACAAGTCTTCCGGTCCAGATTGTATACCACTTAGGTTCCTTTCAGAGTATGCTGATACAATAGCTCCATACTTAACAATCAAATACAACCGTTCGCTCGATGAAAGATCCGTACCCAAAGATTCGGAAGTTGCATGTGTGGCACCAATATCCAAGAAAGAAATTAATCCATATCATTGACGTCGATATGCAACAGGATTTTGGAACATATAGTGTTCGAACATTATGAACTACCTCCAAGAGCCGGCCGAAGTGGTCGTGCGGTTCTAGGCGCTGCAGTCTGGAACCGCGAGACCGCTACGATCGCAGGTTCGAATCCTGCCTCGCGCATGGATATGTGTGACGTCCTTAGGTTAGTTAGGTTTAACTAGTTCTAAGTTCTAGGGGACTAATGACCTGAGAAGTTGAGTCCCATAGTGCTCAGAGCCATTTTTTTTTAACTACCTCGAAGAAAACGGTATATTGACACACAGTCGACATGGATTTAGAAAACAAAGTTCTTGTGAAAGACAACTAGCTCTTTACTCGCACGAAGGGTTGAGTGATAGTGACAAGGGATTTCAAATTGATTCCTTATTTCTGAATTTCCAGGAGGCTTTTGACACTGTATCATACAAGCGGCTTGAAGTGAAATTGCGTATTCATGGAACATCGTCTCAGGTATGTGACTGGGTCCGTGATTTCCTGTCAGAAGTCACAATTCGCAGTAATAGACAGCAAGTTGTCGAGTAAAACAGAGTAAAAGCGATTTCTGGTGTTTACCAAGGTATTGTTATAGGCCCTTTGCTGTTCCTCATCTATATGATCGATTTGGGAGACAATCTGAGCAGCCGTCCTAGGCTGTTTGCAGATGACGTTGACGTTTATCAACCAGTAAAGACATCAGAAGATAAAAACAAATTGCAAAACTATTTAGAAAAGATATATATTGTGCGAAAATTGGCAGTTGACCCCAAAATAACAAAAAGTGTGAGGTCAACCACATGAGTGTTAACAGGAATTCGTTAAACTTCTGTTACATGATAAATCAGTCAAATCTAAGGGCCGTAAATTCAACTAAATACCTAGAAATTACAATTACGAACAACTTAAATTGTAAGGATCACATTGAAAATGTTGTGGGAAGGCTAATCAAAGACTGCGTTTTATTGGCAGGACACTTAGAAAATGTAACAAATCTATTGAAGAGATTGCCTGCACTACATTTGTCCGTCCTCTTTTAGAATACTGCAGCGCCGTGTGGGATCCTTACCACATAGGATTGACGGAGTACATAGAAAAAGTATTATCGCGAAACAGGGGAGAGAGTGTCACTGAAATGAAAAAGGATTTGAGGTGGACAACATTAAAACCAAGGCGTTTTTCGTTGTGGCGGAATCTTCTCACGAAATTTCCATCACCAACTTTCTCCTCCGAATGCGAAAATATTTAGTTGACATCTACCTATACAGGGCGAAGCGATGACCATAATAAAACAAGGGAAATCATAGTTCACACGGAAAGATACAGGCGTTCTTTATCTCCACGCGCTATACGAGATTGGAATAACAGAGAATTGTGAAGGTGGTTCGATGAATCCTCTGCCAGGCACTTAAATGAGATTTGCTGAGTATCCTCGTAGATGCAGATACTCAAGAATGGTCACCCAAATTCACGAGGCGACTGTAAGTCTATGAGCACATTACCCTCAGTGTCTAAAGTCGTAGAGAATACACTCCTGGAAATGGAAAAAAGAACACATTGACACCAGTGTGTCAGACCCACCATACTTGCTCCGGACACTGCGAGAGGGCTGTACAAGCAATGATCACACGCACGGCACAGCGGACACACCAGGAACCGCGGTGTTGGCCGTCGAATGGCGCTAGCTGCGCAGCATTTGTGCACCGCCGCCGTCAGTGTCAGCCACTTTGCCGTGGCATACGGAGCTCCATCGCAGTCTTTAACACTGGTAGCATGCCGCGACAGCGTGGACGTGAACCGTATGTGCAGTTGACGGACTTTGAGCGAGGGCGTATAGTGGGCATGCGGGAGGCCGGGTGGACGTACCGCCGAATTGCTCAACACGTGGGGTGTGAGGTCTCCACAGTACATCGATGTTGTCGCCAGTGGTCGGCGGAAGGTGCACGTACCCGTCGACCTGGGACCGGACCGGAGCGACGCACGGATGCACGCCAAGACCGTAGGATCCTACGCAGTGCCGTAGGGGACCGCACCGCCACTTCCCAGCAAATTAGGGACACTGTTGCTCCTGGGGTATCGGCGAGGACCATTCGCAACCGTCTCCATGAAGCTGAGCTACGGTCCCGCACACCGTTAGGCCGTCTTCCGCTCACGCCCCAACATCGTGCAGCCCGCCTCCAGTGGTGTCGCGACAGCCGTGAATGGAGGGACGAATGGAGACGTGTCGTCTTCAGCGATGAGAGTCGCTTCAGCCTTGGTGCCAATGATGGTCGTATGCGTGTTTGGTGCCGTGCAGGTGAGCGCCACAATCAGGACTGCATACGACCGAGGCACACAGGGCCAACACCCGGCATCATGGTGTGGGGAGCGATCTCCTGCACTGGCCGTACACCACTGGTGATCGTCGAGGGGACACTGAATAGTGCACGGTACATCCAAACCATCATCGAACCCATCGTTCTACCATTCCTAGACCGGCAAGGGAACTTGCTGTTCCAACAGGACAATGCACGTCCGCATGTATCCCGTGCCACCCAACGTGCTCTAGAAGGTGTAAGTCAACTACCCTGGCCAGCAAGATCTCCGGATCTGTCCCCCATTGAGCATGTTTGGGACTGGATGAAGCGTCGTCTCACGCGGTCTGCACGTCCAGCACGAACCCTGGTCCAACTGAGGCGCCAGGTGGAAATGGCATGGCAAGCCGTTCCACAGGACTACATCCAGCATCTCTACGATCGTCTCCATGGGAGAATAGCAGCCTGCATTGCTGCGAAAGGTGGATATACACTGTACTAGTGCCGACATTGTGCATGCTCTGTTGCCTGTGTCTATGTGCCTGTGGTTCTGTCAGTGTGATCATGTGATGTATCTGACCCCAGGAATGTGTCAATAAAGTTTCCCCTTCCTGGGACTATGAATTCACGGTGTTCTTATTTCAATTTCCAGGAGTGTATTATCACGAACAGTTGATGGATTACCTTAATACACTCCTGGAAATGGAAAAAAGAACACATTGACACCGGTGTGTCAGACCCACCATACTTGCTCCGGACACTGCGAGAGGGCTGTACAAGCAATGATCACACGCACGGCACAGCGGACACACCAGGAACCGCGGTGTTGGCCGTCGAATGGCGCTAGCTGCGCAGCATTTGTGCACCGCCGCCGTCAGTGTCAGCCAGTTTGCCGTGGCATACGGAGCTCCATCGCAGTCTTTAACACTGGTAGCATGCCGCGACAGCGTGGACGTGAACCGTATGTGCAGTTGACGGACTTTGAGCGAGGGCGTATAGTAGGCATGCGGGAGGCCGGGTCGACGTACCGCCGAATTGCTCAACACGTGGGGCGTGAGATCTCCACAGTACATCGATGTTGTCGCCAGTGGTCGGCGGAAGGTGCACGTGCCCGTCGACCTGGGACCGGACCGCAGCGTCGCACGGATGCACGCCAAGACCGTAGGATCCTACGCAGTGCCGTAGGGGACCGCACCGCCACTTCCCAGCAAATTAGGGACACCGTTGCTCCTGGGGTATCGGCGAGGACCATTCGCAACCGTCTCCATGAAGCTGGGCTACGGTCCCGCACACCGTTAGGCCGTCTTCCGCTCACGCCCCAACATCGTGCAGCCCGCCTCCAGTGGTGTCGCGACAGCCGTGAATGGAGGGACGAATGGAGACGTGTCGTCTTCAGCGATGAGAGTCGCTTCTGCCTTGGTGCCAATGATGGTCGTATGCGTGTTTGGCGCCGTGCAGGTGAGCGCCACAATCAGGACTGCATACGACCGAGGCACACAGGGCCAACACCCGGCATCATGGTGTGGGGACCGATCTCCTACACTGGCCGTACACCACTGGTGATCGTCGAGGGGACACTGAATAGTGCACGGTACATCCAAACCGTCATCGAACCCATCGTTCTACCATTCCTAGACCGGCAAGGGAACTTGCTGTTCCAACAGGACAATGCACGTCCGCATGTATCCCGTGCCACCCAACGTGCTCTAGAAGGTGTAAGTCAACTACCCTGGCCAGCAAGATCTCCGGATCTGTCCCCCATTGAGCATGTTTGGGACTGGATGAAGCGTCGTCTCACGCGGTCTGCACGTCCAGCACGAACGCTGGTCCAACTGAGGCGCCAGGTGGAAATGGCATGGCAAGCCGTTCCACAGGACTACATCCAGCATCTCTACGATCGTCTCCATGGGAGAATAGCAGCCTGCATTGCTGCGAAAGGTGGATATACACTGTACTAGTGCCGACATTGTGCATGCTCTGTTGCCTGTGTCTATGTGCCTGTGGTTCTGTCAGTGTGATCATGTGATGTATCTGACCCCAGGAATGTGCCAATAAAGTTTCCCCTTCCTGGGACAATGAATTCACGGTGTTCTTATTTCAATTTCCAGGAGTGTACTTATTGGATCCATGATAAATCTCAATCAGGTTTCCGAAAACAGAGCAAATACATTAAACAAAGTGTCTGATGACATCAAACATGCCTTGTACACGCATAAAGCAATCATTTTAATACAACTTTATTTTCACAAGGCTTTTATTTCTATACGTTACTTACAGAAATGAAACAGATGGATTCCTCAAACAGTGCTCTATTGCGGTCAACCAACTATCCCAAAAACGGACGTCAACTACTAGCCTGTAAGTCAGAGAAATCATGGCAACAAATGCTCACTGCACCCGTCAGGGTTCAGTACTTGGTCCATCATTTCCGTTGCTGTATATTAATCATATTTAATCTGCGCTGTCCATCAAATCGTGGAAAGAAGATAGAATTAAACTGAAAACAGATACAGCATTTATTGACTAAGAAAAAGTATTTTATATGATTGGTTGGAAATTATTATTTAAAGCAATGAACAAAGAAGGATTTGCCTGGAAAGACAGGCAGTTAATGCTGAGTACACACGAAAGTTAAAGTACAGAACTGGATATTAATGGTAACAGGAAGGAAGCAAAAATCAGAAAGGGAAGTAACGCAGGGATGCCCTCTATCACCATATTTATTTAATATATTCGTGTAGGAGGCACTAAAAACTATGATAGAAAAGACGACCGGAATTAAAATTAATGGTATTCATATTCACTGCATTGGATTTGCTGGTGAACTTGTAGTAGTGACAAATTCAAAGAAAGATCTTAGATCAAGAGATAACAAAACTAAAGCTAAAAGAAGTAGCAAGAAGACAAAAGTCGTGGTTATAGACAAGAAAGATGGTGGAGGTAAGACTGATAAAACAGGCAGTGAGCAAATAGAGGAGGTAACCAAATTTCACAATCTCGCTAGCATTGTGGAGGAAACAATTGGTATCTCAAAGAAATCAAGAGAGGGATAACACTGGCTATGAGTGCCTTCCAAAATAAGAAGAACCTTCTACTGAACAAGAACATCAGCTTCGTACCAAGAATGGATTAGTAAAGACTTTTATGTGGTGTGCCCTGACATATGAATGTTAAACCCTGACGTTAGAAAAGCAGAAGAAAGATCGCCTTGAAGCAGCGGAAATGTGGTCCTATAGGAGACTTACAAGAACTAGCTTGATCGGCAGGAAAACGAAAGAGACGGTGCTACAGAAAATAGGTGAGGAGAAAGAACTGCTGGAAGTCAGAGGCTAACACAAAGCAAAACGCTCTGGACACTTAATTAGAAATGATTTTTCTACAAAACACTTTCGAAGGCAAGATCGTAGGGAAGAAAATGAGGCGATGACGGAGAATATTCTATTTACAAAACACGATCAGTGAGATGTATTGTTCTTCAAACATGGGCATGAAGAGGACTGCTGAAGAGAGAAAACTGTGGTTGCAGAGACAGGGCTTATCCTCCTGAAAGGAGAACATTGCTAGTGACATTCAGGTGTATCTAAACACCAGCCCTTAGAAAACTGCAGCTTCCGTGTCACGTATAAATGACAGACGACCTTTGTTCGGTATCATGATGGGCACAAAGGGTGGGTCTACAATATATCTCCTATTATGTTTGTTTGTGTATATTGTTTTATGTATGTGCGGATATATTATACTAAAAGTAAAACTAATCGCGAAAAGAAACACCTGAAATAATTTTAACTTGAAGCTAATAGAGATGCACCTGTGTCTGAATCTGTGTCTACTGCTCTAAGCTGAGAAAGTTTGTTTCGTGAATAAGCAAAAACTTTCTTGCTAATGCTTGAAAGTCTCAATTACTAGAGCATCAATTACGGTTCTTATTGTACCTCCACAGTGTTAGAGAACATGAGCACATATCATTCAGTGTTCGTCAAAAAATGTCTGGTGATAAGATTTTAACCTAGAAAGAATATGTAGGGGTGACATCTCGTTGATCAGAAGCAACTGCCAACATCCTCCGATCGCCTATAAAACCTACGCTGTTCATAAATAGGAGCTTGTGTAGGATCGTCGGATACTGATCCTGTGCGACTAAGTCTACATTTGGTTATGTGATATCCAGCAGTTAGCAGATTTGTACTAATAACGAGAAACACTTCTAAATTCCCTTAATCATACCTGCAGACCCACCAGCAAACATCAACCAAACGTCCGAAGTTCCTATAAAAGCTGAGCACAATTTACTTCCTCAAAAGTCACTTCAGAAAATAATTTAGGCCTATTAAATCTCCTTTCATAGAATTTTCATGTATTGTCGCATAGGTTTACAATGATAAAATCTCAGACCTCTCTCTCTCTCTCTCTCTCTCTCTCTCTCTCTCTCTCTCTATACAACTCTGTACCAGTTTATTTTTTACAAAATGGTGCTCAACAATCGACAATCCCATAGCTCCGTACATTAACATTTCTCTAGTGAGTTCTTTCCCAATCGCAAAATTTTGACTATAGCCGACCGTGCGCCACGGAGTAATTATTTCGCGTAGTAACCGCATCCCTCCCGCAGGCGAAATGCGCTGACTCTACGTATTTTACCATATGTAGCTCTACGGCTACGCTATGATAGTGTATTTCATTGCTCTTCGTAAAAGTAATTGCCTCACCAACATCGTTGGACTGCTTAAGATCGGTGATGCTGTTATTGTAACATATCTCAAAATAAATACAAAGAATTATTGAAGTTGAAGGTTGATTCAGAAGTCCGCTGATCTAGCCAGCGCTGTATCAATAAACGAACATATCTAATTAATGCAGATTTAGCCGAGATATTGTATTGCCTCTCGTGGGAGTGAAGATATGGTTCACATCTTTACATAAACCTACTCTCACTAGCCACATCGCCATTGCGAACAGCAATTTAAAGAAATTTGCAGTAGTAAGATGCTCTCGTCTAAAATAGCGTGCATCTTAATTTGTGGTAGCAAGGTCTGCGCTACTCCTTTCCGATTGGAATGCAACTATCATGCACCTTTTACGGGACGCCCCGATAGCTGATTGGTCAGCGTGACGGTTTGGCGTCCTACGGGCCCGGTTTCGATACCGCATCAGGGACTGGGTGTTGTCTTCATCATCATTTCATCCCCATCTGGCACGCAGGTCGCCCAGTGTGGCGTCGAAAGTAATAAGATCTGCACCAAGGCGGCCGGACTTGCCCCACAAGGGGCCACCCGGCCAATGACGCCAATCGCTCGTTTCCATACGCCTTTTATAATTTGCGAAAATCATTACACTACTTAATAGCACAATTAATCTACACTATTAAAGAAAATCGAATTAATTAAATTCACTATGCTTACTAGTTAATTTACATTAGTTCCACATTCTACAAGCCGGCCGGAGTGGCCGAGCGGTTAAAGGCGCTACAGTCTGGAACCGCACGACCGCTACGGTCGCAGGTTCGAATCCTGCCTCGGGCATGGATGTGTGTGATGTCCTTAGGATTAAGTAGTTCTAACAAGGGGAGGCCGCCAATTGTGAAATTCAGATTCGATTCATACTGCGCATAATAAAAGCTCATGGCCAGAGGTGTAATGTGGCAAAGCACCAAGATTTACTTCTCAGCCTTTGTCGAGAAAATCGACAGTTAAAAGAAATCGTTGCGGTGAAATACTCTCTACGATTAATGATTTTCTACAGCGTCATAGCGCAGCGGTAAGCGCTGGGGTTCGTAATCCGAAGGTCGCCGGATCGAATCTCGCGCCATGCAATATTTTTTTTATTATTAGTTTTTTGCAATTCAAATATATATATATATATATATATATATATATATATATATATATATATATATATATATAAACTATTAATGAATTGCTTATGCATGTTGGTGAAGGCGGATCGCTCTCCAATTGTGCCGCCTCCATTTTTCCGTTTGTTTAACAGGGTGTACCAAAGCTGTCCCGTCCGCACTGATTTTCGACGATGTTATAAGTTGCGCTAGGGACCGCATCTGCCTTCTTTCGAAGTTAGCAGGCAACTACGCTGTTAAGGGGCGGCTCGTTTCGGCCCATTCAACATCTATCCTTCAAGTGCAACGAGCAAGTAACGGAGTTTATATTTCATACCTGCCACAGCAAGTATGTGTTCGTGGGGTCTCTGTTCTAATTCGAACGTTTGACTTACGCTATACGTATTCGTTTCTACGTCTTCCGTTAACTATACGTGGTTAACATTATGATGACAATTAATAACATTTGTGAAATACAACTTTGTTTGCGGAAAACATAATGATGTTCGAAGTCGCCAGTTTTTCCACGACAAACGACTTTCAACAACTTATTATATGCATAATTGTTGTAACTGATTGCCGGGAATTTATATATATATATATATATATATATATATATATATATATATATATATATATATATATATATATTACAAAAAACAAATACTAAAAAAAAGTTGCATGGAGCGAGATTCGATCCGGCGACCTTCGGATTACGAACCCGAGCGCTTACCGCTGCACCACCACGCTGTAGAAAATAACTAATCGTAGAGAGTATTTCACCGCAACGGTTTCTTTTAACTGTCGATTTTCTCGACAACGGCTGAGAAGTGCATGTTGGTGCTTTGCCACATTACACCTCTGGCCATGAGCTTTTATTATGCACAGTATGAATCGAATCTGAATTTCACAATTGGCGGCCTCCCCTTGTAAGTTCTAGGGGACTGATGACCACAGATGTTAAGTCCCATAGTGCTCAGAGCCATTTGAACCATTTTTTTGTAATATCTAACGCATGTTGTGAGCCAAGTTCTTTCTCTGTCTCTATGTGTAGTACTCCTTTATGTCTTGGTAAGGGTAGAACCCCTTCACCCTCTTCGTTTCTTGGTATGCTAATAAGTATGCACCAGGATGTGGAATTCTTATAATCTCAAAATGACCTGCAAACAGCATCTGCCATTTCTTACTGCGTTTCTGCAACAGAGATGCCTGTAGGTGTGTCGGTAAGAGTAGCCTATTCCGCACATTAAAGATCTTACTGTTATCAGACTACTGTTATGCTTTAATCTCCTCTTCCCGGTCTCTGCAGCCATGTTAAGTACAGTCATTAGTATTTTTCTTCCAAACTTGGTTTTGCGCTCTATAATTCGGGTCAACTATTGAACCATTTATTGTTTTCTTCTTTCCTAAACATCAGTTCTGCAGGCGTAAATCTTGTTGAGGTATGAGGGAGATTATTCACAATTTCCTCAGAATCTGTAAGTAATCCATCGACTTCGTCTGGCGATTTGGATAGTATGGTCTCTAACATATTGGGCTCTCGAAACACCCTTTGCATCGGACTTGCTCGATGGTGATAACATAACACGTAAAAGTTCCTTTAGTCCTCACCTATGTACTCTCACGTTGCTTAAAAACCGATCTTATCGCAAAGCATATCACTGACACAAAGTTTCCTACATATATCACACTCATCCCTTTTCCAGTCACTGATAATTAAAAATTGCATTCATCTACATATAACAGCTTTGTAGCTAATTATTAAAAGCAGAAACTGCAATCTAGTTTAAGTCCCAGAAAAATTCTCTACAAAGACCAGATTGGTGTAGGTAATGAGCTAGCATGTCATTCTTGTGCTTCCCTTAACTCAAGACGTGATCAGTGCGAAATTCGTATAGATGGACCCGCATTGTCGTGGCTGACTGTATAACTAGGGTGCAGCTTACACAGAATTAGCAGATCTCCTCATCATTTCATCATCATTCATGAAAATGTCGAGACTGGACTGAGCAAAGGTTGGGAATTTGTACGAATGCTGATAACCGCGCAGTTGAGCGTCCCACAAACCAAACATCATCATCATCATCATCATCCACCGATAATGTATGAAAGCATTAGTGCATAAACTATGCATTCATAATATGCCAACCATAACAATGTGCAACAAATATTATGACACTACAACGAATAAAACAATTTATGTATGCGACAATAGAAACCCCTGTTTCGAATCCTGTCACGCCTAAGCTACTTACACTATATCCCTTGTGTTTGTGTATACTGTTGTATGTGTGTACGTGCGGATATATTGTACTGATGTTGCCGTTAATTGTGAAAAGAAAACAAACTTGGAGTAATTTTAACCTGAAGCTATTAAAGATGCACCAATGTGTGTCCACTGCTCTACACTGAGAAAGTATGTGTCTTGAATACGCAAAAAGCTTTGTTAATGTTTGAAAGTCTCAATTACTAGCGCACGAATTACGGCTCTTATTCTACCTCCACAGTCTTACAGAACGTGATCATATATCATCCAGTCTTCGTCAAAAAATATCCAGCAATAAGATTTTAACCTAGAAAAAATATGTAGTGGTGAAATCTCGATGATCACGCAGAGCAGAGGCAACTGTCGATATCCTCTCGCCACCTGTAAAAATAAATGGGAACTGGTATAGGATCTTCAGATACTGATTCTGTACGACTCAGTCGATATTTGGTTATATGATGCGTAACCGTTTTTAGATTTGTATTAATAACAGAAAACACTTCTAAATTCCCTTAACCCTCCTTGCAGATCCACCAGCAAACATTAACCAAACGTCCGGAGTTCCTATAGAAGCTTAGCACAATTTCCTTCCTCAAAATGCACTTCAGAAAATAATTTAGATAGATTGACTTACCTTTTCTAGAACTTCCATATATTCTCGCATAGGTTTATAGTGATAAATCTCAGATATCTCTCTTTATTTGTACATCTCTGTACCAGTTTATTTTACGCAAAATGGTGCTCAACAATCGACAATTATGCTCATCTGAGGCCCATAGGTCCATAAATTAACGCCCCTCTTTAGCGAGTCCTTTCCTGATCGCAAAATTTTTACTGTGACCAACCGCGTGCCACATAGCAACTCTGTTTCTCGGAGTAAACACATCCCTCCCGCAGGCGAAATGCGCTGAGACGATGTATTTTATCAATTTTAGCGGTACATCCGGTTCCCGTAACCATCCTAGAGGAATCGGATTCCGACCATGGCTAACGATAGGTCTGGCACGCCCACCACGGACGCATCATTTGGCGGGACTAGCCCCCATTCTACGTCCAATACTTTCCAATCATACCTGCCCACGTTAGGCTAAATTTTTCTGCCTGACTCATGTAATACTGTCACCGTCAGAGGGTGGTACGGGACTACAAGTCCTACCGCCACATCTCCAAAGTGAATTGCAGTGACGCAGTCAGTGCCCTGTGGATAAATTTACCGCCTCACCAACACAGACCGTAATAGACCGGTGATGCTGTATTGTAACATATCACAAAAAAAAACCAGCAATCAGTCTGAAGAAGATTTAGACGAAAGTTCACAGAGTGCCGCCAACCAACGCAGAGTCGCACGGAATAAGACCACCGAAACCCATAACCCACTTCCCGGCGCCCTTCCCGAATCCTGCACGCCCCACACCCACCCCCCAAGTAATGAACAAAATAGCTAGATGAATAATATGCCGCCGACCAACGCAAACAGTTCGCAGAACCAAAGAGATAGGTAAATAATGTGCCGCCAACCAACGCAGAGCCGCGCAGAATAAGACCACCGAAACCCACAGGCCACCCCTGGGCGCCCACCCCGACTCCCAGCCAGCGACCGCCACACACACACGCACACACACACACACACCCCAAATAATGAACAAAATAGTTAGATAAATAATATGTCGCCGACCAATGCAGAGCCAGTCAAAGAGATCCCCCACCCAGCGACCGCCACACCCAACCCCCAAATGAACAAAATATTGCAGAGCCACCCAGGATACCATGGGCCCCAAACCAAACCCCCAAAAACCACAAGCCACCCCTACACCCACTCCAACCCCAAAATCAGCCTCAAAAACCACAGGCTACCCCCACGCTCACCCCAACCCCCGAACCACCCCCACGCCCAATCTCCCCCCCCCCCCCCAAATGAATAAAATATCACTAATGCAGAGCTGCCTGGGATACCATGGGTCCCAAACTAAACCCCCAGAAACCACAGGTCACTCTCGCTCCCCCTCCCCCCCATGTCCACCCCAACCCCAAAATCACCCATGTATGTCGATATTCCATCCCCATGCATCCACTCACACCCATCCCCCCAAAACCCCACCAGCTTTCCCTTCCTTCTGTTCATCTTCCCTTCCTCCTGCATCAGCTAATCCCCACCCTCTCTCATCGCATTTCTCCTGCCCTCTGTATCCCTCCACCCCTCTCTCTGTAGATTCTCTCCTGCCCCATCCTTCCCTGAGTCTTCTCCACCTCACCTCTCATGATCCATTTTCCCCTCCTCTCTCTCTCTCTCTCTGTATATATCCTATTCTCCTCTTGATGTTGACCTCCTCCTCACCCCTCTCTTTGCCCCTCCTACCCTCCCTACATCCTTCTAATTCTCCCATTTCTATCTGTCCAGCTCTTTCTGCCTCCTGTCTACCCATCTCCTCTTCCTCCTTTCTGTGCCCCCCCCCCCTCCCTCTAGCCAGCCCATCCACAGATGTAGACCCTACAAGGCATGCCAATACCACTCATACAACACACCTGTCTTGCAGAGAAGCCTAAATGTCAGGGGTTAAAAACATTTCTTGCTATTGCAGGAGGGTCTAACCTCCAAATGCTGATTCTCATGTAGTAAGTGGTATGTTTTCCAGTTTTGGTTGAAATCGACCCAGTTGCTTAGGGTTAGATGCTGGACATGCACATGTACGTGCATATATGCATTCATACACCCTGTTTCATAAATATATAAGGATTTATTTATAGACAGTGCGATACAAACAAAAGCAGAACCAAAGGGATCGCAAGTAATGGTATACAAATACATGCATTCGATCTGCTGACGATATTGTAATTTTAACAAATTCTGAAAAGAGCATTAATTGTATATTTAAAATGGTGTCTCACGCCTCATAACCAAAAACTGTAAACAAATTCAAACTACACAAATTGTGGTGAGAGATAAATAGGTAGGGCAAACATTAAGGTATGAAATAAAGTACCAATGAATTCTGCTAATAGGAATGGCAATAGAAGCGTAATGGATATTAACAGAGGAATTGCAATTACTAAACAAAAGTTCAGAAATAAGAGTAATTTATTAACAGACAGTCACTTTGATACCGGAATAAGAAATAAATTCGTCAAAACATTTATTTGGAGAATTTTAAGCTATGACTGATATGTGTGGACTCTACGAAGACGAGAGACGAAAGAATTAGAAGCAATAGAGGCGTGGATATAGAGAATAACAACAAAAACATCCTGCAATAAAAGAAAATCAGATGGACAAATAGTATGGCTCTGAGCACTATGGAACTTAACTTATGAGGTCATCAGTTCCCTAGAACTTAGAACTACTTAAACCTAACTAACCTAAGAACATCAGACACACCCATGCCCGAGGCAGGATTCGAAGCTGCGACCGTAGCGGTCGCACGGTTCCAGACTGTAGCGCCTAGAACCGCTTGACCACTTCGGCCGGCGGACAAATAGTAATAGAAATTAAAGAGGAAAAGTCAGTGATCGATATGATACAGAGAAGAAAAAATAAATTAATTATATACATATTTCGATATAACGGCACCACAAAAAAAACATACCAGAAAAATCCTGGAAAAACGGACCGAGAAACAGGCCCAGAACATCCATACGACTAAGTGATTCCAGTGGAATGAACTGCAACAGCTACAAGGAAATGATGCAGATGCCGAGGGACTGAAGGATGGCTATATCAACAAAGGCTTTTCCTTTTGTGTCTCATTATGATGCTGAAAAAAATTGAGAGAATGGCTACGGCGAGGTCAGAAATGTACATCACAAAACTTTCACCAAGATCTCTAGCCACAAACTAAATATAGCTCCTACCCGGCTGTGTGAAACCACTATCCATCCCGGCCCTGTGAAACAACCATCTATCCCGGTAACCGCGATTTGCGTCACTCGGTTGCAGCTCGTAAACCAAGCCCGTGAAACTGCACAAGCCGGGAGCTGTAATCTACTTGCCGCTGCCGCAGTAAGCTAGAAACTAGCGCAGGTAAGTGTTTACGTTGGCTAAACTCGGTGTCTGCTAGAACTAAACAGCTCGTAAACTGTGCAGCTTTAGGCTGCTTATTTCGACAAGTTGAGATGTGAAGTGCTCGACATGTCAGCAAACAGGATAGCGCCAGCATCTGCCCGGCAGCAAACTAGCCGCATGTGCATCACGTCCGCAGCCGCGTCTCGTTGTTCGTAAGCTGCAGGAACTCTGCGAGGGCCGCGGTCAGCAGAAGAGACGGTGCTTCTTCGGGCGTGCAAAGGCCAGCGCCCATAAAGCCAGCGGCCGGCCAACTTTGCACACCAGCCGCTGAACGTCGCTCCAGGAGCTCACCTCGCCCTGCTTCTCTGCTCCACTTTCACAGACACACCGCAGACATTCTCCAGAGCGGAATGTTCGCCACACCTCTCGTCGCGACAGCTGAAATCTGCTATATGGTCCCACTAAAACGACGTACTAAAACAAAGAAATATAAAACTTCCTGGCAGATTGAAACTGTGTGCCGGACCGAGACTCGAACTCGGGACCTTTGCCTTTCGCGGGCAAGTGCTGCAAGTGCTCTACCGCGAAAGGCAAAGGTCCCGAGTTCGAGTCTCGGTCCGGCACACAGTTTTAATCTGCCAGGAAGTTTCATATCAGCGAACACTCCGCTGCAGAGTGAACATCTCATTCTGGAAAGAAATATACGATATCAACCAGAGAATTGCAGCTGCTATCAAAATTATCGTCACATGTAACATTGCACATATGGTGCCATACATCTACATCTATATAAATTGAGGCATATGGAGCGTAGCTGAAGCGCCAAGGAAACTGGTATTGGCATGCGTATTCAAATACAGAGATATGTAAACAGGCAGTATACAGTGCTGCGGTCGGCAACGCCTATATAAGACGGCAAGTGGCTGGCGCTGTTGCAGGTTGCTGACGCTGAACGAGGACTCTGTACCAGCACCCATCGCCAGCCGCCGAGCAGCACAAACGCACAACGTCAAGGTATCGACCTGCATGATACCCACAACTAACAAAGTCTATCCTTGCACAACCTATCGCAGGCAGCAAGACAACCGCTACTGCTCTTACCACCCGACCTAACTTTCGCAGAGGTTTTTTTCCCTTGGCTCTTGCCTTGGCACTTTTTTTTTCTCTGTCCTTCAAACCGCTACCCTTCGTCAGATTTCGACCAATCTATCTCCAGATGAGCGCGTATTAATGGTTAATCCTAACCAGACGTACGCAAACATCGCAGTACCCACATCCTGCGACACCTCACTTTAGTGAATACTAACCCTTATGCAGAGATGGCAGTAGACCTAGTGTGTTGGCCATCATGCCAGTGGGGGCGTGGAGGGGCTCCACCTCTTTTTTTTTTAAAAAAAAAGGCGCTGTTGTTACATCGGTTACTACTACTATAATGGCAGGTTATCATGATTTAAGTGAGTTTGAACCTGGTGCTATAGTCGGCGCACGAGTGATGGGGCACAGTATCTCCAAGGTAGCTATGAAGTGGGAATTTTCCCGTATGTCCATTTCACGAGTATACCATGAATATCAGGAGTCCTGTAAAACATCAAATCTCCAAATCGCAGCGGCCGGAAAAAAAATCCTACAAGAACGGGACCATCAACGACTGAAGAGAATCGTAAAACTTGACTGAAATCCTTACGAAAACTGCTGCACATTTCAATGTTGGGCCATCAGCAAGTGTCAGCGTGCAAACCATTCAACGCCGGCCGCGGTGGTCTAGCGGTTCTAGGCGCTCAGTCCGGAACCGCACGACTGCTACGGTCGCAGGTTCGAATCCTGCCTCGGGCATGGATGTGTGTGATGTCATTAGGTTAGTTAGGTTTAAGTAGTTCTAAGTTCTAGGGGACTGATGACCGCAGATGTTAAGTCCCATAGTGCTCAGAGCCATTTGAACCATTTTTGAACCATTCAACGAAACATCATCGATATGAGCTTTCGGAGCCCAAGTCCCAGTCGTGTACCCTTAATGACTTCACGACACAAAGCTTTACGTCTTGCCTGGGCCTGTTAACAATGACCTTGGACTGCTGATGACGAAACACGTTGCCTGGTCGGACAAGCCTCGTTTCAAATTGTATCGAGTGGATGGACGTGTACAGGTGTGGACACAACCTCATGAACCCATGACCCTGCATGTCAGCAGAGAACTGTTCAAGATGGTGGAGGCTCTGTAATGGTGTGGGACATGTGCAGTTGAATGATATGTGACCCCCCGATACGTCTGGATACGACTCTGACTGGTGACACGTGCGTAAACAACCTACCTGATCATCGGCATCCATTCATGCCCAATGTGCATTCCGACGAATTTGGGCAATTCGTGGCCGAGCGGTTCTAGGCGCTACAGTCTGGAACCGCGCGACCGCTACGGTCGCGGGTTTGAATCCTGCCTCGGGCATGGATGTGTGTGATGTCCTTATGTTAGTTAGGTTTAAGTAGTTCTACGTTCTAGGGGACTGATGACTCAGAAGTTAAGTCCCATAGTGCTCAGAGCCATTTGAACCATTTGGGCAATTCCAACAAGACAATGCTAACACCCCACACGTCCAGAATTGCAACAGAGTGGCTCCAGAAACAAGAGGCTCCAGGGACATTCTTCTGAGTTTAAACACTTCCGCTGGCCACTAAACTCCCGAGACATGAACATTAGTGAAGGTACCTGGGATGCCTTGCAACGCGCTGTTCAGAAGGCATCTCAACCCCCTCGTACTCTTACGGATTTATGGACAGCCCTGGAGGATTCATCGTGTCAGTTTCCTCAGGCACTACTTCAGGTTTTAGTCGAGTCCATGCCACGTCGTGTTGCGGCACTTCTGCGTGCTCGCGTGGGTCCTACATGATGTTAGGCAGGTGTACCGGTTTCTTTGGTTCTTCAGTGTATAAGCGATATCAAATGAAAGCGAGACAACTGGCATTATCCCATCGTGAGAAGACGATCAATGCCTTCATGGAGAAATATTTGTGATTTTCTACGAAACCATGATTGTGTCCAACCAAATCGACAGCCGCAAACGTCTAGAAATATAGAAATCGCATGGTAAGATATCAGGACTCCATGAAGGAAGCGAAACTTCTTTAGAGTACTCGAAACAATCTTGGCAACATGTGGGCTGGAATTTTTTTGACAGGTTGTTTCGACTATGCTGCATTAGTTTCGCTGGGAACCCCTTAAACATTCTCCATATAGTACCGATCTCTCCACGTGCGATTTCCGTATTTTTGGGTCTCCGAAGAAAGACATTCTTGGCCATCCATTTGCTTCAGACGAAGACGTGCATTCTTGGACACAATCATGATTTCGTAGTAAATCGCAAACATTTTTCCACGAAAGCAGTGGCAGTCTTATATCACAGTGGTATAAATTTATTGACAGTTAGCGTCTACTTTTGAAATAAACAGTTTACTTACTTTTTTCCATCTCTCTCGTTTTCATTTGACTGTTGCCCTTAATATGATCGAACTTAGATTATGCTTATCTGCAACAAACCGACTTTAAAGATACTGATCCCTTATTCTGCGATTCCAGTCTTTTACCCTTCTTATGCATAGAAGTCACTAGCGCTTTTTTCTGGCCGCTTGGGACTTTCCACTAGGCGATAAGTTCACGACAAATGAAACGTAAGTGTGGGCCTAGTGACCAGGAGTACTAGCTGTAAAACAGAACTGGCATTGTATCTGAATCTGAGACTTACTTGTTTTTAACTTTTTCGGCGGCTTTCCAACGCAAGGGATGTGTCAGGCCCTCCATATGGGATTTTGTGCAGTGGTCAAACACCGGTATGTCTGTATGATCGTTCACGTGAAACGTTTTTTAAAAAGTGAAATTTTGAACTTCAGCTTTCCTCTTTGCACGATTTTTAGCCATTCCTGGCACGTGTTTGGTTTCGGCAGATAGTTCAGGAGCTGTAAGTGGTTCCAGTAACATACAAGACCTCTTGGCGACAAACATTACTGGGAAAATAGAGAGCTTCATGACGGATATAGGACTCGTAACCACAAGATTGTTGTAGCGAGACTGAATATCGTAACATCCATATCCTCCAAAAATAAATGCAAAATGAAACAATTTAAATAATCAGATAAAAGTGTTCTTGCCGTCTTCATAGAGATAGTCTCCTTTTCTCCCACACCAAGTATGTGAGCGTCGAACAAATGTGGCTAGAATTCAATGAAATTGTATTGATAGCAACTGAAAGAAACTAAAATAAAACCCCTAAGGTACATAAAAAATCTCAGGACACTATTTCAGAAGTAACGAAAAAAATATACGACATTAAAATAACGTAAATTCTCGAAGATTGGTAACAGGTTTCAGATGCTCGAAACTTACAAGGAGGACTTCCATGTGAGGTGCTTCTGATATTACCCGCATCAAAACTCTGTCTCGAAATCTGGCAAGGAATTCAAAGATATCCTGGTCGTATGTCAAATTTACCGACGTAAAGATACAATCACTGCATGATGCCAATGGTAATACTACCGACGACAACGCCACTAAAGCAGAGATACTAAACACGGTTTTCCGAACTTCCTTCACCAAACGAGGCGCAGAAAGTGTTCCTGAATTCTGAATAAGAACGGCTGCCAACATGAGTACTTCGGAAGAAGATCCCATAGGTGATACTTTGAATCATTCCATTCCATGAAGGGCTTTCTTTCAGAGTATGCTGATGAAATTTCTGTTTTTAGCAATCATGTGTAATGGCTCGCTACAGGAAAGATGAGCTTCTACGGACTGGAAAGTAGCGCAGGTCACACCAACACACAAGAACGGAAATAAAAGTAATCCACTGAATTATACAAGCACATCACTGACATCGAATTGCAACAAGATTTTGGGCGGATACTGTTTCAGCACTACAAAATTCCTCAAAGAAAACAATTGATTGGCAGCATTGGTTCAGAAAATGTCGTTCTGGTGAAGCACAACTGGCTCTTCATTCACAGTAAGTAAAGAAATCCGTCATCCAAAGCTGATTCCATATTTGTGGATTTCCAGGAAGCTTTCGAAACTGTTTCCCACAAGCCGCTTCTAATCAAACTGCGGGCATGTGGAGTATCTTCTCAGTTGCGCAAATGAATTCGTCACTTCTAGCCATACAGGTCACATTGCGCCATCTAGTGGATCCGAAGGGGGTTCCCCAGGGAAGTGTTACAGGCCATTTGCTATTCTTACTCTATAGAAACTATTTAGATGGGAGGCGGTTAATTCCCCGGGGCTTGTTCCCACGAAGGGAAGACCAGTGGGGATGCCAAAGTGACACCACCCGCTGACAAACGGCATCAGAGATCATCGGAGGGAGTGGAAGAACTAACGGGCCGAGGTACGAGGACTGCAGCCTTGACAGCAGCGTCAGACCGACGGGACCAGGAACCAATATGAACATCACTGTGGCTCCAACCAGAGTAACAGCTGTCCTGGACCCGTTGCAGTAAGGGATGGACTACGTACAGCAAACAGACGCTCTGGAGGGCACTGAGAGGGTGGGAACACACGACGCAATTGAAAAGCATGTGTCGCGGGATGTACTGTGTGGCCTGATACAGGGCGAAGAGTTCTACAGTGAATACTCAGCAGTATTTAGGAAGCCGACATCGAAAATCATCGATGCCAATGACGCCAACTCCTTCTTTTAAAAAGTCCTCAAGGAAACGGGCCAGGCGGCCACAGAAGCCCCATACGTAGAGATTATGGAGGATATCAGTTCTCCAGCAGGTGTCGTAGGCCTTCTCCACATCGAAAAACACGACCACAGTCTGGGATTTCCACAAAAAACCATTCATGACATTGGTGGACAAAGTGACGAGATGGTCAACTGCAGAACGGCGCCTTCGAAGTCCACACGGTGCAGTGGTTAGTAAATTGCGAGACTTGAGCCACCATACCAGCTGGGCATGAACAATATGTTCCATCACTTTGCAAACGCGGATGGGGCGGTAGAAGGAAGGTGTTTGTCCATACTGGGCTAAGGTATTGGTATGACAGTGGCTTCACGTCAGCATCTGGGAAACGCGCCCTCTGCCCAGATGCTGTTGTACATATTAAGCAGAAAATGCTTGCCCGCAAGAGAAATGCTCTGCAACATCTGAATGTTAACAACGTCTGGCCCTGGGGTGGTAGATCGAAATGAACTGAAAGCATCATCTAGCTCCCGCATCTGTCTTTAGACAGGAAAGTTGTGTATGTACACTCCTGTAAAACTACAGAATTTCTTTATCTAATGCTCCAATCTGAGTGCTATTTGTTATAGGGCGTCAGAATTGTCACGGCGCGCATTTATACATTAAATTCGTTCATTTCATGTGCCACGTCCTGCATGTGCTATTATCGGAGCGCACAGTTTTATCTGGTGTCTTACTGGATGTTTATTTATTGTTTGTAAGGATGAGGCCTCTTAATTATTAAGTGTATCTCAGTGATTTCTTTATTTTGCGTTTGACTACTGTCTTACCGTGGCTTTAATGTAATTCAATAGGTTATGCGCTATCTGCTGTTAGTCAGGGGTTAGTAAGCCAACCGAACGCGCTAGCTCGTGGCCTAGTGCTCCGCCCCGCGTGGCGGTTCTTTGTTTACCCCTCACCCACGTGGCGCGAGTTTTGTACAATGTCTTCCTGCCCGGTAATTGTATTAGGAAATATATTTAGACTTTCTTCCAGGAAGGACAGCGTGGAGCCGGCACGCAACTCCAACACAGCGGCGGTCGGCCGTCCTCCTCCAGGCGCAGTCGATAGCTGAAGCTCATAACACGGTTCCTCCCTTGATACGCGTCCCACACGTGCAAAGGTTTTCATTAGGCCGCAACCGAGGTAACAGTGGTTTGCAATCCAGAAACCCCCCTGAATGCCTCTTCCTGTTGTTGCTGCTGCTCACAGAGCCGGTAATCGTTAATTGCCGGCACACTACTCGTCTCGCCGACAGGTTCCAACCCGGCCGCCACACCCCAAATGAACCGTTTCATCTTGCCGGTCTTACTGTCACGGCCCTCGCTCTTCCGATCTCTACGCCAACGACGCCCTCCTAAGGCACAACACAACAACAAACTCAGGATAGCCGAAAACAAAACAACATACACTTTACTGAAAGGATCAATCCAAAGGAATCCTTTGGGTAAAACTGAGGACACAAACATCAAACGAGCACACGTTACGCTCTATCTTGGGGTACACATAGATGAAAAATTGAATTTCCACGAACACATAAGGCTAACAACAGTCAAAGTAGAAAAAAATGCTACACAAACTGGTGAGGCTAAATTCAAAACAGTACAGACTACCTCTACCAGTCATACGGACATACTGTTGTGACTTGGCAAGACAGCCAAGCCACTATGACCGGTAGCCGAAAGGCACGCGTTTAAGCTCACGCAGGCTGGCGTGAGGTCTGGAACAGGACAATGTAATTAATATAGCCAATAAGGTACGTTGCTGCTGGAATACTTAACTTTAATCCATAATTGGTGTACATCGGTCTGACGGTACAGGCATCACAAGAAAAATAGCAATTGATAATGGCGCCTTGCTAGGTCGTAGCAAATGACGTAGCTGAAGGCTATGCTAACTATCGTCTCGGCAAATGAGAGCGTAATTTGTCAGTGAACCATTGCTATCAAAGTCAGCTGTACAACTGGGGCGAGTGCTAGGACGTCTCTCTAGACCTGCCGTGTGGCGGCGCTCGGTCTGCAATCACTGACAGTGTCGACACGCGGGTCCGTCGTATACTAGCGGACCGCGGCCGATTTAAAGGCTACCACCTAGCAAGTGTGGTGTCTGGCGGTGACACCACACATACCACTGTGCGCTCTTCGAATTAGTACTCAGCTTCGCAGCTACCACGTGGGCACAAAGACTGAACGTGGTCACCAACAAAGCATCGGTGAGACGAGGGCCGAGAAGTGCCCTACTTAGGCTATTTGGAGTCTTCGGTACCACCTCAGCTCGGAATATGCCCCATAGATATCACGATCAAATACGGAGCTGCAAGGTACTGGTTAAAGGTTGGGAGACTAGATAAGTATACACAATAATCGGTGTGCCGATAGAGACGATACGTCAACTTAAAAGTTGGCATATGGATACATGGCAAGGTGAGTCCCTGACATAAGGGAGCGGTTGAGAACGAGACATATCGATCCCAGCCGCAGTATGGTACAGTTCTTCACCGGACACGGACCTTATCCCACGCATTTAAACCGCGTTAGTCTGAGGCAGGCACCTACATGCACATACGGGGGAGAACACACTGTCTTTTTCTTCGGGCAATACGTGAACAACAGACAAACACTATACTTTGACTACACAGATACAGACATAGATATATACACAGCAATAAGAGACGAAGAACAATGGGCACAATTAAACGCACTGACAAACAGTATTTGAAAAACAACACATGAAGAGTACACGCGGACACGACATAACAGACATGCATATGTGCAACGTAACAATAATCTCCAGAGGGTGGACAGCGTTACCCACAGCGAAAATAGTGACAATGAGGAGGAACAGGAGGAGGAAGCTGCGATGTGACAGTAAATAAACATAAGCTGCTGGCGATCTAGCCAAGAAATCACCAAATGCTGTACATGGATGGGCATCTAAAGTAGTTAATATATAGGATTAGTAATAAATAGGATAAGCAATATTATTTCTCTACTAATAACCATTTGTGTGTGTGTGTGTGTGTGTGTGTGTGTGTGTGTGTGTGTGTGTTTGTGTGCGTGCGTGCGTTCGTGCGTGTGTGCACGTGTGTTTCTGTGTGTGTGCGACTGGTGGTCAACGGCTCGAAGAAACCATTCCGAGGTATTCATCGTCAGTGATGGTACTAACAAATCTCTCCTCAATCCTGTCATCTTTTTATGCTCTTCTTAAAAAAATTATTTATATTTCAGCCTCAAATTATTGTTATTTTGAAAAGTATCATTCTTTGTAAATGTTGTAGATAAAACAAAGGAAAAGAAAATTGTGAAAAGATGAAAAACGAAAACTGTAACATGTACGACCTGTTTTAAACATCAGGTAACAGGTCTATAACTTGGCAATAAATAAATAATAAAAAATAAATAAATAAAAAAATAAGACCGTGGCGCAACGGCTCCATGTACGTAAATCATTTTTTTAGCAATGGTAGCTTAACCTGTATGACGTATGGGGCCACCTTTCCAACAGTAGCCTGTTTGCTTCTTTTCCCGAAATATTTATTGCCAGTAATTCTGTCAGTTTTCCGAAAAAAACCAACCGTATCACAATTGGAATTTACATCTACTTTGTTAATTTGCTTCATATTACTTTTGAATTTCATACTGTAGTTTTCAAAGTATAGAAGTCTATACCATGCTTTGTGATATACCAGTAGGTAGTTAGTTAGTATTATTTTCGAGGTAAATCTTAATGATGTGGAACGAGCCATTTTATGTTAACATCAATTTTTTGCAACAAGCTGATCGTTTGTTGGTTTGTTTTTTAATCAAAGACAGAATGTTGTTAGTAATTCCTCATCATCATCATTTACATATTACAGTAATGGTAGTTTCTGTGGAATAGGAGGAGTTGTCAGAGAGGAACTTTTTCAGTTTAGTTTCAAATTTTACTTTGTAGTCTGTCAGGCACTTTATACACTCCTGGAAATTGAAATAAGAACACCGTGAATTCATTGTCCCAGGAAGGGGAAACTTTATTGACACATTCCTGGGGTCAGATACATCACATGATCACACTGACAGAACCACAGGCACATAGACACAGGCAACAGAGCATGCACAATGTCGGCACTAGTACAGTGTATATCCACCTTTCGCAGCAATGCAGGCTGCTATTCTCCCATGGAGACGATCGTAGAGATGCTGGATGTAGTCCTGTGGAACGGCTTGCCATGCCATTTCCACCTGGCGCCTCAGTTGGGCCAGCGTTCGTGCTGGACGTGCAGACCGCGTGAGACAACGCTTCATCCAGTCCCAAACATGCTCAATGGGGGACAGATCCGGAGATCTTGCTGGCCAGGGTAGTTGACTTACACCTTCTACAGCACGTTGGGTGGCACAGGATACATGCAGACGTGCATTGTCCTGTTGGAACAGCAAGTTCCCTTGCCGGTCTAGGAATGGTAGAACGATGGGTTCGATGACGGTTTGGATGTACCGTGCACTATTCAGTGTCCCCTCGACGATCACCAGTGGTGTACGGCCAGTGTAGGAGATCGCTCCCCACACCATGATGCCGGGTGTTGGCCCTGTGTGCCTCGGTCGTATGCAGTCCTGATTGTGGCGCTCACCTGTACGGCGCCAAACACGCATACGACCATCATTGGCACCAAGGCAGAAGCGACTCTCATCGCTGAAGACGACACGTCTCCATTCGTCCCTCCATTCACGCCTGTCGCGACACCACTGGAGGCGGGCTGCACGATGTTGGGACGTGAGCGGAAGACGGCCTAACGGTGTGCGGGACCGTAGCCCAGCTTCATGGAGACGGTTGCGAATGGTCCTCGCCGATACCCCAGGAGCAACAGTGTCCCTAATTTGCTGGGAAGTGGCGGTGCGGTCCCCTACGGCACTGCGTAGGATCCTACGGTCTTGGCGTGCATCCGTGCGTCGCTGCGGTCCGGTCCCAGGTCGACGGGCACGTGCACCTTCCGCCGACCACTGGCGACAACATCGATGTACTGTGGAGACCTCACGCCCCACGTATTGAGCAATTCGGCGGTACGTCCACCCGGCCTCCCGCATGCCCACTATACGCCCTCGCTCAAAAGTCCGTCAACTGCACATACGGTTCACGTCCACGCTGTCGCGGCATGCTACCAGTGTTAAAGACTGCGATGGAGCTCCGTATGCCACGGCAAACTGTCTGACACTGACGGCGGCGGTGCACAAATGCTGCGCAGCTAGCGCCATTCGACGGCCAACACCGCGGTTCCTGGTGTGTCCGCTGTGCCGTGCGTGTGATCATTGCTTGTACAGCCCTCTCGCAGTGTCCGGAGCAAGTATGGTGGGTCTGACACACCGGTGTCAATGTGTTCTTTTTTCCATTTCCAGGAGTGTATTACCGTAGTGGGTAAGTGATCAAAAGTTTTGATTGGAGTATTATGAACACCTGTTTGTGCTACAGACTGTGCTGGTGTAAGCTGTTGCCAGCACGTCAGGTGGTAAAGAGTCTGCGAGAAGATCGACAGTATTCGCAAGCAACGACCCTATCAGAAGAGAGGCCAGAGAGAGACTCGCAAAAAACGCGACGCCAACGCCGCCTCGGCCGCCAGTATTTAGACCGCTGCCTGTCATCCAGTGACTCGACGAGTGGAGTCACCAGCCACAGCCCAGTGGGAGTCGCAGTCGCAGTTAGCTGAGCCTCTACTCCAGAGTCAGTCAGTACCTAACGACTAGTGTACTTACCAGAAACTATACTTCAACAGCAGTGAGGCTAATGCGGACTATTACAGAAGATCTTGTACTACAACACCTGGACTAACTTAAGTAACTTCTTGTTCTTATGAATAAAGAATCCTGTTAATACAAGTGTGCAGTTGTGTTACAGAAACAGGATACCAGCCACCAAACAACATCCTCTCCTTGCTTCCCACGGTACAAGCATACAGTGATAACGAGACAACACAAAACAGACGACATTAACACGGCACAATGAATGTCATTTTTTTTCTTCTGGTATTGCAGTTATGTACATCGTTGTTCCCGTTGAAGTGCAGTGGATCATTTACAATAAATTTCACAAAGGAATAACTGCGCTGTGAAACGGTCAGATTGCTACTTACACGCCGAGGGGCAGGCAGGTACAACGAAAAGTTTTCCACCAAACCCTTCTTCAGAAAGGAGACAAAGGACATACACACACACACACATTTATTCAATCATACCCGCAAAAGTCACAACACACGTGACCACTATCTCCGGCTGTTCTAGCCAGAATCTTTTTTAAAGGTGGAGGAATGTGAACAATGAATAGTTATGGGAGGGAGGAATTTAGGGCGTGAGAAGCTGCACCAATAACCAGAGTGGTCACGTACACGTGTGTTGTTCGCTGATGACGCCGTTGATGCAGTGCGGCTCAGATGTCGCAGCGTTTGCAGTTTGGAAGGCAATGAAAGACACAGGAAATAACAAACGTACGCAGCGCAGCCATAACTCATCTATAGAAAAGAAAATATTCCTTGAATAGCTCCACTTATAAATGAAACGTGACTCTTTTAAACTTTTGATTACGACAGGATCGATTTTTTCACCCCTAAAAGACGCAAGTTGGGATTTTGGTGAAACAATTATGTCTTCACACCAGATGCTATTTGGAACACGACCACAAAAGTCGACAGATAACCTCAACGGCCGAAACAGGGCACTAGTACGTCAGAGTGACATCACAGGGAAGTAGCACTGCAGTGAACCATGAAGGTATGAATGTGGCGAACCTAATTTTTGGGCTATGTAAGACAACGGACGTTGACTTCTACACTCACGCTCATAAATTAAGGATAATGCTGATACGTGGTGAAACAACACTCTGGTGGGCGGTTTGCGGTTTTAAATCACCTCGGGGTATGACCAAGCGGTACATTTGACCTGCGGTTGTCGTACGGTGACACTGGCAGCAGTCCACATACGCAGAGGTGTGTTGCTGGTGGATGTCAGAGTACAGTGCAGCAAGTGTGCAAAGGTTTTCAGACATACTAATGGTGACTATGTGTTGAAAATTGCTTAAAGAACCCATATTGATGACGTTATGAGGGGTAGAATACTAGGGCGACTGGAGGCTGGTCAAACACAGCAGGTCGTACCATGGGCCCTCCGTGTGCAACAAAGTATGATCTCAAGATTATGGCAACGATTCCTGCAGATAGGAAGCGTGTCCAGGAGCTACAGTACGGGACGTCCACAGTGTACAACACCACAAGAAGACCGATATCTCACCATCAGTGCCCGCAGACGGCCACAGAGTACTGCAGGTAGCCTTGCTCGGGACCTTACCACAGCCACTGAAACAGTTGTCTACAGACACACAGTCTACAGACGGCTGAACAGACATGGTTTATTCGCCCGGAGACCTGCAAGGTGAATTCCACTGACCCCTGGTCACAGGAGAGCCTGTAAAGCCTGGTGTCATTGGAACAGTGGTCCCAGTTTACGTTCACGGACGAGTCCAGGTATAGTCTGAACAGTGATTGTCACCGGGTTTTCATCTGGCGTGAACGAGGAACCAGATAGCAACCCCTTAATGTCTTTGAAAGGGACCTGTATGGAGGTCGTGGTTTGATGGTGTGGGGTGGGATTATGATTGGTGCACGTACACCACTGCATGTCTTTGACAGAGGAACTGTAACACGTCAGGTGTATCGGGACGTAATTTTGCACCAGTATGTCCGCCTTTTCAGGGACTTTCCTCCTGATGGATGATAACGCACGGCCCTACAGAGCTGCCATCGCGGAGGAGTGCCTTGAAACAGAAGATATCAAGGGAATGGAGTGGCCTGCCTGCTCTCCAGACCTAAACCCCATCGAGCACGTCTGGGATGCTCTCGGTCGACGTATCGCAGCACATCTTCAAACCCCTGGGACACTTCAGGAGCTCCGACAGGCACTGGTACAAGAATGAGAGGCTACACCCCAGCAGCTGCTCGACCACCTGATCCAGAGTATGCCAACCCGTTGTGCGGAATGCGTACGTGTGCATGGTGATCATATCCCATATTGTTGATGGGGTACATGCGCAGGAATCAGTGGCGTTTTGTGACACATGTGTTACGGGACGGTTTTCTCAACTTATCACCAATACCGTGTACTTATAGATCTGTGTCGTGCGTGTTCCCAATGTGCCTATGCTATTAGTGTCACTTTTGTGTAGTGCCACGTTGTGTGGCACCACATTCTGCACCGAAATTTATGATCATGAATGTACACTCCTGGAAATGGAAAAAAGAACACATTGACACCGGTGTGTCAGACCCACCATACTTGCTCCGGACACTGCGAGAGGGCTGTACAAGCAATGATCACACGCACGGCACATCGGACACACCAGGAACCGCGGTGTTGGCTGTCGAATGGCGCTAGCTGCGCAGCATTTGTGCACCGCCGCCGTCAGTGTCAGACAGTTTGCCGTGGCATACGGAGCTCCATCGCAGTCTTTAACACTGGTAGCATGCCGCGACAGCGTGGACGTGAACCGTATGTGCACTTGACGGACTTTGAGCGAGGGCGTATAGTGGGCATGCGGGAGGCCGGGTGGACGTACCGCCGAATTGCTCAACACGTAGGACGTGAGGTCTCCACAGTACATCGATGTTGTCGCCAGTGGTCGGCGGAAGGTGCACGTGCCCGTCGACCTGGGACCGGACCGCAGCGACGCACGGATGCACGCCAAGACCGTATGATCCTACGCAGTGCCGTAGGGGACCGCACCGCCACTTCCCAGCAAATTAGGGACACTGTTGCTCCTGGGGTATCGGCGAGGACCATTCGCAACCGTCTCCATGAAGCTGGGCTACGGTCCCGCACACCGTTAGGCCGTCTTCCGCTCACGCCCCAACATCGTGCAGCCCGCCTCCAGTGGTGTCGCGACAGGCGTGAATGGAGGGACGAATGGAGACGTGTCGTCTTCAGCGATGAGAGTCGCTTCTGCCTTGGTGCCAATGATGGTCGTATGCGTGTTTGGCGCCGTACAGGTGAGCGCCACAATCAGGACCGCATACGACCGAGGCACACAGGGCCAACACCCGGCATCATGGTGTGGGGAGCGATCTCCTACACTGGCCGTACACCACTGGTGATCGTCGAGGGGACACTGAATAGTGCACGGTACATCCAAACCGTCATTGAACCCATCGTTCTACCATTCTTAGACCGGCAAGGGAACTTGCTGTTCCAACAGGACAATGCACGTCCGCATGTATCCCGTGCCACCCAACGTGCTCTAGAAGGTGTAAGTCAACTACCCTGGCCAGCAAGATCTCCGGATCTGTCCCCCATTGAGCATGTTTGGGACTGGATGAAGCGTCGTCTCACGCGGTCTGCACGTCCAGCACGAACGCTGGTCCAACTGAGGCGCCAGGTGGAAATGGCATGGCAAGCCGTTCCACAGGACTACATCCAGAATCTACGATCGTCTCCATGGGAGAATAGCAGCCTGCATTGCTGCGAAAGGTGGATATACACTGTACTAGTGCCGACATTGTGCATGCTCTGTTGCCTGTGTCTATGTGCCTGTGGTTCTGTCAGTGTGATCATGTGATGTATCTGACCCCAGGAATGTGTCAATAAAGTTTCCCCTTCCTGGGACAATGAATTCACGGTGTTCTTATTTCAATTTCCAGGAGTGTAGTTTTTGACAGAATGACAACATTCCTTTTTTACTTCCATGGTGGCAGGATTCATGCACTACTTCAGACATTAGTGGAGTCCATGCCACGTCGTGTAGCCGCACTTCTGCGTGCTGGAGAGAACCCTACACGATATTAGGCAGGTGTACCAGTTTCTTTCCCTCTTCAGTGTATATACACCCGTATGCAGAACTTAAGGACGAAAGTAATTTTCGCTTAATTTGTCACTGTCAAGTAACATAACTGGATTAAACCTGGGCCAGATACCAAAAGAACTGCTGCAGTATAGTACAGAAGGAAACTGAAAGAAATGCATCATGAGACGAATACAAAAAACACTTTCATTCAAAGACAATAATTCCACAGAAGTCACCGCTATTCATGATTGTACCATAGTCATTGCAGAAGGGGGGACATGGCCCTTAACTACGCGTGTCACCACCACGGACGGCAGTGCATACCATGCATTGTGCTCTCATGCTCTCCACAAGGAGTGCTTGGGGTAGTGCGTTCCATTTCTCCGCCAGTGCGGTTGACATCTGCTGGATGGTCGCTGGTGCATATGGACATGCTTCAGTACGACTTCCCAATGAGTCCTACACGTGTCCGATGAGACTTAAATCAGGGGAACAGGCAGGCCAGTCCGTTCCCCGAATATCCTCTCGCATCAAGAGCTCCCCCACCTCCGCTTTGTGATCCAGTCGTATATTGTTATCCATCGAATGCAGTCCCGAAAATACGGACGTGGGAAAGGAGTACAGAGGCACAATAATACTGACCAGTGAGTGTGTTGTTTCAAAGGCGCATTACATGTCCACGCCTCTCGTCATATGAAGGTAGGTCCAGTATTGCCGAATGTGATCGGTTTGTGTTCCAGCAATATGCTGCAAGAGCGTGCTCATCTCCACATATCTGAACACTCGCCGGCCGCTGTTATCGTAAAACTGTACTCCTTCTCCATGTGCGTCTTTTCAGGTCTGCATTCGGCCCTGATTTTCTTTTTATGGCTGACAATACATGACCACTTCCAGTAGGACAAGTAGAGCAACTGTAAGAGCGAGAGAATATTCGGTGAATGGAATGTCGCGCTCGTTCCCCTACTTAAATCCCGTCGAGCACGACTGCGACGCGTTGGGAGAAGTATACCAGCACGTCCACGTGTATTGACGCGCTGGCGGAGGAATGGAAGGTCCTACCACAAGAACTCCTTACTAGCCTTGAGGTCATCATGGGAGGACGATGCAGAACATCCATTGCCGTCCCTGGTGTTCGCACATTCTACGGGGGTTACCCAGAAAGTAATCCACAGCATTTTTTTTTTCTCAGCCGAAAACAATGCTACGAATGCGGAACGTTACTTATGTATTACTTGATGTCTCCTGAGTGAGTGCGCCAAGTTTCCGTGACTTTCGACAGATAGCGTAGCTGCAGGACAGTTTCAAAATGGCGTCTATAGGTGATGTACGTTACAAGCAATATGCTGTCATTGAATTTCTCACTGCAGAGAAAGAAACTGTGGGGAATATTCACAAACGCTTGTGCAACATCTATGGAGCATCTACTGTCGACAGAAGTACAATTAGTCGCTGGGCACAGAGGGTGAGGTCATCAGAAGGCTGTTCGGTGGTGCTCCACGATTTGCAGCGGTCGGCGAGACCATCCACGGCTGTCACACCTGGCATGTTGCAGCGAGCTGATGTTGTCACTCGCGAGAACAGACGCATTACAACTCGGCAGTTGAAAGACAGTTTGAGGACGGTGAGGAGGTGATTCACACAATGAAGCACTGGCTCCGCCATAAGGACAATGACTCGTACCGATACGGCATACACGCCCTTGTTTCTCGCTAGAGGAAGGTCGTAGAACGGGATGAAGATAACGTAGAAAGTAGGGCGTGTAGATAAAACACCATTCTATCATGTGTTTAATTCTCATTATGTCCAATAAAGAACTGTTGAACATAAAAATGTGATGCATTACTTTCTGGGCAACCCTCGTATTAAGAACCAAGTCCCACAGTTTGTAATGTCCGTGGAAATACCATAAATCGCAGTGGCTTTTCTGTAATTATTGTCCTTAAATAAAAGTGTTAATTCTGTTCGTCTCATTTTCCATTTCTTCCGTTTACGTTCTGTGCTATATAGTAACAGTTTTTCCTGTGTATAGTCCTCGAGCCCTGTATAGCCCTCGAGTTTCGTTACTTAGCAGTGACACATCATGCGAAATTTACTTTCGTCTTTAAGTTCTGCACAGCCGTCTATTTAAGCAGAGCACTCGAAAACTATCTTTTCCACGAAATTAATAGGCTTGAAAAATCACTTTCAATCAAAGACATTAATTTTACAGTGAACTCAAAGTGCGTAGTGGGGCGATCACTCTGTTGTAGAAATAATTCAGAGGCCAAGATCGCTTAAATACTGTTTACTGGATAACCGGTTTCAACACACTAAAGGTGCCATCATCGGATCTGTGAAGATGTAATATGACAGGTTTGAGGGAGGGCTTACACGACTTACACTATATACATTACCATTAGTACAGTACCACATATCTGAATGTAGATTAACATTTACAAATCATTTGGATGTAACGATACATGAGGCAGACCAGCTGATGTAAAATCATTGTCACAAAAAATAAAAATAATTGCTCTCATGGTCATTCTTTTCCACAAGATATGTAAAACCGGTCACAAGATAAAACTATTTGGTACATGACAGCTGCTCGACTAACAACTGTCAGCGTCACATTGCCCTATTCCGCTTAGGTTTATCTGTTCTGATTCTAGTGGTTCACAACCGGCCACTAGACAGCGCTGTCCAAGCAGTGCACACACAGCCCCACGGATAACCACTCATTACTACCACAATACAACTTGTACTATTACTGCTAATCAGATACCGTTGCAAAGCACTTTCGCATACACTTACTGTACATACTAAACATGCCGTGCATACCATACATACCATATTATAAAGTTATCCAGTAAACAGTATTTAAGCGATCTTGGCTTTTCAGTTATTTTTACCCTCTCTCTGCCTCCCTTCTCTCCCCTGAGTCCTTTCTGCTCTCCGCTCCACTGCCTTTCCCACTCCTTCTCACGTCCGCCCTGCCCCCATTTTCTATGTCCCCTCCCCCCATCAGCTCCCCCTTTTTTCTTTTCCTCTTCTCCTCCCTCTTCCCCCTCATACACTCCTGGAAATGGAAAAAAGAACACATTGACACCGGTGTGTCAGACCCACCATACTTGCTCCGGACACTGCGAGAGGGCTGTACAAGCAATGATCACACGCACGGCACAGCGGACACACCAGGAACCGCGGTGTTGGCCGTCGAATGGCGCTAGTTGCGCAGCATTTGTGCACCGCCGCCGTCAGTGTCAGCCAGTTTGCCGTGGCATACGGAGCTCCATCGCAGTCTGTAACACTGGTAGCATGCCGCGACAGCGTGGACGTGAACCGTATGTGCAGTTGACGGACTTTGAGCGAGGGCGTATAGTGGGCATGCGGGAGGCCGGGTGGACGTACCGCCGAATTGCTCAACACGTGGGGCGTGAGGTCTCCACAGTACATCGATGTTGTCGCCAGTGGTCGGCGGAAGGTGCACGTGCCCGTCGACCTGGGACCGGACCGCAGCGACGCACGGATGCACGCCAAGACCGTAGGATCCTACGCAGTGCCGTAGGGGACCGCACCGCCACTTCCCAGCAAATTAGGGACACTGTTGCTCCTGGGGTATCGGCGAGGACCATTCGCAACCGTCTCCATGAAGCTGGGCTACGGTCCCGCACACCGTTAGGCCGTCTTCTGCTCACGCCCCAACATCGTGCAGCCCGCCTCCAGTGGTGTCGCGACAGGCGTGAATGGAGGGACGAATGGAGACGTGTCGTCTTCAGCGATGAGAGTCGGTTCTGCCTTGGTGCCAATGATGGTCGTATGCGTGTTTGGCGCCGTGCAGGTGAGCGCCACAATCAGGACTGCATACGACCGAGGCACACAGGGCCAACACCCGGCATCATGGTGTGGGGAGCGATCTCCTACACTGGCCGTACACCACTGGTGATCGTCGAGGGGACACTGAATAGTGCACGGTACATCCAAACCGTCATCGAACCCATCGTTCTACCATTCCTAGACCGGCAAGGGAACTTGCTGTTCCAACAGGACAATGCACGTCCGCATGTATCCCGTGCCACCCAACGTGCTCTAGAAGGTGTAAGTCAACTACCCTGGCCAGCAAGATCTCCGGATCTGTCCCCCATTGAGCATGTTTGGGACTGGATGAAGCGTCGTCCCACGCGGTCTGCACGTCCAGCACGAACGCTGGTCCAACTGAGGCGCCAGGTGGAAATGGCATGGCAAGCCGTTCCACAGGACTACATCCAGCATCTCTACGATCGTCTCCATGGGAGAATAGTAGCCTGCATTGCTGCGAAAGGTGGATATACACTGTACTAGTGCCGACATTGTGCATGCTCTGTTGCCTGTGTCTATGTGCGTGTGGTTCTGTCAGTGTGATCATGTGATGTATCCGACCCCAGGAATGTGTCAATAAAGTTTCCCCTTCCTGGGACAATGAATTCACGGTGTTCTTATTTCAATTTCCAGGAGTGTATGTCCGGGTTCCCCCCCCCCCCCCCTCCCATCTGCCGCTGTGTTACCTGTCTAGTGCTGTTATGAGTGAGTGTTGTGCGTCCTCTGTCAGTGTTGCGAACAGCCACCATATTGTCGCTAGTTGAGTTTTTTATCTGGTGCGAACTGGGGAGGGGGGAGGGGGGAGGGAACTTTAATCCAATAAAGAAAAAAAAATTGAATTATTTCTACATAAATTTCAGTTACTATTATTTTTTAATTTAAGGGCAAATCTCATTATGCTTGCTTACTGGCGTAATGTCAAGCGCCTGTGCAAAGTGTCTCCGGTTGCTCAGCTAAAAGTAGGCTCTAATAAGCCTTAAATCGTTAGTATCAAAACCGAAACTGAAGCACTTAACGAAGCTGCAGTCTCTAGTGCGCTTTTCCCATGAGCCGGCAGCTAATGCCATGCAAGCAATCTCACACAGCAGGAATATTATTGATATTCAAGTTAATAAATCTCAATAAAAACAGTTAATTTTGTGAAGTAGTCTCACAATAGTATTTATTCCACCAATATTCATTGTATATGAACAACTAGCACGTCAATATTAATAGCGCAGATGCATCGACTGCGTTTGGCGATATTTAGCTCTAATTATCAACACGCCTATGTCTGTCTAAAGGCAAGGCCAAAAAACCATCAACATTTTTGGATATGAAATTGCGGAAAAATTAAAGTGTAGCAGCGATAAAATTACTCGAACAGTGCTCCTTGCTATGACCATTTACACAAAAGCTATTCTGATTTACGTAAAACGTAGTATTCTTATCCGAAATTACAGCCATCCCCTTAGCAACGTAAGAGCGTCGATCTTATCGTTACATGAAAAATAACTTACATAAGAGAGAGAATAATTCAAAGCGAAAAATTATAACCAGCTGGTCGTTGTTTCTCTTCAGTCATCCGCTGTCGTGTACGAAGCAATGCGCGTGTAAAATCCTACCATTATACTGTATGTATAGAGGTCGAGAGAGGCAGCAACGCTACACCATAAGCTAGTCAAAAATGCCTAGAAAATGATTCTTGCAGTCTTGGACGAGAAACAAATAGCAGGTCATACATTTTAATGGAGTACACGACGGTGTATCCAATTCAGAACTAATTTCTGTCCCAGTTCTATATTCGATAATAGATTCTTGCTATAGGGCTAAGATGCTGGTTCTAATAACAAAAACTTATGATGAGTTTTATGCAAATAGAGAATAAACAAGTAGTGCTAAAACGATTTGCAAGTTAACGATGGGTTTCGGTAACGTACATTTTCACTTCATTGTCTCTAGCTGCAGTTATAATGGATTCGATCAAAATCTACAAAAAATATGATCTAGTGACCTCCATCCAGAAATGCTCCATTAAAAGTTATAAATCAGGCGTTATAAACAGATAGTCTGTGAGCAGTATAAAACAATCGAGTAACAAGAATGGCTGTACCTGTAGGCTACCTTGGTAACGTGTAGTACTGTAGCGTATCAGTTCGGAGTATCACTATACACATCCCGTCACACATTTCTTTTTACACTGAAGAGCCAAAGAAACTCTTACACCTTTCTAATATCGTGTAGGGTCCACGCGAGCACGTAGAAGTGCCGCAACACGACATGGCATGGACTCGACTAATGTCTGAAGTAGTGCTGGAGGGAACTGACACCATGAATCCTGTAGGGCTGTCCATAAATCCGCAAGAGTACGAGGGGGTGGAGATCTCTCGTGAACAGCACGTAGCAAGGGATCCCAGATGTGCTCAATAATTTTCATGTATGGGGAGTTTGATGGACAGCTGAAGAGTTTAAACGCCCAACTGTGTTCCTGCTTCCAGTCTGTAGCTATTTCGGACGTGTGTGGTGTCGTATTGTCCTTCTGGAATTGACCAAGTTCGTCGGAATGTACAATGGACATGAATGGATGCATGTGATCAGACACGATGCTGACGTACGTGTCACCTGTCAGAGTCGTATCTAGAGGTATCAGGGCCCCCATATCACTCCAACTGCACGCGCCCCACACCATTACTGAGCCTCCACCAGCGTGAACAGTCCACTGCTGATATGCAGGGTCCATGGATTCATGAGGTTGTCTCCATAGCCGCACACGTCCATCCGCTCGATACAATTTGAAACAAGACTCGTCAGACCAGGCAGCATGATTCCAGTCATCGTCCAATGTCAGTGTTGACGAGCCCAGGCGAGGCGTAAAGCTTTGTATCGTGCAGCCATCAAGGGTACACGAGTGGGCCTTCGGCTCCGAAAGCCCATATCGATGATGTTTCGTTGAATGGTTCGCACGCTGACAGTTGTTGATGGCCCAGCACTGAAATCTGCAGCAATTTGCGAAAGGGGTACACTTCAGTCGTCGTTGGCCCCGTTCTTACGGGATCCTTTTCCGGTCGCAGCGATGTCAGAGATTTAATGCTTTAGCGGATCCCTGATCTAGTAACTACACCAGACACTTGTTGTTCCTATATAGGTGTTGCCGACCGAGGCGCCGTATTCTGCCTGTTTACATATCTCTGTGTTTGAATACGATGCCTACACGTTTCTTTGGCGCTTCACTGTATATGGGGAGGAGTATTAGGTACCAGCATTGAGGAGTATAGTCTCGATTAAGGAAGTGATGCGGAATCATCGCTTGCATCTTTATCGTGAGACAGATTTAACAGTTCTTGCTATGATCTTCGCATCTAAGGAAAGAGCTGTAACTGAACTGGCGACACGTTTGCAGAGTCCTCTCGTCGATACACAAAGAAATCCAGACCAACACTTTCTTTAAAGTTGTATCTCATGCGATACACACTGCCTTACAAAAGCATTGAAAAGAGAAGGGGGATAAGAAATGAAACTTTACGGGTTGAAAGCGCGTGTGAAGTTATCGCAGTAATTACAAAATCGAGTCAAACTGGCAAAGATCTTGGTGCAGTGAACCCTATCATCTGTATTGCATTGAACCCTCTCTGGCCTCAGTGCATGCACTGATTTGGTTGGCAAGGTGTCATAAAACCATTGGATCTTCTCCTGAGGCAACCTGTCCCACAGCTTTTTGCAACTGGTCTTTGATATCCTCGGTAGTGGCAGTGGGACGGAGTTAACGCACGGATTGGTCCCATACATACTCGTATTCTATTTTTGGAGAGATTTGAGGCTATTTCTGGCTACAGGAATACCTCAATATCGCGCAGACACTTCATAAGGGACACGTGCTATGTGTGAACGATCATTGTCAGTTGAAAAGCCGGCCGGGGTGGCCGAGCGGTTCTAGGCGCTACAGTCTGGAACCGCGCGACCGCTACGCTCGCAGGTTCGAATCCTGCCTCGGGCATGGGTGTGTGTGATGTCCTTAGGTTAGTTAGGTTTAAGTAGTTCTAAGTTCTAGGGGACTGATGACCTCAGAAGTTAAGTCCCATAGTGCTCAGAGCCATTTGAACCATCAGATGAAAACCCCACTGAAACGTTAACAGTGGCCACGTCACCTTGATACGATCTCATGGGTCGTTAAGTATCTGTTTCAAGTTATGAACCTCAACATATCTTGCACATTTCGTCGTACAGTATCTCGTCAGCGAATAAAATTATCTGAAAATGGCTTTCCCCAACTACCTCCCAAATCTCAAGAAACCATGTCCGAAGACGTGAAGTAAAAATTGGATGGCTGGTTTGAGTGATGTGAGGTACGAAAAAATCTTTGTGTAATACCAACCTAACCTCTGCCACTCTCTTGAAAGTCTTAGACGTTTTGCCAGTTCAGGTGACATGACTCTGAGCGGACGTCATTGGGAACTGCTGCGACGATTGAGAGGTGAATGCTGAAGTAATATACCCTGCCTGACAAAAAAAAAAAAAGAAAAAGGAAGTGAAGCATCCAGAAGACCTGGTCAGATGTCGATGTAACTTGGTACACTTATACACCAGGGTTGCAGTTCTCTATTATACACTACTGACCATTAAAATTGCTACACGACGAAGATGACGTGCTACAGACGCAAAATTTAACCGACAGCGAGAAGATGCTGTGATGTGCAAATGATTAGCTTTTCAGAGCATTCACACAAGGTTGGCGCCGGTGGCGACACTTACAACGTGCTGAGATGAGGAAAGTTTCCAACCGATTTCTCATACACAAACAGCAGTTGACCGGCGTTGCCTGATGAAGCGTTGTTGTGATGCCTCGTGTAAGGAGGAGAAATGCGTACCATCACGTTTCCGACTTTGATAAAGGTCGGATTGTAGCCTATCGCCACTGCGGTTTATCGTATCGCGACATTGCTGCTCGCGTTCGTCGAGATCCAATGATTGTTAGCAGAATATGGACTCGGTGGGTTCAGGATGGTAATACGGAACGCCGTGCTGGATCCCAACGCCCTCGTATCACTAGCAGTCGAGATGACAGGCATCTTATCTGCATGCCTGTAACGGATCGTGCAGCCACGTCTCGATCCCTGAGTCAACAGATGGGGACATTTGCAAGACAACAACCATCTGCACGAACAGTTCGACGATGTTTGCAACGGCATGGACTATCAGCTAGGGGACCATGGCTGCGGTTACCCTTGACGCTGCATCACAGACAGGAGCGCCTGCGATAGTGTACTCAACGATGAACCGGGATGCACAAATGGCAAAACGTCATTTTTTCGGATGAATCCAGGTTCTGTTTACAGCATCATGATGGTCGTATCCATGTTTGGTGACATCGTGGTTAACGCACATTGGAAGCGCGTATTCGACATCGCCATACTGGCGTATCACCCGGCATGATGGTACACGCCTTTGGTTACACGTCTCGGTCACCTCTTGTTCACATTGACGGCACTTTGAACAGCGGACGTTACATTTCAGATGTGTTACGATCCGCGGCTCTACCCTTCATTCGATCCTTGAAAACCCTACATTTCAGCAGGATAATGCACGACCGCATGTTGTAGGTCGTGTACTGGCCTTTCTGGATACAGAAAATGTTCGACTGCTGCCCTGGCCAGCACATTCTCCAGATCTTTCACCAACTGAAAACGTCTGGTCAATGGTGGCCGAGCAACTGGCTCGTCACAATACACCAGTCACTACTCTTGATGAACTGTGGTATTGTGCTGAAGCTGCATGGGCAGCTGTACCAGTACACGCCATCCAAGCTCTGACTCAATGCCCAGGCGTATCAAGGCCGTTAGTACGGCCAGAGGTGGTTGTTCTGGGTACTGATTTCTCAGGGTTTGAAAGAGTTCTCACTGTAGATCTCCATTTGTCCAGATCTGTGCGGCACTCAGAGGTGGCAGTGACCCGATACTGGGCTGCGTGGAAACGTGATGGCAGGCGTACAAGTCGTCAAATTTGGAGTCGATCACGTCTGAACACCAAAAGGGAGGTTCATCATCTTCTGCACCAAACATACTGTAAGCCCTGATCCGGCCAAAAGAAAAAAGTAAAGGACTCCCTGAAACATTCTATGTCATACCTCTCCATTGGTTGGATACTAGCAGCAAGCCAGACTATGGAATTATTATCTGATGTTAAGTTTGCTGTTAACCCCACAACACAGACAGCTGTGTCTGGAGTGGTTCCTTGCCTGTGAACCATGGACTGCTGATGAATGCCATCAGATTGTGTTTGGCGATGAATCGTGGTTCTGCAATACCCCATATGACCATCGTCAACAGGTATGGTTGTGAACTAGAAACAGGTCTCATTCTTTGAACGTTTTGGAGAGGTACAGTGGTATTGGTCCTGGTGTTATTGTGTGGGGATTTGTCGGGTATTCCTTCAGTTGACAGGTGATCGTAACTGAGGGAATTCCAACGATGGAAAGATATGTCATGGACATCCTGTGTCCTCATGTGTTCCTTCACATGCCACAGCATCGTGGTTCCATTTTTCAACAGCACAATGCTCGTTCATACATGGCATGTGTCTCTTACGAACTCTCCAAATGATGTTGACGTACTCCAGTGACCAGCAAGACCCCCAGATATGCTCACAATGGAACATGCATGGGAGCAGCTTGGATATCAACTCTGTTCTAGTGTGAGTACCCAGGATATCAAGGACCAGTCACAACAGTTGTGGGCCAGCTTGCCTCAAAAAGGATACAACGGCTTTATGACACCATTCCCAACCGAATTCATCTATGCACCCGTGCCAGAGGGGTGCAACATCATACAATAAGGGGGGATCAAAAAGTTCCCATTCGAAGGCTGTACCATCCAGAATTGGTATGGCAATCAGGCAAAGTCACCACTGAGGCAATCTTCCCATCACTGCATGAGATTGAAGACACCCGTTTGGGAAAACACTGTGTCCTGCTGTGTTAAGGAGTCCTAACTGCCAGCTGCACAAGCTCGACAGGAATCGTCGACACTTCAAGGCCTTTTTTAGGAGACCGAAGGCGTGATAGTCGTATGGAGAGGGATCAGAACTATAGCGCGAGTGCTGGGGATGTGCGCACCACAAAGCTGCACCTCCCTTGTCGCCGTTTATCTGGGCGTTTAACCTTAATTGCACACGGTAATTTCTCCAGCGTTGCACGTACCGTTCTCCAGTGGAGAAGAAACCAGGTTCCTTGAAATCAGAAAACAATGCTACGCTGACTGCAAACCTTACGGTAGCCTAACATTTCTTGTATAATGCGTTGGACACTAGCGAAGCTGATGTCGTGATCCTTTGCTAGAGCAGAAATGGTTATGTGCCAGGCCGCCCTAACCCATTATCATCCGCATTCTTCATGTTGTCTGTAACGGATGAGGTTGGCCTCCCAGGTCGGCCATCGTCTTGTGTCGCCTCATGACGAGGACAGAACTTGGCGCACCATTCCACAACGATGGTTTTCGACAGACTGCTGCCCCTACACATTCTTCTCTCTCCGATGGACGTCTGCTGATGTTCGTCCTTCGGCAGCCAAGAAAAGAGTAACACCATAATGGTCCTGTTTGGGCACATTTGGTAACAACGTCGCCATATTCGTGTTTCCAAATTTACGACAATCACGTCAGAAACACACAATACCACAATAATCCCGTGCCTATACGTTGGTTCTTACACTGAAGTGGCAAAGAAACTGATATTGGCATGCGTATTCAAATACAGAAATACGAGGGCAGTTCAGTAAGTAATGCAACACATTTTTTTTCTGAAACAGGGGTTGTTTTATTCAGCATTGAAATACACCTGGTTATTCCCCAATCTTTTAGCTACACAACACTATTTTTCAACGTAATCTCCATTCAATGCTACGGCCTTACGCCACCTTGAAATGAGGGCCTGTATGCCTGCACCGTACCATTCCACTGGTCGATGTCGGAGCCAACGTCGTACTGCATCAATAATTTCTTCATCATCCGCGTAGTGCCTCCCACGGATTGCGTCCTTCATTGGTCCAAACATATGGAAATCCGACGGTGCGAGATCGGGGCTGTAGGGTTCATGAGGAATAACAGTCCACTGAAGTTTTGTGAGCTCCTCTCGGGTGCGAAGACTTGTGTGAGGTCTTGCGTTGTCATGAAGAAGGAGAAGTTCATTCAGATTTTTGTGCCTACGAACACGTTGAAGTCGTTTCTTCAATTTCTGAAGAGTAGCACAATACACTTCAGAGTTGATCGTTTGACCATGGGGAAGGACATCGAACAGAATAACCCCTTCAGCGTCCCAGAAGACTGTAACCATGACTTTACCGGCTGAGGGTATGGCTTTAAACTTTTTCTTGGTAGGGGAGTGAGTGTGGCGCCACTCCATTGATTGCCGTTTTGTTTCAGGTTCGAAGTGATGAACCATGTTTCATCGCCTGTAACAATCTTTGACAAGAAATTGTCACCCTCAGCCACATGACGAGCAAGCAATTCCGCACAGATGGTTCTCCTTTGCTCTTTATGGTGTTCGGTTAGACAACGAGGGACCCAGCGGGAACAAACCTTTGAATATCCCAACTGGTGAACAATTGTGACAGCACTACCAACAGAGATGTCAAGTTGAGCACTGAGTTGTTTGATGGTGATCCGTCGATCATCTCGAACGAGTGTGTTCGCACGCTCCGCCATTGCAGGAGTCACAGCTGTGATGCCCTGGTTTTCCGCCAAAAGAAACTCGATCACTGCCCGTTGTTTGCAACGTACATCCGTTACAGACGCCATTTTAACAGCTCCGTACAGCGCTGTCACCTGCCGGAAGTCAATGAAACTATACGAGACGAAGCGGGAATGTTTGAAAATATTCCACAAGAAATTTCCGGTTTTTTCAACCAAAATTGGCCGAGAAAAAAAATGTGTTGCATTACTTATTGAACTGCCCTCGTATGTAAACAGGCAGAATACGGCGCTGAGGTCGGCAACGCCTATATAAGACGCCAAGTAGGCGCAGTTGTTAGATCGGTTGCTGCTGCTACAATGGTAGGTTATCAAGATTTAACTGAGTCTGAACGTGGCGTTGTAGTCAGCGCACGAACGATGGGACACATCATCTCCGAGGTAGCGATGAAGTGGGGATTTTCCCGTAGGAACATTTCACGAGTGAACCGTGAATATCAGGAATCCGGTAACACATCAAATGTCCGACGTCGCAACGTTCGGAGAAAGATCCTGCAAGAACGGGACCAACGACGGCTGAAGACACTCGTTCAACGTGACACACGTGCAATCTTTTCGCAAATTGCTGCAGATTTCAATGCTGGGCCATCAACAAGTATCAGAGTGCGAACCATTCAACGAAACATCATCGATATGGGCTTTCGGAACTGAAGGCTCACTCGTGTACCCTTGCTGACTGCACGACACAAAGCTTTACACCTCGTCTGTGCCCGTCAACACCGACATTGGACTGTTGGTGACTGGAAACATGAAGCCTAGTCGGAAGAGTCTCGTTTAAAATTGTATTGAGTGGATGGACTTGTAAGTGTATGGAGACAATCTGATGAATCCATTGACCCTGCATCTCAGCAGTAGACTGTTTAAGCTGGTGGAGTCTCTGTAATGGTGTGGGACGTGTGCATTTGGAGTGATATGGGACCCCTGATACGTCTGGATACGACTCTGGTAGGTGACACGTACGTAAACATCCTGTCTGATCACCTGCATCCATTCATGCCCACTGTGCATTCCGGCGAACTTGGGCAATTCCAGCAGGACAATGCAACACCCCACAAGTCCAGAATTGCTACAGAGTGGCTCCAGGAACAATCTGGTGAGTTTAAACACTTCCGCTGGCCACCAAACTCCTCAAACATGAACATTATTGTTTATATCTTGGACGCCTTATTCAGAATAGATCTCCACCACCATGTACTCTTACGGATTTATGGACAGCCCTGAAGGATTCATATTGTCAATACCCTACAGCACTACTTCAGACGTTAGTTGAATCCATGCCATGCCCATGTCGCGGCCCTTCTGCTTGCTCGCAGGGGCCCTAAACGGTATTAGGCAGGTGTACCAGTTTCTTTGGCTTTTCAGCATATGTAGCCCAGATCGGAGTCGCGCTGTGTTGCATATACGCTGCATCAACGCCCTCAGACAAAAACTTTCTGATCGCTCGTTAAATAGGTGGACTAATAACGTCAAGTCCTTTGTAAATTTGACTCGATTTAGAAGCGACATCACATACCCTCTCAACGCTTGAAGTTTCATTTCATTTCCTTCTTCCGATCTGGGTGGTTCACTTTTTTTGCCAGGGAGTGTGTTTCAGCTGTCCACTCAAACAGCCGAAAACTTCCATACAAAATAATTACACGGTAATTTGGACGTTCATATCTGTCCTTTTTTTTTTATTGGAAAGTTGACTGTTGATTCTGCTGTTGCATGCACACATAGTCTCTGAGTCTGAGATATTATTATCGCGAGTGGTAGCGAGAGAACAGTCGGACGCATCCTGCGATGGAGAGAAGCCGCGCGTCAGGAGAGGCCGCAGCCTGCCATGACCTAGCTAGAGGCCCCGGAGGACATGTTTGTATTTATCGACGATTTTTGGTAATTTGCCTTTTTTTCTGCGCGTAGTTGTATTGTCAGATTTGTCTATGCATACATTGAAAGAAATATTCGTTTCTCTGATGTGGCTAGATACGTTGTAATTGGTTTAAAGACATTGTGGAACAATTAAAGTTTTTGCTAATCAAACTGTCCAAAGAAAAGAAAGGTTTGAGTAAATTTTGTCAGTGTGTGAATCGTTAATTTTCAGCATACAGTAAATTAAAAGTTTTTATTGATTTTTTTTCATTTTTAAACAGCTTAAGGCTTGTTGACTAAACCCCTCCTGATCATTTAATTTCTATAAGAAAAGAATAAGGGGAGTACTTGAACGAGTAGTTGAGACCATTCATTGCACTCTGTATGGACCAGAAAATTTCCTTTGAATTACCTAGCATGTTTCTGGATGCAAGACATTCATACAGTTGCAGCGGCAAGACGAGGTGAATTATCTGTTGCGTGCAGGAGCATTATTGAATAATTGTCAGGAGATGTTAGATAATATTTTAAAAATCCCAATCAGGTTCAAGAGTACTGCTTTTTCGTGATTTATAGGAAGAGTAATTAATTTACCCTTTTCATTCTCTTGCTGCGGTCGCAGGTTCGAATCCTGCCTCGGGCATGGGTGTGTGTGATGTCCTTAGGTTAGTTAGGTTTAAGTAGTTCTAAGTTCTAGGGAACTTATGACCTAAGATGTTGAGTCCCCTAGTGCTCAGAGCCATTTGAACCATTCTCTATCAGAATACTGACATGTCCGATAGTAGGAAGATCCAGAAAATGTTTGGATACTGGCATAACGTAATAAGGGTTTTCATAATACAATGCTGTATGGCTACATATAAGAATTTTTGATAACGATAGTGAAGTTTCACAAGATAGCCTAGCAATTTTTAGAGAAAAAGTATAGGCAGCGATAGTGTTGTCAGGATAGAGCTTCACATATTTTCTCACACCTGCTACCATAATATTAATTTTTGATACTAAAATTTTTACAGGACAATAATAATAATAATTTCTGATAATAGGTACTTTTATCTGGAGTGGTGTCTGTCAGGATTTCATTTCGTTGGATGATTTCGCATTTAGAGATGCTTCAATAGTAGTTGGTCAGTAGTTGTTGCATAGCATTTTTGTTGCTTGCGCGCTGCTTCGCATTAATTCAAAATTTTTATTTTAGCAATTTTTTTAAATTACGAATTTGTTTATGTAGAAGTAGCTCCAAAAGAAATTTCGAAAAAGAAAATTCTTCTCAGAATTATAAAGTCAGGGAACTTTCGAACAATACTATGAATAATCAGACTGTAGGCTATTATTTGCCAGTCATGCATGATGAACTGCAGGGAACTATACACATTTCAGTGGGGCAAAATACCGTGACACACTCCTATTTTGTTATGAGAGATTCAGTATGGCTTCTACTTCTACAGAGCAAAGTAATTTTGTCTTCGTCTCTTTCAGTAACAACGTGACACCGTTAATACTAGCTCAACTCGATGAGATTAGAAAATCTAATAATGAAATTAGAGAATTTAATAATGAGATTACAAGAATCTAATGACGAACTTAGTTGAGAGATCAAATAAACTAGTAACAAACAGAAAGAGAACTTCAAATTGTTTCGGATGAGATTAATGACAATTCAAATCGTAAATTCGTGGAATGTCAGAACGTTTCAAAATTCGGGTTCGCGATCTGTTGACATTGTTGAGTCGGGACAACAGACGTCACAACAAAAATTGCAAATAGAAGAATTAGCAGAAAAGTTCGAGTCATTACAGTTACAGACTAGCACTGACGTTTCAAAGACGCAAACTCAGTTGATCACAGTTGCAAAATGAGTCTAAGAATCATTCGAAAGAGTAATTCAAATGAACAATGAATCACATGAACGGTCAGACGACACTCAGCGGGTACCGTTCGCTGATACCGAAGAATTTCAGTCTCTGCAACTTTTTAAAGAAGGGCAGACGACGATTAATTAGCAAAATAAACGTGACGTGAGAAAGGTACAAGAACAGCTTGCTATGCCACCCTGTAACCCTTCCGAACGTTTTATGAAAGAATTAAGTGAACTTTGCAGATGGCATTGCTATCCCAAACACAGAAATTGGGATTTGCACTCGTCGGATTTTCAAAATATAATTAACGCAGTACCAAATGATTCTACAACTTTGCGTCCATTCCTTATGTCATAGAATAAACCACCACTAGATAGTTGTCGTTGTTGTGGTCTTCAGTCCTGAGACTGGTTTGATGTAGCTCTCCATGCCACTCTATACTGTGCAAGCCTCTTCATCTCCCAGTACCTATTGCAGCCTAAATCCTTCTGAATCTGCTTAGTGTATTCATCTCTTGGTGTCTCTCTACGATTTTTACCCTCCACGCTGCCCTCCAGTACTAAATTGATGATCCCTTGATGCCTCAGAGCATGTCCTACCAAACGATCCCTTCTTCTAGTCAAGTTGTGCCACAAACTCCTCTTCTCCCCAATTCTATTCAATACCTCCTCATTAGTTATGTGATCTACCCATCTAATCTTCAGCGTTCTTCTGTAGCACCACATTTCGAAAGCTTCTATTCTCTTCTTGTCCAAACTATTTATCGTCCATGTTTCACTTCCATACATGGCTACACTCCATACAAATGCTTTCAGAAACGACTTCCTGACACTTAAATCAATACTCGATGTTAATAAATTTCTTTTCTTCAGAAACACTTTCCTTGCCATTGCCAGTCTACGTCTTATATCCTCTCTACTTCGACCATCATCAGTTATTTTGCTCCCCAAATAGCAAAACTCCTTTACTACTTTAAGTGTCTTATTTCCTAATCTAATTCCCGCATCATCACCCGACTTAATTCGACTACATTCCATTATCCTCGTTTTGCTTTTGTTGATGTTCATCTTATACCCTCTTTTCAAGACACTGTACATTCCGATCAACTTCTCTTCCAAGTCCTTTGCTGTCTCTGACAGAATTACAATGTCAGCGGCGTACCCCTGCCCTCTTCAGAATTTGAAAGAGAGTATTCCAGTCAACATTGTCAAAAGCTTTCTCTAAGTCTACAAATGCTAGAAATGTAGGTTTGCCTTTCCTTAATCTTTCTTCTGAGATAAGTCGTAGGGTCAGTATTGCCTCACGTGTTCCAACATTTCATCGGAATCCAAAGTGATCTCCCCAAGGTCGGCTTCTACCAGTTTTTCCATTCGTCTGTAAAGAATTCGCGTTAGTATTTTGCAGCTGTGACTTATTAAACTGATAGTTCGGTAATTTACACATCTATCAACACCTGCTTTCCTTGGAATTGTAATTATTATATTCTTCTTGAAGTCTGAGGGAATTTCGCCTGTCTCATACATCTTGCTCACCAGATGGTAGAGTTTTGTCAGGACTGGCTCTCCCAAGGCTGTCAGTAGTTCTAATGGAATGTTGTTTACTCCCGGGGCCTTGTTTCGACTCAGGTCTTCCAGTGCTCTGTCAAACTCTTCACGCAGTATCGTATCTCCCATTTCATCTTCATCTACCTCCTCTTCCATTTCCATAATATTGTCCTCAAGAACATCGCCCCTGTATAGACCCTCTATATACTCCTTCCACCTTTCTGCTTTCCCTTCTTTTCTTAGAACTGGGTTTCCATCTGAGTTCTTGATATTCATGCAAGTGGTTCTCTTTTCTGCAAAGGTCTCTTTAATTTTCCTGTAGGCAGTATCTATCTTACCCCGCATGAGATAAGCCTCTACATCCTTTCATTTGTCCTCTAGCCATCCCAGCTTAGCCATTTTGACTTTCTGTTGATCTCATTTTTGAGACGTTCGTATTCCTTTTTGTCTGCTTCACCAGCTGCATTTTTGTATTTTCTCCTTTCATCAATTAAATTCAGTTTCTCTTCTGTTACCCAAGGATTTCTACTAGCCCTCGTCTTTTTACCTACTTGATCCTCTGCTGCCTTCACTATTTCATTCCCTAAAGCTACCCATTCTTCTTCTGCTGTATTTCTTTCCCCAATTCCTGTCAATTGTTCCCTTATGCTCTCTCAAAAACTCTCTACAACCTCTGGTTCTTTCAGTTTATCCAGGTCCCATCTCCTTCAATTCCCACCTCAGTTTTAATCTACAGTTCATAACCAATAGATTGTGGTCAGAGTCCACATCTGCCCCTGGAAATGTCTTACAATTTAAAATCTGGTTCCTAAATCTCTGTCTTACCATTATATAATCTATCTGAAACCTTTTAGTATCTCCAGGGTTCTTCCATGTATACAACCTTCCTTCATGATTCTTGAACCAAGTGTTAGCTATGATTAATTTATGCTCTGTGCAAAATTCAACCAGGCGGCTTCCTCTTTCATTTCTTAGCCCCAATCAATATTCACCTACTACGTTTCCTTCTCGTCCTTTTCCTACTGTCGAATTCCAGTCACCCATGACTATTAAATTTTCATCTCCCTTCACTACCTGAATAATTTCTTTTATCTTACCATACATTTCATCAACTTCTTCATCATCTGCTGAGCTAGTTGGCATTAAACTTGTACTACTGTAGTAGGCGTGGGCTTCGTGTCTGTCTTGGCCACAATAATGCGTTCACTATGCTGTTCGTAGTAGCTTACCCGCATTCCTATTTTTTTATTCATTATTAAACCTACTCCTGCATTACCCCTATTTGATTTTGTATTTATAGCCCTGTATTCCCCCGACCAAAAGTCTTGTTCCTCCTGCCACCGAACTTCAGTAATTTCCACTATACCTAACTTTAAGCTATCCATTTCCCTTTTTAAATTTTCTAACCTACCTGCCCGATTAAGGGATCTGACATTCCACGCTCCGATCCGTAGAATGCCAGTTTTCTTTCTCCTTATAACGATGTCCTCTTGAGTAGTCCCCGCCCGGAGATCCGAATTGGGGACTATTTTACCTCCGGAATATTTTACGCAAGAGGACGCCATCATCATTTAACCATACAGTAAAGCTGCATGCTCTCGGGAAAAATTACGGCTGTAGTTTCCCCGTGCTTTCAGCCGTTCGCAGTACCAGCACAGCAAGGCCGTTTTGGTTAGTGTTACAGGGCCAGATCAATCATCCAGACTGTTGCCCCTGCAACTACTGAAAAGGCTGCTGTCCCTCTTCAGGAACCATACTTTTGTCTGGCCTCTCAACAGATACCCCTCCGTTGTAGTTGCACCTACGGTACGGCTATCTGTATCGTTGAGGCACGCAAGCCTCCCCACCAACGGCAAGGTCCATGGTTCATGGGAGGCGGGGGGGGGGGGGGGGGGCACTAGATAGTATAAAACAATTTAGCATTGGAAAATACCATGAAAGCCGCAGAGAAAAGAAAGAGTGAACATCAAAAACTAACAGGCAGGTCAGAAAGTATTGCTTGAATCGCATCATTTATCTCACAAAGTAAAGTCTTTAAGTAACAAGTTTTTGTTGGTGTATGAAGAGCCTTTTCGCATACGCCGAGTCGCACATGCAAATACTTTGGAACTTGAAACCATACGCAAACATAAAACACGAGGTCTTCATTATGTATCAAACATCAAAGCATAGAAAGAATAATACCCTAGGGGGTTAAGTATTCTGCACTAAAGATATGCAGCAGCGAGTGCTCCAGCTGTTGCAATGCGTTTTCTTACTTTAGCTTTCAGCACTGCTTCACACTCTTCAACTAAACTGTATATCTGTTAATGTATCTTTTACTCTCAATCTGTTTGGTAGGAAGTATTAATAAATAGTGATTATCTACGATTTCTTTTGTCTGGAGAAAAGTACTTTCAATTTGCTAAGTATAGTCTGACTAGGTGATAATACAGTAGAAGTAGGCAATTTTTTCTTGCATCTATATTTGCAGTATGACAGTATAGAATATAAGCCATATGTGAGCAGTTTGTGTTCAGCTGATATAATTCTGAGTTTTCCGGTAAAAAATCTGATTTAGATGTAACACTGTTATCTTATTCCTTTAGTAGACTTGGTATTGAGGTTCTAAGATAATCATTTTTTTCTGGAAGATAGTTTGCACATATAATGAAGTTTCTTGAGGTAACTTGTGATGTGGATTTTGCTTCACCTTTGTCAGAGAGTACTGTGTTATTTTCGAGGAAAGGGCATGAAGCGTTATTTTCTGTAGGTTCCTTTTTTTTTAGAAGTCGCGAATTCTAGAGGTGTTAACAACTGCTGACTTTATTTTGGATAAAGAGATCGTGTGTGAGTGGTTCTGAATTGAGAAACTCAGTACTTTAACTGGGAACATTTCAGACTGATGTTTGTTCAGCTATTTAGGAAGTGTCTGAAAGAGTGATAATTTTAAAGTTGTGTGCATACACATGATTAATCTATAGAATACTGTTTAATATGGATATGGAATACGATGATGAATTCTGCAAAAGGCTTCCATGTGAAGCATACGATGTTATTATGGTTTATTATGTTGCAACTACTGTATATTATGGTGCAATTATGCTATATTATGTGAAGTAGATTATGATTCATAGGACATTATGCTGAAGGTTAATGAAATATGTTGTTCTAAGGAAGACACACGAGGCATTATATATGATTTAGTGAGGAAGCATTTCTTGCAGCTATTTATGGAACAAGACAAAAAATGCACACTTTTTAAATAAAGTAACCCATAGCTGTACTAGATAATGGAGGTTCTGTTTGTGCAAACTTTGTTCGAAGGTAGAGTCACAGTAATATTTTCAACAGAGATTTTTTTGTCACGAAAACATTTCTGAAGTTTTGTTGCTACTGACGAGATGTATTATGACGTGTAAGAGCTATCAATTATGGAAAGAACGTGAATTATAGTTTGAGATACATCTTATACCTGCTACATACAAACACGAAACTTTTACATGTATGAAACACCAGCGCTTGCAGATGACACATTTTATTTTCACGTTTTTAGAGATGAGAGTGCATATGTGGATGTATCTGTCGATAAATGAGCATGAATGGTTTCCAACTTTTTTTCTACTGCTGAATTATGTGATGTATGTCAGAGATTAATTTTCTAGCTTTGTGAAGTTGTGGAATGAAACTGTCTCAGTGAAAAAGCTGATCTGTTACATTTTTCATCCATTTTGTAAATAATTGGGCGAAATACGTTACTTCAGTACTTTAGTGTTTTTCTGTTTAAACAATTCTATTCCAGAATTTCTGTTATGGTGATGAATGAAGATGTAAATTCAGCTACAGTAGTGATGCACTGACGATTCTGATACGTTAAGTTAATAATTGTAAGCTAATGATTTTTTCTCTTGTCATTAAGAACCACTGAAGGCCAAGAGAAGTCATTTGCTTCATTCTCGGTTAATAAGCCATTTCTTTCACCTACTACTGAACAGTTCGAGGATAAATCTTTTGGTGTTGCATCTGTGAGTAAGTTATGTTATTATTAGTTGCTTTATAATATATGTCTTGTGGATGTTGTTTTTATTACGCTGCCGTGACTAATTATATATGAATGTAAAATTCTGTCTCTATGCACAGACAAGTTGACATTTGACATCTGACGATATTGACTTAGTGATGCTACTTGCTATTTTCTGTTCAATGATCATCTCGTAAACATTACTATGATTTTTAAAAAGTGAAATGTTTGTGATGCAGTAATAAGGATTTACTTGTAATTATCACTTCCACATACTTAATGGTTAAATTTGTAAAAAAAATTGTTTATGAAAACGGAACTGGCTATGTTAAAAAAAGGAATTGCATGTATAGTCGCATATATTTTTTCTTAAATATCTACGACAGAAACTGGATTATATGAACTTCATATTTTGAATATCTACCTGTAATTTTTACTGTGTATTTTGAATGCATCTTCGTGTAATGCTAATTTTCTATTTGTATGACAATCTAAATCACATGTAATTAACATGTACGCATCAACACTGGGATCTACGATTAATAGTAACATTTTTAAATGTGTCACCATTAACGTCTTTTGATAAATCAGTGCGTCATTCAGTGATGTTATATGTCACATATTTTGCATGCTCTGGATCGACACACGTACTTCATGGTACGCTGTATGCTATATTTTCAGAAAGTGTATTTGTGCAGAACAAGTTCACCACCATGTGGTTTGACTGGACTTCATATTTACAAGTGTACTTCAACTTATTCACTATAACTCATTTCTGTTATTATGTCATATATGAGACCTTCGATCTTCCATGTCGATTACAAGAACCTGTTTTCTCAAAGAGATACAACTGAAGTGCTTTTATGATCTTATCATGAATTTTTTGGCGTTTAACAAAGTTTACTTGTGTTTTGTACAATCAGTACTGTTTCTGTGCAGTATCTTTACCTGAATATGAAAAGGAGTGACACACTAACACTTTTGGGTTTGATTGTCAGTGGACATAGTGTATGTAGTTAGTCCATGAGTCTGCTTAAACATCAAATGTTCAAATGTGTGTGAAATGTTATGGGACTTAACTGCTAAGATCATCAGTCCCTAAGCTTACACACTACTTAACCTAAATTATCCTAAAGACAAACAAACACACCCATACCCGAGGGAGGACTTGAACCTACGCCGGGACCAGCCGTACAGTCCATGACTGCAGCGCCTTAGACCGCTCGGATAATCCTGCGTGGCTTAAACATCAAGCTTGTGAATCCTTACTTGAATATATTAACTATTCCGTATAGTTGTTGGTGGACATAGCGTGAGTTGTCCCTGTCTGCTGCACGTAAAACATGTTTCATTACCTGGTTTTCTATTGCTAGATGATTTTTACTCTCTCGAAGAACAATAAATAACATTTTGTTATCCTGTCAAATGGAGTACTATCAATGCTATGAAGATGTGAGTGCTTACATGCATAAGTGACGTTCGTATTTTATTTTCCTTGAGTACGTTGTACAGCTTATCAATTTCCTATTATGTACATAACTGTTGTAATGTTATGCTTATGTTTATATAATTTATCACCTTTGTAAGACATCTGATGCTATTTTCCTCAGGTTTGTTATGCAAGAATTTTGCGTTTGCTCCTTGCCAACATGTTAAATATGTGAGGGTGGAGGTTACGAAAGTTGAACACTCATATCTTTTTTTTTTTGTGGAGATTGGCTATTCATTCTGGTGTTGTGTGCATACACCAACTCTGAGTCTAAGATATTATGACCATGTTTGGTTTGTTGATTTGGGGAAGGGGACCAAACGGTGAGGTCATTGGTCCCGTCGGGTTAGGGAAGGATGGTGAAGGAAGTCTGCCGTGCCCTTTCAAAGGAACCATCCCAGTATTTGCCTGACGAAATGTAGGGAAATCACGGAAAACCTAAATCAGGATGGCCAGACAGGGGTTTGAAACTTATGATCATGAGTGGTAACAAGCGAACTTTTGTTGAGAGTAGTTGGACGCAGCCTGGCTTGGAGAGAATCCACACATCAAGACCATGCTAGTGCAACCAGAGGAGACTTATGTATTTATCGAGTATTTTTGGTAATTTGCCTGTTTGCTGCATATAGTTGTCGTTTTCTTGCGTACTGGGGGGATGTTGTCAGACTTGTCTATGCATACAATGAAAGTAATATTCGTATCTTTGTTGTGGCCAGATACGTTGTAATTGATTAAAGATATTGTGGAGTAATTAAAGTTTTTGCTAATAAACTGTCCAAGGAGAAGAAAGGTCTGAGTAAATTGTTTCGGTGTGTGAATCGTTAATTTTCAGAATATTGTAAATTAAAAGTTTTTATTGATTCCTTTTACTTTTACACCACTTAAGGCTTGTTGACTAAACACCTCCTGAACATTTAATTTCTATAAAAAAGAAAAAGGAGAGTAGTTGCATCAGTAGTTGTCACAATGCATTCCACTCTGCATGGACCGCAGTATTTCCTTTGAATTATTTTAGCATATTGCTGGTTGCAGAACATTCGTGCAGTTGCAGTGCCAAGACGAGGTAAGTTGTCTGTTGTGTGCATTAGATGTTAGATACTCTTTTAAAAATCGCTATTAGATACAGGAGAATTAATTTTACATGATTTATAGGAAGATTAATTAATTTTAGTTTTTCGTTTTTCTATCAGAGTACTGGCATGTCCGATGGGAAGTTCTGGAAAATATTTGAATACTGACATTCCGGAATAAGAGTTTTCATAATACAGTGTTGTATGGTTACATATCAGATTTTATGATAACGATAAGAAAGTTTCACTAGATAGCCTAGCAGTTTGTAGAGAAAAATTATAGACAACGATAATATTGTCAGAGATAGAGCTTTACACTTTTCCATACGTCTGTTGCCATAATAATAATTTCACCAGGCTAGTAATAATAATAATTTTTGTTAGTAAAACTTTCAAATCTACGTTTTTTGACGATTATAATATAGAGCATACCTTAGTGCTGAAAGAAGTAACATTTCAATTAAAGTTTTGTAGTGGGAGCCACTTTCCGGTACGGTTATCAAGGCTGCAGTCTTCCCTTGTTAGAATGACTTTACTGTGGACTGTCTGGTCGCCATGACAGGTCTGGCCTGTTCATGCTGGAATTTACGTCAAGACTACTCGCCGGAAGGGTGCTGGACTCATCCGAGTACAGCGCAGCCGGTGCCGGGGTCCTCACGGAGCGGCCGTAAGTGTCTTTTGGGACGGTGCAGCGTTTTAAGAGCGCTCCGGTTACCTCAGCCGCGCCGCTTTAGGAGACAAAAAGAGAGATGGTAATAAAAGACGCAGGCTCATTACGGCGGCCGACCCGCGCGCCCGAGATACGACCGCCAGCCATCAAGACAAATCTCCGCCAGAGTGCTCTGCCTCTGCGCTGGCTCGGGTCGCGTCTAATCCGAGGGCAGAACAAAAGACGGCGCTCTGCGGTTAGCCACGCGCGGAACGGAAAGGGAAAACTCGAAGTTCATTACCGCGTAGGCGGAACCGCGACACGACGCCGTAATAGCTTTCGCAACACGTCCTTGTCGCACTCAGCCGCAGCCACTGGGCTACAAGATTACGTCTAGAGCACTCTTCTAGGCGAACGCGCGTGTCACTTTTTTTTCTGTACGCTGTTTCGGCGGAGACAATTTTGTGACATCCACAACGGCCATTCGACATCCGTTGCTGGGTAATGGCCTGGTAGACTTTTCCATGCAGTATGACATTCAGCTGTGTGCAATTATGTTGCTACCGTATGTTTTCAAACATCTTTATTTTTGTGTACAGAGCGCCCCAAAACTAGTAAATTTTTAAAGAAATTCATATTTATGTACTACCATAAGCTGATTAAACATACCTCTACCAGTAAACCCGCAATTCTGTAAATAATCCGTCTCCCAGGTATAAAACAGCTTCAAGCGTCTGATTATAAATGTGATAATGTATAAATAATTGCCTTTAAGCATGTAGGCAAGAAAATGTTCCTTAAAAGTTTGAAATTAAGCTTAAAGCTTGTTGCACGTGGCTAAGTGCGTTCATTATAACACATTGGAGAAATATAAATTGGAAAATTTGCGCTCCACTTTAAGCAACAGCAAGGTTGTCTCGCATCTCAGTATTTATGACATATCTCCTGAAATATGGATCGTACAATGATATAATTATGCAGGTGTCTTTCGTCACATATGTAGAGACCGTCTGAAAACTGTGTTGCGAATAGAGCTGGCAGTAAAGAAGTAATAAATTAAAACGTCAAGCCTGATGTCGCAGTCTTAGTGCGCGCCATTTTTAACTGAAGTCAGTTTTGCGCACGTCTAAATGTTTAGGATGTCATATCTCCTAAACTACGTGGCATACAGTGCTATAATTTTGCAGGTACATCCAGTGGTGTATGCAAACACAGTATCCAAACTGTGTTGCGAATAGAGTTAGTAGTAAAGGAACTAGCCATAAATTAAAACATTATGCCAGACTCTGAAATTTGACGGCAGGTACAGCGAAAATACAGTAAAGGCTTATCTTTTTTTCCTTTCACCACTGTGTGCACGGTCGTCAGCGAGAAGAAGTTACGTAAAGATTGAAAATTATGTGTAAAGTTTGGTGGAAGTGGCAAAACGCTCTCGCTTTCAAATACTGGATGAACGAAATCCAGGTATTTGCGCGCCGTCACTTAACTCTACCTTAAGACAAACACATTTCCTAATGCTAATACTTGTCTTACGGTACTAAACTTTTAACATACGATTATACCACTTAATGAGCTGTTTATGACACAATTTTAAATTTTTAAATTCGGCCAATAATTACGCGAAATATTGAAAATAGGATTTTTGTTGTCCCTACGCTGCAACTTGTACCGGGTTCCTGGAATTGCCTTTTAATAACACGCAGGGCGTCCCGGGAGAAATAGTCAGAACTTAGTGATATGACAGGAATGATCATTCGAAGCGAAAAAGGCCAGTAAACGTGGTCTGTAAAATGAATACCTTAGGAGCTGTGAGCACTTCTTCATCTTCGATACTGTGAAATACATCTTCCCTACTGAACAAGTGCTCATTGCTCTTAAAATATGCACGTTAGAGCCTATGTTTATTGGATTCTTTTTGCTTGGAATGATGGTTCCTATCATAATCCTGAATACTGATAATTCTTCCTGGGACTTCCAGTATAATCACTATTAGCTTCGATCGGAGCGATTTTCAGGTAAACTGTACAGCAATGGAGACAATACACGAGATACATTTTATCATGCATCAGCATAATGTATGGTGAACACACTCACGAATCTTCCATAAAATAATTCGACTACTTAGAAGCGCATACGAGATGGTTATGCACGTTTTCTCCTTTCATTCGACTACTCGTCGCAAGTGAGTCCTAAGCAGCTTTTCTAGCGTTTTATTTACGTACAGAATCTCGCCTGTCAGAAGTTGTCATTTCCATTTACTCGTAGGCGTCAAGATTATATTTGTTGTGACAGCTGTTAGCTGTACGATTTGGCACCTGAGGGATGAAAGTAAGGTTATGACAGACATCCTTATTACGAAAAAATCGAAATATTGTAGCAGAATTTAGAAACAATCAATGACAATACAGTTTCTTAACAATTATCGTAAAATTGATAGCGGATGTTATTAACAATGGTCCTTCGGTATGTTCTCCACATTCCTGAGAAACGAAAGAATGGGAGAGGTGTCGTCCAAACGTTTCAAAACATATACAATTACTTGCTCGAGAAAATATGTACGTGCCAAAGAATATTTACAGCGCAGTAAATAGCGCCTTTTTCTTTGTCCTTTCTATCTCGTTTTCTTATTAAGGGCCAAATAACATTTGTACTCGTCAAATAACTGTGACTTCCAGTGTGAACTTTCACTCTGTAACAAAGTGTGCGCTAATCTGAAACTTCCCAACATTAAAACTGTGTTCGGGACCAGGACTCGAACCTGGCATTTTTGCAAAGTTTCATTTCTGACTTTTTCACTGTTGAAATAATTTCCATTAAAACACGTTTCTTTTCGAGGATTGCGCAGAAAGTAATGCATCACATTCTTCTTTTCTTTTCTCTTAGCGGAAAACACTGCTACGCATGCGAAAGGTTATGTATGTATTATTTGAAATCTCCTGAGTGAGTGCGCCAAGTTTCCGTCACTTCCGACATTTAGCGTAGGTGCAGGACAGTTTCAAAATGGCGTCTGTAGATGATGTACGTTACAAGCAACGTGCCGTCATTGAATTTCTCACTGCAGAGAAAGAAACAGTGGGGGAATATTCACAAACGCTTGTGCGAAGTCTATGGAGCATCTGGTGTCGGCAGAAGCACAGTTAGTCGCTGGGCACGGAGGGTGAAGTCATCAGAACGTGGTTCGGCGGAACTCCACGATTTGCAGCGGTCGAGGAGACCAGTCACGACTGTTACACCTGACATGTTGCAGCCAGCTGATGTTGTCACTCGCGAAGACAGACGCATTACGACTCGGCGCTGCGTTTGTTAATCAGCAAAGGAAGTTCACACGGAAACACTGGCTCCGGCATCAGCACAAGGATTGGTACCGACAAGGCACACATGCCCTTGTTTCGCGCTGGAGATTACGTGGAAAAATAGAATTTTCTCAGCCTGCACGTGGTCCCAGCCCCCACCCTCCCCCTCCATTCCTCCTAACCTACCCTATTGGTAGTAATTTCGAATTTTGGCGGGAATTTAGAGTTTTGGCGGGAATTTCGATTTCTGGTGGGAATTGCTTTGGCCCAGGGCTGTGCTGACGTCCCACGCCATCCCCCGCACGGGAAATAGCGAGAAATTAAAAATGGTGATATCCTGTCTAGGACTCGAACACCAGTCCTCCTGGAAGAAAAGCCCAAGTACAGAGCTAAAATATAATTCTACCACAAGAGGCGCCTGAAATTGACAGTTGCCTATAAAAACCCAGCATCCGATCATGTAGGGGATATAAGGCAGGCCCGCGATAGCTCTGCAGCCACAGTTGCAGTGTTTCAGTCAGCATGAGGTGCCAGCCGAGATCATCCAGCACTGCCCAGCTGCAGCAGCAACAGAACAGGAAGAAGCCACAGAAGAGTTAGTACCCCATGCTTAATGTCTGTGTTTACTGTCGTGTGAGGAAGAGTAAGTCTTTGTGCTTCTATCACCATGTGTAACGGTTTTCCTTGTTTACTCATCGGTGGATGCGACGGCCTCCAGCCTGTTGGGGTCTGCAACTGCGATGTGTCCGATCCTGCCGGGACCGACAGCAGTGGCAGCACTGGGACCATGTCGCGCTCCTTGTCAGCTCGGTGCAGCAGGACTATCAGCTGTTATTGTCCGTTGAAGACACCCAGCCAGCTTGTGACTCGCTGGAGTGCACCAGGTGTCCTAATCGGCATGACACAGGTTGATACTGGACCCCATCACACACACCATCGCAGAATATTCCAGTGATAGGCAAGGACAAAGTGAGGATGTAGCGGATGAGAATAAAACCAATTAAGCCCTGTGCACCACTACTCTTCACTTCAGTGTATAATTCAACTACTAGTGGTTCAAAGCGCTTACGTATTGGTATAGAGGCAACTGCAGATAGAGACTGGCTTGTTGTGACAGAGATCGGGAATGTAGCTAAAAGGGCCGACCGCGGTGGTCTAGCGGTTCTAGGCGCGCAGTCCGGAACCGCGCGACTGCTACGGTTCTAATCCTGCCTCGGGCATGGATGTGTGTGATGTCCTTAGGTTAGTTAGGTTTAAGTAGTTCTAAGTTCTAGGGGACTGATGACCACAGGTGTTAAGTCCCATAGTGCTCAGAGCCATTTTTTTGTAGCTAAAAGTGTTAAAGTGCGGTTTTTGGAGGTAGAATAGGATGAACTGTGTCGTGGAAATCCTACATCAAGCAGCAATTGACCGCCGAGTATCGTCCGAGCAGTTCTCCTCCAGACATTTACTCTGCTGCTCTAACTCTACCCATTACAACAGTGAACAATGACTCTGCACTCCGCGTGAAATCCCGTGACACATCCATTTATCTACAGCACTTCACCGACAGGGAATTTTTCAGTCTACAGATGATGTTACCCATTGTGTTGGAGAGACTGAACAGATGGTTGCCTTGTGTTAAAGCTGTGTATAGAGGTATTGCAGAGGATCTAAGTATGAACAGTGTGCATATAGACGACTTTGAATAGTGGGTGAATATGGTGCCAACGAAAACAAATGTACTGCCAGTCAGTTTGAGAGAAATACATGCTGAATTCAGTGCTTGCAAGAGGGCCTTATTTTCTGTATTCTGTACTGGTGTTGAAATAAAGAAAGACCCTGTTGATGTAGTACATATCGCGTATGATTACAAAATAAAAGTGTATGTAACGATGTTTATGTTTTTTTTATTTCTTATCTCTCATTATATTGCAAGTACTAAAGCTATTCCCACAAGTATTTTCACTACAAAAATGCAACAGCAGAAAATTATGTCATTTAACTAAATTCCCCACAAAAGCCCATTGCACGCCAGTACCTGATATAGTCAATATTATGGGAGGGCATAGTGTTCATTATTTTCTATAAAAAAAACCAACGCACGCCAGTGCCTGACGTAGTAGGTATCATGGCAGGGTGGGTGAAGCATCAAGACTTTATTGTAAGCGACTGGAGGTGTGATTTTCCGTTGCCCAATAGTGCATATTATGCCGCTTCACGTTACCGCTGTTGGTGAATGACTCTTCGTCGCTAAATAGAACGCGTGCAAAAAATCTGTCATCGTCCCGTAATTTCTCTTGTGACCAGTGGTAGAACTGTACACGACGTTCAAAGTCGTCGCCATGCAATTCCTGGTGCATAGAAATATGGTACGGGTGTAATCGATGTTTATGTAGCATTCTCAACGCCGGCCTTTTTTGAGATTCCCGATTCTCGCGCAATTTGTCTGCTACTGATGTGCGGATTAGCCGCGACAGCAGCTAAAACACCTACTTGGGCATCATCATTTGTTGCAGGTCGTGGTTGACGTCTCACATATGGCTGAACACTTCCTGTTTCCTTAAATAACGTAACTATCCGGCAAATGGTCCGGACACTTGAATGATGTCGTCCAGGATACTGAGCAGCATACATACCGCACGCCCTTTTTTTGATCACAATAGCCATACATCAACACGATATCGACCTTTTCCGCAATTCGCAATTGGTAAACGGTCCATTTTGACACGGGTAATTTATCACGAAGCAAATACCGTCCGCACTGGCGGAATGTAACGTGATACCACGCACTTATACGTTTGTGACTACTACAGCGCCATCTATCACAAAGAAAAAAAAATGGTCCAACTAAAACATTCATATTTCTTTACGTACTACACGAATATGTAATAAAAAAGGGGGGTTCCTATTTAAAATAACGGAGTTGATATCCGTTTGACCTATGGCAGCGCCATCTAGCAGGCCAACCATAGCGCCATCTGGTTTCCCCCTTCAAGCTAGACAATTTTTCTTTGTAGTTTTTTCGTTTGACGCTTATTTGGTGAGATATTTGCCCTGGTCACTATCAATGGACCATCCTGTATATGTTACGACGACCCCAAGGAGTTAATAGATCGGCTACAACTGCTTATGACATCAGCTGCCGCTGGTAATACAGCTCATTCAAACAAAGTTGTTTCAGTAATATCTGAGCTTAGAGAGAGAGCTATCATAGAATATGAATGGAGACTGTAGTTCGAAAACTTCACAAACCAGTACACAAAGCATATCCTTGAAGATATGATTAAAGTTTTGGACGACCTGTTGTAAGTAGGCTGTTTAGATTTTTATATTGGTAACGTTACGTAGCGCTCTGTACGAAAATCACTGGCTGTGCTGTGTGCAGTCTGTGGCTAGTTTGCATTGTTGTCTGCCATTGTATTGTTGGGCAGCTGGATATTAACAGCGCATAGCGTTGGGCAGTTGGAGGTGAGCCGCCAGCAGTGGTGGACGTGGGGAGAGAGATGGCGGAGTTTTGTAATTTGTCATGAACTGATATATATATTATGACAAGTGGTGGTTTATGGACTTGCTATCTTCTCTGCAAGACTCTTCGATGGTGATTGTGCACCTGCACAGTCGCAACAGATGGCTGCTGGCCATCTCTACAAGGACTACAGTGGGTCTGCATCTCTGGTGGCCCACCAATACCATACTCTCTACCAGGACTACAGTGGGCCTGTCCACAATTTCTACAAGGACTACAGTGGGTCTGCATCTCTGGTGGCCCACCAATACTCTCTACCAGGACTGCAGTGGGTCTGCTCTGTGATGACCTAGCTACCAATATTCGTCAGAACTTTGAATGACTCTGCTGTGGGTTTGCTCCATTGTGGCCCATTACCTGTCAGCATGTCAAGAGTCAGCACTGTCTTTCCGTTGGAAGGACACCACTACTTCTTCAATACTGCATGGAAATCCACTACTTCTGTGTGCATTGTCTTTTACTGCTCAGACTTTGAGAAAAGAAATGGCAGTTTTACTCTGATGAATGATCAGGACTGTCTTTATTGACTGTGAGAAAATTTTAGCTGTTGACCAACATTGTATTAATAAGTGTGTGCATTTGATATCTTTGTGATTGTAATTATAAAAATTTTTTTCAAATCTGTATTGGCCAGTGCCCAACACCATTTGTAAAATTTTTTGTGGGGAGCATGGGGGCTATGTAAGTAGGCTGTTTAGATTTTTATATTGGTAACGTTACGTAGCGCTCTGTACGAAAATCACTGTCTGTGCTGTGGGCAGTCTGTGGCTAGTTTGCATTGTTGTCTGCCATTGTATTGTTGGGCAGCTGGATGTTAACAGCGCATAGCGTTGGGCAGTTGGAGGTGAGCCGCCAGCAGTGGTGGATGTGGGGAGAGAGATGGCGGAGTTTTGAAAAATGTCATGAACTGCTGTATATATTATGAATATTGAGGTAAATACATTGTTTGTTCTCTATTAGAATCTTTCATTTGCTAAGACTATCAGTAGTTAGTGCCTTCAGTAGTTTGAATCTTTTATTTAGCTGGCAGTAGTGGCGCTCGTTGTATTGCAGTAGCTTGTGTAACGAAGATTTTTGTGAGGTAAGTGATTTCTGAAAGGTATAGTTTAATGTTATTCAGGGCCATTCTTTTGTAGGGATTTTTGAAAGTCAGATTGCGTTGCGCTAAATAATATTGTGTGTCAGGTTTAGCACAGTCGTGTATAATTGTTCAAAGGGGACGTTTCACTGTGGCAGGGAATATTCACGTGTGAGTAACGGATTGAGATATATATTTAATGGTCATAGATACTTATTCTAAATATGCCTGGGCATTATTCATGAAAGCGAAAACAGGGGAGGATGTAGCTCATGTGTTTGATGGATTGCTGGAGACGGGGATGAATCGAAGCCCGGACATCCTTCAAGCAGATCACGGCGTTGTGTTTTATAATAAATATTTCAAGGCCGAGATTGAGCGGTAGGGAATACATCACTGCTCGACGTTCACCTTCCCAAAGGCGAGTATCGTGGAAAGTCTGAATAGAACAGTGAAAACCCAAATGTGAATGCAATTCAATTTCACACAACTGGATCGATATTCTTCCACACATATTGCACAGTATAATCGAACCAAACATCGCACAATAAAAATGAGACCATTCGATGTTCGTGATAATACATTTATAGATGCAGTATATAGTCGTATTAAAATGTTAGATCGGCGCAAACAGCAATTTAATGTAGGTGATTTAGTGCGTATTTCAAAAAACTAGACAGCATTTGAGAAGTCTTAGATGCCAAACCGGTCGACAGAGATATTCAGTTTACAAAGTGCGGAGAACGAATCGTGGAACCTACCTGTTAAAAGACAGCAAGGGTACTGAAATTGCAGGATGCTTTTACACACAAAAGTAATGGAATAGTTCGGAACCATACGTGTATCTCTCAGAGAGTGTCATATGGCGTCGTGGGAATAGAGCGTTAGTTAAATGGCCTGATTTTCCCGCATCACAAAACAGCTGGATCGACGCTAACGATTTGTTGTACAGCAGGGAGCGCATACCACAACCACCTCAGTAGCATAACATGCGTGATAGGAGGCGCATTAGGAGAGGAGGCCGTATTCTCGACGAAATACCAGTCGAATTACACATTCCTGGATATAACTACTGTACACCTGGAATATAACTTCAAAATCGTTTAATATGCGGTGATAAGGGAATAAATCTACTCGGCGAAGCATGTACGGAACACGACATCGTATACGCAGCAAATAAAGATCGTCACACGACCGATCGAATTTTAGCTGATAAAGCTAAGGCAACATGTGTGAGAAGGGACGTTGGTATCAGTCAACGCATTGCAGCAATTGCAGTTGAAAAAACTATGCGTGTAAAGTTAAGTTAGGCTTGGGTGTGAAGAAGTTCAGCCAATTTATGAGCTCTGCACGTAGGGCGCCAAAGAAAAAGATGACAAAAGGGTGCATGGATAACGGTATCCTGACAGAGCTGTATGCAGGTGAAGGCGCCCTGAAGCAGAAAGGAGCGAGAAAAAAAAGGTCGATTAAACCACCCATGGTTCTACCAGTACCCTAGATGTCGGGTGGAATTATTCCCTTCCTCATTCCTGCCTTAGCCAGGCTCTCAGCGGTGGGTTCATTGCCTGGGGTTGCTTTGGTTATTGCCAGAACAGTCGCGAATGCACAAAGCTCTCAGGAGCAACTGCAGGAGGCACGAAGACATAACCACGCGATGGAGGCAGCAGCCCCGGAAAAGGGCTATACTTGAAACCATACAAGAAAGGACTAGGTCTGTTCATAAACAAAAAAAGCCCCCCAGCAGCGCTGCCACAGACAGGGCGCTTACAAATATACCGGGTGATCAAAAAGTATAAATTTGAAAACTGAATAAATCACGGAATAATGTAGATAGAGAGGTACAAATTGACACACTTGCTTGGAATGATGGGGTTTTATTAGAACCAAAAAATACAAAAGTAAAAAAAATGTCCGACAGATGGCGCTTCATCTGATCAGAATAGCAATAATTAGAATAACAAAGTAAGACAAAGCAAAGATGATGTTCTTTACAGGAAATGCTCAACATGTCCACCATCATTCCTCAACAATAGCTGTAGTCGAGGAATAATGTTATGAACAGCACTGTAAAGCATGTCCAGAGTTATGGTGAGGCATTGGCGTCGGATGTTGTCTTTCAGCATCCCTAGAGATGTCGGTCGATTCACGATACACTTGCGACTTCAGGTAACCCCAAAGCCAATATTAGCACTGACTGAGGTCTGGGGACCTGGGAGGCCCAGCACGACGAAATTGGCGGCTGAGCACACGATCATCACCAAACGACGCGCGCAAAAGATCTTTCACGCTTCTAGCAATATGGGGTGGAGCGCCATCCTGCATAAACATCGTACGTTCCAGCAGGTGTTTATCAGTCAGGCTGGGGATGATGCGATTCTGTAACATTACAGCTCCTTTTATACACGATTGTCATGCGCAGCCACTGACGTTTTACTGTCCAGCGCCATCTGTCGGACATTTTGCAAACTTTTTTTTTTGTTCTAATAAAACCCCATGTCATTCCAAGGAGGTGTGTCAATTTTTACCTCTCTATCTACATTATTCCGTGGTTTATTGAGTTTTCAATTTATACTGACTTTTTGATCACCCGGTATATCTCACCCAGTGGAATATAATGAGCGAATCATCGCCAGGAGTACTTCTCGCATATACCTTAACAAAAACTATGAAATTAGGATTGCCATTCAGTACCAAGACGCTATAACTCTTCCAAGCAAGAGTTTGATATATTTGGATGGATGACTTAAGAAGAAGGACGGTAGTCATACAGTGGGATCAAAACTTACATGTAATGCTTTCGCTTTCCTGTTCCAGTAAATGCGACATGATCTTAGCGGGGTAGAGATTGATGGTACACGTAATGTTGGCATATCATCAACCCTTGAAATATATGTCTCATCATCTCCCTCGGAACTGAATGATTTAGAAAGTGCAGAATGGTTTATAGACGAGCCTGAGAGCAGAACGGCGAAAGCGTAGGTTTATGGGGTACTTTGAGGACATGCAGCGAATTATTATGAATGTTAAAGAGAAGTTTATCCTGGTACGAAGTGCAACGGATAGCAGCTCATACACTGAAGCAGTTCAAGAGGAGAATCAGATCATCATCAATAAAATTATATTGAAAACGCCGCACATCACTGTGGCAGACGAAGAGCATTTGAAGCTTTTAAAAGTTCTGAATACCGGTACATATCTGCCGTCAACCTTCCGCTCACGGGAGATTTTCGAGTACCCGGTGTTACCGACAGCGAGCAGACAAACATGGGCTATGAAAACCCCGTGCAGCTGGAAACACCGTAGAAGGGGGAATTTAGCAAATGATGCCACCGTAATTGACAACTGTAATTAAACTAATTCCACAGTCTACTTGCATTCAGAATTCTATCCGTATGACGGTCTAGTGCTACAGTGGGATCAGAATGTATACAGTGTAGCTTTTGACATGTATGCAAGGTTCCAGCTTCTTACTATGCAGGTGTCGAAGAGGAAGGATGCCTACTCGGTCCATGGAAATTCAATGATGGCCACCAATCACCGTGATAGATTATTCTAAGATTAACGAGATACTTAAATCAGGACCAATAGATGTAAGAATAGAATTTGAATCCTTATCAAATTTCTCAGAATACACTGCAGGGTATGCTCTAGTTCTACATGACCGTGGGCTTAACTATTGCCCACTTACTGATGTTGTGCAATGTGCTGTATAAATGGCCAAGTGCAGTGGCATGCCCAGAGCATTTCATAATGACAGCTTGCAGTGTGAACGTTGTTGCCGACATTCAAGGTTCAAAAAAATGGCTCTGATCCCTATGGGACTTAACATCTGAGGTCATCAGTCCCCTAGAACTTGGAACTACTTAAACCTAACTAACCTAAGGACATCACAAACATCCATGCCCGAGGCAGGATTCGAACCTGCGACCGTAGCGGTCGCACGGTTCCAGACTGAAGCACCTAGAACCGCTCGGCCATACAGGCCAGCCGACATTCAAGGTTTCAATTATGACGAGTGTAGACAATTTTATCTAAAGAAGTTGCACTAATAGCATACACTGAAGATCCTGGTATAATAGAGACATTATCAACAAGAATTGCACCATCGAGGCCTTTCAAGGATGTGAACTGTTCTAAAACACGGAAGAGTGCAAAGTGGCTAACAACTTTCTTTCATAGACTCCACTGGGACGATCCTAGTATACCTTATAAAGAAATGATGACGTCACTTCGAATATTCGATCATCTTGGGACGATTATCTACGTCAAAGGTGAGGAAAAGACCCAGCTATGGTTCTGGCTGGCGAAGTGGCCGCGCGGTTTGAGGTGTCATGGGCGGCCTCTGTGACCGAGCGGTTCTAGGCGCTTCAGTCCGGAACCGCGCTGCTGTTACGGTCGCAAGTTCGAATCCTGCCTCGGGCATGGATGTGTGTGATGTCCTTAGGTTAGTTAGGTTTAAGTAGTTCTAAGTCTAGGGGACTGATGACCTCAGATGTTAAGTCCCATAGTGCTTAGAGCCATGTGAACTATTTGAGGCGTCATGTCACGGATTGCGCGGCCCCTACCGCCGGAGGTTCGAGTCCTCCTTCGGGCATGGGTGTATGTTAGCATAAGTTAGTTTAAGTAGTATGTAAGTCTAGGGACCGATGACCTACGCAGTTTGTCCCTTAGGAATTCACACACATTTTGTATTCTAGCTATGCATTTCCAGGAACGTCCCCAGAACTAGACGCTCGCGACTCGATTGCTCTACGGCGCATTGCCTGCGAAATCGGTCTGTTACTTTCCCTGACTGTACCTCTTTCCGTATTTACAGAACCCGCATGACCTGCGGTCTCATTTTCACTTTCATTTCCTGAGTGAACTTAACCCTCATCATCGGAGCATGCGCCCTGTCTGCAGACTGAATTAAATGGAATTCTTCCGCCGTTCTATCTTGTTCTGCATCAGTGGCTCGCTCGTGTTCGATTTTGGACGACAACAGTGCACAGCCTTTCTCACTGTACACACGAGCTTTGCTTCTCGTGAGCATTCAATTCGTTTGCTACTTCCGCATGTTTCCGAATCTAACGCAACACGCTCCTCAACTCTATTCTGATTTTCTTTTAAATAATGCACACATTTATCCCTAAGCTCATGAAACAAAACCTACTCTAAAATGTCGGTCACATCCTTCGACCATAAATATAATAGACTGGCCCTGACGTCATTTTCGTGGCTCCAACATCTCTGGGCTAAAGTCACGTGAATGTTGGCAAAACATGGTTGTTTCGTGTTGCGCTTATGGCTGTACTCAGCGTTTTGTCGGGGGAAATGGCATTACATTTCATGTGTGTTTCTATGATAATGCAGATGCGTTTATTGAAATCTGCTGAAGTGACTTTTATACGTTTTTTACACTTGAAATAGAGTATCACGTAAATTAAAGTGTTGAAAGTGATGCCTGTAAAGGCAGACTCATATTACATTTTGGAAAGTATCTGTGAAAGTTCGGTTACAGAAGTAAGTATAAGTGTTTCTCGTTCCTACTCATAGGATCCCTAAGGATGAAAACCGAAGACACCTTTGGATACAGGCCCTGAAACGGAAAAACTTTAAGCCATCTGCACATAGGCGCCTTTTTGTATATACAAGTGAGATTATAATAAGGTAAGAGCACCTATAGTCGACACATGAAGAGCATTTTTTCTACCTTCTAATACTATTAAATAAATGTACATTCCAAAATTATTTTCTGAAAGTTCAGAGTCTCGCCTTTCATCTAAAATATCATTTTTTTAAATTGATAGTGTAAACTTTTCTAAAAATAATAGGAACTGAACCTTTGAAGTGCACCTAAAATTGATACTCTAAAATGGACCTGCTCCTAAAGTCGACAATTTCGGGACCTATAGTTGACATAATTCCCATATACCATTTTCTTTTGTAAGTGACTAGAGCTCAAAACGCGGCGAATCCAATATTTAAAGTTTTGACACGAGCCCACTCTTACTGTTTAAAAGAATTTTAACGACATTTTACTTTAACTGATAGTTTATAGTAATTTAGTCCCACTGCCCACCAGAGGGGCCTTCGATATATTTTTTAGATTTTATAAATGGTACTGTGAACAAATCCAGGTCAAATGTAGATCTGACAATAATTTTTCGCAAATAAAAAAATAATTTTTGTTGGAAGCGTTTGGCAGTCAATTGAGAAATGTGGGTAAAATACGATACAAACACAGGATGGCAGACCGCTCATTTGAAATCCCGCCACGTTTTGCCAACAGTCACGTGGTTTATGTTGGAGCCACACCAGCCCTATAGCTTCTGCACAGCAAGGCCAGTCTACTAGTATCTATGGTCGAAGGTCACATCCCCATAATCAAAGTTCTTCCACAATAGCTTTCACAGTGCTGTTAGCAACGATACATCAGACAACTAATGTCGCAGAAGTCACTGATAAGACCCAATAAGAAACATAAAAAAGAGACATCAGTGATACATACACCGAAATAAAATTACTACAACATATAACGATATGTCCATAGTTTTTACTTGTGGGCCGCCTATCAGCATAACGTAACATTACACGCAACTGAGAGCGACAGGAGCACAAAAGTTGAAGATGTGACTACCACATACTACAAACTTCTGAGATACAAAGCATAGCACCAAGACCGAGTCTAAATGTTCTGTGCACAATAGTCTCACTTTGAAAAAAAAGTAAACAACGGGGCTGTCCCGCGAGATAACGCACTAACTACATCATAAAAGTGCCATGATCCGAAATCCTGGCCAAGGGGCGCCAGTTGCAATCAATCGCTTACTTTAATCATAAATATGTGTCTGAGTAAAGCTAAATACTGTTATCCTTACATACATGAAAGTATTATATTGTCAATAACCTTCAAATCATGGGCTGCTCACATGAGTCTTTTATACGAATTAGTGAATATACCCATGGCACTTGTGTTGCCCTGTGCGTGTAATCACTTTCAGAAGTCAAATTAATAATCAGATTAAAGTACTGAATTTTAAATTGCTGGTGTACTCATGCAGCAACACAACAAAATGAAAACAGTGAATAGTAGAGGGAGTACGAATGAGAACAGTTCAGAAAATAATGACAAGTTTTATTAAACCTTTGGTAACTACACCTTTCTGGAGAACCAGTTGCTAAATCTTACACAAAAAATGACAAACACAAATCAGTTAAGAAATGGTGTTTGATAGGCATAGCATACATTGGGATGTAAGCTATATAAATTCTCCCCTGAAATAATCCCTTTTACAACGCAACGTGACTCTGTTTACATGAACCCACTGTGAGGCCTAACTCTATTCAAATGCAATCAGCTACGATCGGCTGTACCAAAAACTATGGTTCATTTGAGCTGCGAATATCATTCAACAGCTCTACGCCGGTGCAACAGTACTGTACCCTTTCGCCTTGATTCAGGAGGCACGAGAAAACGGCGCGTTGTCGGCAAGGAGCGGTCGCTGCGACAGCTTTAATCTTCTGAAGCGTACACGAAAATATGAAAACCACGCGGTCTGGCCTTCTGATTATCAGAAAGCGGGAAACTACCTTATCACAGCCCTGAAGTCTCGGCGTATTTCAGTGTGAGGTGCACCCATTCACTGGTCTGGCCAAACCAATTTGACTCACAGGCATGATGGTGCATGCTGTAATTGTCAAACGTCAGGCTGCCAACACAGGACGAATAAGTTCACCCTCGTGACACATAATACACTCCTGGAAATGGAAAAAAGAACACATTGACACCGGTGTGTCAGACCCACCATACTTGCTCCGGACACTGCGAGAGGGCTGTACAAGCAATGATCACACGCACGGCACAGCGGACACACCAGGAACCGCGGTGTTGGCCGTCGAATGGCGCTAGCTGCGCAGCATTTGTGCACCGCCGCCGTCAGTGTCAGCCAGTTTGCCGTGGCATACGGAGCTCCATCGCAGTCTTTAACACTGGTAGCATGCCGCGACAGCGTGGACGTGAACCGTATGTGCAGTTGACGGACTTTGAGCGAGGGCGTATAGTGGGCATGCGGGAGGCCGGGTGGACGTACCGCCGAATTGCTCAACACGTGGGGCGTGAGGTCTCCACAGTACATCGATGTTGTCGCCAGTGGTCGGCGGAAGGTGCACGTGCCCGTCGACCTGGGACCGGACCGCAGTGACGCACGGATGCACGCCAAGACCGTAGGATCCTACGCAGTGCCGTAGGGGACCGCACCGCCACTTCCCAGCAAATTAGGGACACTGTTGCTCCTGGGGTATAGGCGAGGACCATTCGCAACCGTCTCCATGAAGCTGGGCTACGGTCCCGCACACCGTTAGGCCGTCTTCCGCTCACGCCCCAACATCGTGCAGCCCGCCTCCAGTGGTGTCGCGACAGGCGTGAATGGAGGGACGAATGGAGACGTGTCGTCTTCAGCGATGAGAGTCGCTTCTGCCTTGGTGCCAATGATGGTCGTATGCGTGTTTGGCGCCGTGCAGGTGAGCGCCACAATCAGGACTGCATACGACCGAGGCACACAGGGCCAACACCCGGCATCATGGTGTGGGGAGCGATCTCCTACACTGGCCGTACACCACTGGTGATCGTCGAGGGGACACTGAATAGTGCACGGTACATCAAAACCGTCATCGAACCCATCGTTCTACCATTCCTAGACCGGCAAGGGAACTTGCTGTTCCAACAGGACAATGCACGTCCGCATGTATCCCGTGCCACCCAACGTGCTCTAGAAGGTGTAAGTCAACTACCCTGGCCAGCAAGATCTCCGGATCTGTCCCCCATTGAGCATGTTTGGGACTGGATGAAGCGTCGTCTCACGCGGTCTGCACGTCCAGTACGAACGCTGGTCCAACTGAGGCGCCAGGTGGAAATGGCATGGCAAGCCGTTCCACAGGACTACATCCAGCATCTCTACGATCGTCTCCATGGGAGAATAGCAGCCTGCATTGCTGCGAAAGGTGGATATACACTGTACTAGTGCCGACATTGTGCATGCTCTGTTGCCTGTGTCTATGTGCCTGTGGTTCTGTCAGTGTGATCATGTGATGTATCTGACCCCAGGAATGTGTCAATAAAGTTTCCCCTTCCTGGGACAATGAATTCACGGTGTTCTTATTTCAATTTCCAGGAGTGTATGTGCAAGATGGTACAGTTGGAAACTGCCACAGGCTCTTTGTCCACCACAAAACACAGACCGCAAGTCTCACCCACTAGGGAAAGATCTGGAGTTCTCCACCAGGGTAGGACCACAAGACGACGTTCCCCAAACAATCACAACCCCCATCCACCAAGTCTCGGTAAAAAAAAATAATTAAAACGCTCCGTCCGAACAGGTCTTGGAAGGCCCAACGGTACCGACCGGCCGCCGTGTCATCCTCAGCCCACAGGCGTCACTGGATGCGGATATGGAGAGGCATGTGGTCAGCACACCGTTCTCCCGGCCGTATGTCAGTTTACGAGACAGGAGCTGCTACTTCTCATTCAAGTAGCTCCTCAGTTTGCCTCACAAGAGCTGAGTGCACCACGCTTGCCAACAGCGCTCGGCAGACCGGATGGTCACCCATCCAAGTGCTAGCCCAGCCCGACAGCGCTTAACTTCGGTGATCAGACGGGAAGCGGTGTTACCACTGCGGCAAGGCCGTTGGCATCAAGCCTCGGTATGGGAGCCAAATTAACAAAAAAGAAACCGCCCCCACATTGCACAAACCAATCGAACTATCCTCTACTCGTTGAATCTTCCCCTTTTGACTTTTCTGTTGCCCTGGTAGCCAATCCAGTCACAGCAGCAGGGTTCCAACGCTGCAGGAGCAAATCTCTATTTCGCATATCCCGACAGGAGCCAATCAGCGACTCCAAATCTACCTTATTAGAAAAAAAGAAGATTTTAGTCTAGGGAGGGGACGTGCTCGCGGTTAGCATAGCCATGTTTCAACAAGAAACCTCTACCTAGATGGGACCACAATCCCTCTTTATGGACTGATCTAATTTTTCTGGGCTGGCCGTTTGCAATTTCTAAAAGAAGGTTGTTAAGCTTCCCAGACAGTCACGCCCACGTAATTTACGTTTCGCTCACTAGAAGGGCCCGGCGACATTCTGGCGCCCGGTGGTGAGGAGGGTGGCCGGGGGGGGGGGGGGGGGAGAGGACACGTATGCCAGCCATTCTGCCGGTATTGCCCCAGCTTCTTACATCAGAATGCACGGAGTTTTCTGACTTCCCATCGTTTGTTCAAAAGCCCAGTTTCCAGCAGTCTCTCTTAAGTACGAGAGTCGTTCAGTAAGTAATGCCCCACATATTTTTAAAAAGTCATTTATATACATAAAAAAGCCTTTGTTGGTGCTTCACATTTGAGGTTTGTTTTGCGCTCCGGTAAAGTTTCGAACTGTCTTGGCAGATGGCAGAGCCGTAATACAGCGTCAAAATTGCGTCTACATACGACTCACGTTACAAGCAGCGTGCTGCTAATGAATTCTTGTGTGCAGAAAAAGAAACCGTTGTGTACATCCATAACCGTTTGTATGCAGTGTATGGCAATGCTGAAGTTGATAGGACTACAGTTGGGCGATGGGTAAAGAAAGTTACAGCCTCAGGAAATGCAGAAACAGAGCTCCATCATCAGCCACGCGCGGGACGTCCTGTCACAGCCACGCTCCATACATGCTGAAACGTGCAGATGCCATTATTCGTGCCGACCGGCGCATCACAACTCAACAATTGGCTCTACAAAAAAAAAAAAAAAAAAAAAAAAAAAAGGTTCAAATGGTTCTGAGCACTATGGGACTTAACTTCTGAGGTCATCAGTCCCCTAGAACTTAGAACTACTTAAACCTAACTAACCTAAGGACATCACACACATCCATGCCCGAGGCAGGATTCGAACCTGCGACCGTAGCGGTCGCGCGGTTCCAGACTGTAGCGCCTAGAACCGCTCGGCCGCCCAGGCCGGCAATTGGCTCTACACTTGTCGGTCAGCATGGGAAGTGCGTCTGCAATGATCGAGACTCTCGGATATTCAAAGAGATGCTCGAGATGGGTTCCACGAATGCACGCAGCAGACCTCAAGATTCAAAGAAAGGCCATTTCATCTGAATTGTTAGAGCGTTTTGAGACTGACGGGGAGGTCTTTCTGCCATGGATCGTTATGGAGGACGAAAGCTGGGTGCACCACTTTCTGCTGGAAACAAAAAAGGCAGTCCATGGGGTAGCATCATCCTCGTTCACCACAAAAGAAGAAATTCAAGACAACTCCCTCTGCCGGAAAAGTCGTGGTGACAGTCTTCTGGGAGTGTGCTGGCGTCATTCTCCTGGATGTGAGACCAAGAGGGACAACCATCAATTCATAGGGATACGTGAAGACTCTGAATAAACTCGGGAACCGGCTCCGACATGTTCGATCGAACAAGAAACCAGCAGAAGTTTTGCTCCAACATAATAACGTTCTACGACTTTGCCATCTGCCAGAATGGTTCGAAATTTCAAGTCTGACAACCCGGGAACCCATCGCCAAATTGGGTTGGACATCCTTGCCTCATCCACCCTACAGTTCAGACCTGATACCCTCGGACATCCATCTCTTTGGGGAACACACTTTGAAGATGATGGGAGTGTCAGTCATGAAGTGAAAACATGGCTAGTCTACAGGACAAGAGCTTTCACCAGCAAGGAATATATGCTCTGCCACAACGTTGGTGTACAGCCATAGAACGTGTTGAAGACTAATACGACATAGACAAGACATGTTGATGTATATGATCACCAAATTCTGACTTAACAGTAAATATGTTCTGAGAAAAAAATGTGGGGCGTTACTTATTGATCGACCCTCGTAGCTTCCTCCACCCACTTTCAGCCATCTGGCTGTCTTTCATGGTGGACTGTCGCTTGGCCCAGGTAAAATATTTTGCAAACTGGCGCCCTACTATCCAAGCCTAAGCGGAAAAAGGAGACTGCTTCCGCCAGAAGTCCCTCTGTAGGTACGATCCACTGAACTCTGTTTCCCAGAATCACTCGCACAGCCAGGTCGCTGTGCTCAGCAGTTTTGGCCCCAAATCCATCTCGCGTCCTGTTCTTGGTCACCTCCGCTACGGCCCCCTGGGTATGAGCTCTCTACAGGCTACGTATGCAGTTACAAGAGCATTCTGCCCATAATTTTCTTATGTAGAAAAAGTCGTTAACCACAAATAGCAAATGTAGTACCGGGGATCACCGAGATCATGCACTAAATTATGAATGTTAATCTGACCAAGAATGTTGTTAAAGTGAGAGAGTGGCGCGCCAGCTCTCATTATATAAAGGTGTAAAAAGGGTCCTAAACCTGTTTGTTGTGAAAAGTCACACTCACTTCTAATACTAAATTATTGGGTTACGTTTTACTGAAAAATTTGTTACAGTTACAGAATGTGATATAAGAAATCATTAAGAACAGTAAATATTTTTTCATAGTTTTAAAATATGAAGTCCGAAACCAGATTACGATATTTTCAAAAGGTGGGCACCAAGTACACCCCCCCCCTCCCCCCCGTTGGTACTGTGAGGGTTGCCATTGGACAGGCGCATGGATACTACCAGGCGTCCCATGTCGCCACAGCTGCTGCATCTTTAGCTGCACTTCACACCGAGGCAAACTTACTGTTAGGGACAGCTCGACCTGAAATGAAAATGTCGGCCGGTGTGGCCGAGCGGTTGTAGGCGCTCCAGTCTGGAACCGCGCGACCGCTACGGTCGCAGGTTCGAATCCTGCCTCGGGCATGGATGTGTGTGATGTCTTTAGGTTAGATAGGTTTAAGTAGTTCTAAGTTTTTGGGGACTGATGACCTCAGATGTTAAGTCCCATAGTGCCCAGAGCCATTTGCACCATTTGGTTGGTTGGTTGTTTCGGGGAAGGAGACCAGACAGCGAGGTCATCGGTCTCATCGGATTAGGGAAGGACGGGGAAGGAAGTCGCCCGTGCCCTTTGAAAGGAACCATCTCGGCATTTGCCGGGAGCGATTTAGGGAAATCACGGAAAACCTAAATCAGGATGGCCGGACGCGGGATTGAACCGTCGTCCTCCCGAATGCGAGTCCAGTGTCTAACCACTGCGCCACCTCGCTCGGTTTGAACCATTTGAAATGAGAATAATCAACAGCATTTCAGGCAGCGAGAGTCAATAAGATTGTTTCGGAAATACCATGGCTTGCGTCTGGCATTCAAGGCATGTGAAGTCCCTTGCCTGCTGCGAGCTGACACTCCAAAGATGTTCAGGATCACATGCGGTTCCTCTTCGTCGAAATGTCTTGGCTCAAACTCGTCTAGGGGTTGAACCGCACGTGTCGCATTACACGCCCTAAATTAGTCACTTGCGAACCTTTGGTTAAATTGTCTGGCTGATGGCAAGTTTGAGAAGTTGTATGAAACATACAACGTTAATATGACATTTAACAATAGTGATAATAATATCGTGAGCTAAATTAACGACCCATAAATGGTGTAGGCCCCACAGTTGGGATTTGGTTAGAATAATGTTTATTCAGAAAGCAGACTAATAGCTAAAGGGGTGGTATTTAGAATTACTATTACACTCGAGCGCATATCCATTTGACACAGTTCGATCATTCACAATCTCATCGCAAATTACAAGTCCAGTACTCCACCTCGTTAACTACGCGAAAAGTTAAAGTTCACACCAGGCGCGTACATCGCGAAATTTTCTAAGTCGTTTCACTTCCTAGCTACCTAAGACCGAACGTCCCCTTTCGCGTCTCCACAAGCACTGTCCCTCTGCCCGTCCCCGGCCGCGTTCCCCGCGCGCCGAATATTCTCGCTCAACTGACTAGTGCAGTTCCCTTTCCCGAAGCCGTCCATCTGATTGGCTACAGCTTATTCTACATTATTTTACGTTTTAGCATATTTAAATAATCAAAGCTTGACCACCTTCATGTTCTAAATAAAGTAACAATAATATCCATTACATAATAAACGTTAAATTCTTTGGCATAAAACCAATACAATTTCTTTCTTAACTTTGAATGTCATGGACAGTAGCCTTTTGTCAATGTGCTTTCTGATAAATAAATAAAGAACAAAAATAACTGTTATGCACTGATCTTTACAACAAATATTCTATTACCTAATGATTCAATGAAGTGTCATGCTGTCATCGTTCAATATGTTTATTGTGGAGGAAATGATGCTTAAATGAAAATACTGATAATTTAAATTTACTACATCTTGTAAACAATTAAAGTTACAGAGCTGATATTTACAAAATTTGTCATTTTAATGATGCGCTTCTATATGAAATGTCGATCGTTAAGATCGATCAAAGCGTTCAGATTTTAGCATTCAGGTCTTTCTTGCAAAACTTGTTAATTTCACTTTAGCAGTAAATCCTAAACTATTATAGACATAATCAATATTCAAGTTTTATTGGGATCACCATGAAAATTTATGAAAGATGGTAGATTAAAATTACCTTGGCTTCATTCCCTGAATTACTACAGAATTAAATAGTTTTCGTTAATGTTTCCCTTTATGGCCGATCAGAGGTCTGCCATATTTAACATTGCTATGTCTCCCTGGCCACAAACAGCTTTTACGGTGCTTCCCTATGATGTAGGTTCTCGTGTGTCTCACTCGCACACCACAACGCTTAGGCCTCATTCAGCACAATAGACGCCTGTGAATTTCCCCATCTCGTGGCGAATCTGCGCTCCTTGAGACACGCGGTCCTCGACGACGGGGTTCGTTTCACAATTCCTGAAGGTTGATTATTTCGGCCATATACTTAAATGAGAGCGAAATGCTCGTTAACTCACACCGCTATGTATGGGGCGCCATATTGGGTTCATTGTATTTGGGAACAACCTGTGTGTTATGACAGTATGTCAATTCAAGGCAACAGCGCAATGAAGATTTGTCACAAACATGTCATTCTAGGGACGATCTATTACAATTACAGGGTGTTTAAAAAATGACCGGTATATTTGAAATGGCAATAAAAACTAAACGAGCAGCGATAGAAATACACCGTTTGCTGCAATATGCTTGGGACAACAGTACATTTTCAGGCAGACAAACTTTCGAAATTACAGTAGTTCCATTTTCAACAACAGATGGCTCTGCGGTCTGGGAAACTCTATAGTACCATATTTTCCACATCTCCACCATGCGTAGCAATAATATGGCGTAGTCTCTGAATGAAATTACCCGAAACCTTTGACAACGTGTCTGGCGGAATGGCTTCACATGCAGATGAGATGTACTGCTTCAGCTGTTCAATTGTTTCTGGATTCTGGCGGTACACCTGGTCTTTCAAGTGTCCCCACAGAAAGAAGTCACAGGGGTTCATGTCTGGCGAATAGAGAGGCCAATCCACGCCGCCTCCTGTATGTTTCGGATAGCCCAAAGCAATCACACGATCATCGAAATATTCATTCAGGAAATTAAAGACGTCGGCCGTGCGATGTAGCCGGGCACCATCTTGCATAAACCACGAGGTGTTCGCAGTGTCGTCTAAGGCAGTTTGTACCGCCACAAATTCACGAAGAATGTCCAGATAGCGTGATGCAGTAATCGTTTCAGATCTGAAAAATGGGCCAATGATTCCTTTGGAAGAAATGGCGGCCCAGACCAGTACTTCTTGAGGATGCAGGGACGATGGGACTGCAACATGGGGCTTTTCGGTTCCCCATATGCGCCAGTTCTGTTTATTGACGAAGCCGTCCAGGTAAATATAAGCTTCGTCAGTAAACCAAATGCTGCCCACATGCATATCGCCGTCATCAATCCTGTGCACTATATCGTTAGCGAATGTCTCTCGTGCAGCAATGGTAGCGGCACTGAGGGGTTGCCGCGTTTGAATTTTGTATGGATAGAGGTGTAAACTCTGGCGCATGAGACGATACGTGGACGTTGGCGTCATTTGGACCGCAGCTGCAACACGGCGAACGGAAACCCGAGGCCGCTGTTGGATCACCTGCTGCACTAGCTGTGCATTGCCCTCTGTGGTTGCCATACGCGGTCGCCCTACCTTTCCAGCACGTTCATCCGTCACGTTCCCAGTCCGTTGAAATTTTTCAAACAGATCCTTTATTGTATCGCTTTTTGGTCCTTTGGTTACATTAACCCTCCGTTTAAAACTTCGTCTTGTTGCAACAACACTGTGTTCTAGGCGATGGAATTCCAACACCAGAAAAATCCTCTGTTCTAAGGAATAAACCATGTTGTCTACAGCACACTTGCACGTTGTGAACAGCACACGCTTACAGCAGAAAGACGACGTACAGAATGGCGCACCCACAGACTGCGTTGTCTTCTATATCTTTCACATCATTTGCAGCGCCATCTGTTGTTGAAAATTGTAACTACTGTAATTTCGAAAGTTTGTCCGCCTGAAAATGTACTGTTGTCCCAAGCATATTGCAACAAACGGTGTATTTCTATCTCTGCTCGTTTAGTTTTTATTGCCATTTCAAATATACCGGTCATTTTTGAAACACCCTGTAAATGCCAATTAATGTCACTTTGGCTGTAAAGATCCTAAGTTACTCTAAATGAAAAATAATAAAGCCAAGCAATGGCAATGATCACTGTCATCATGTGGTTAGGTACATGTAGTTGTAGATCAAAGGGAAATAGGATCGCATCCTGGAGTGCACTAATTTTTTTTCCATCTTTGCGATCCTAACTCACTCTAGACCTTACTTATTCATGCAACAAAGGTATGTTCTGCAATATTGGATGTAGCAAGTCTTTCACTTCGGGACTTCAGTCTGATTAAAAAACGAAAGGTAAAATTGTTGAAAGTGAAAAACTAGTAATGACATTTATATTCCTTTTTGTCACAAAATGTTTGCCCTTTTTTCCGAATATGTCACGATTTCCGAGGGTTTGGTTAGCCAGAAATCTAAGAGTATAGTTTAAATGGCATTTACATTCTGTCACAAATATTTCGCTGTTTATCTCCGAATATGTAACGAATTCAGACGGTGTGTATAGGCAGCAACCTAAGAGGACAGCCTAAATTCCTACAAATGAAAAGAGCAGCACTCATATGTATAGTCTAGCTTGTCACCAACATTTTGCTGTTCATTCAGAACAAATCGCTTGAAGGTGGTAGTTAGGTAAGAACCTAAGAGCACTGCGTAAATTGTTGCTAATGAAACTAGCGGCAGTCACATTTGGCTCTGAGCACTATGGGACTTAACATCTGAGGTCATCAGTCCCCTAGAACTTAGAACTACTTAAACCTAACTAACTTAAGGACATCACACACATCCATGCCCGAAGCAGGATTCGAAACTGCGACCGTAGCGGTCGCGCGGTTCCAGACTGAAGCGCCTAGAACCGCTTGGCCACACCGGCCGGCGGCAGTCACATATGCAGTCATGCTTGTCACAAATATTTAGCTGCAACCGAATCCTTAAATACGCTTTCTTAAATATAGCGCCAAAGACAAAATCACACCACGCAGCGAACGAGTGGGAACCGATACCCCCTTTCAGCCGTCACGCCATGTGACCGCTTTTCGATTTACCTATTGGTTATTTTTGTTTCGGGCTGACAAGGGAACTGTCAGATGTGTAAATAACGGATTTTGATGGGTATCGGATATGTTGTAGAGGGACATGCCCTGAGTATGAGGCTATACGCTTTTTTTAGCGACGGGCCTTGGTTTTCGAGAACATTGATTCTGACGTTCACTGTGTACTGTAATACACTTAAAGTTAGCCGCTTTCCAACAAAATGAGCGTGGCGCAGCGGTTAAGGTCTACAGCTACCACACTGTAGGTACCGTGTAGGGGTTCTTCCCGTACTTTTGCTTTTTTTTTTTTTTTAATCACAATAGTCCGACATTTTTCCTATTTGTTTCACAGAATATCAACAAACAGTGTAAATTGTGTGAAATTATTAAGTGTAAATTGTGTGAAATTATTAAGAAGTTTGAATTGTGTAGGCTCGGTTAAGGGGCTCCGGAAAGGCTCAAAATCATGAAAAGTTCAATTTTTACTTTTTGCGTTTTCTGAATCTGCAGACTATTACCTTTTAATAGATATATAATTTATTCAATTCCGAAGACTACAACTATTTTTAAATTTTTTTTTGAAATGTGTTCTACATGGGCGTGACCCACTGTGGCGCTGTTAAACTGCTGTCAAATGGTGTTATTATTAACGTCCGTGTTCATCAGGTACATTTTAGTGATGTGAGTTAAAGTATGTGTTGTGGCTAACCTGTGATGGTTCAATATATATCGCTGGTGTGATTGTCGATTGTTTCATGTTTATTTACTCTGTCGTTATCTCGAAAATATTCGTAATTAATTCTGTTTCTTGAGTCTCTGTTTTGTTGAAGTATAATAATGAGTAAAAGTAAAATTATTAGAAATCCTCTGAAGGCTTTTAAGAAAAGGAGAAATGTTGGAAAGCCAAAGGTATGTGTTATTACTGTAAATAATAACATTCTAACATGGTGCGAGCGATGCTTGCTTTATACAAGGAACGCCTTCGGGCTGCAGACAGGGCTGTAAAGAGTCTAGAAATACAAGCAAGAGTAAACAGGAGGAGGAACAAGAGGAAGCTGGAAGAGGAGTTTGCAGAGGATGAAGATAATCCATCCTATGGACCTGCAATGCACTAAAAAGTTAATCCAATCTTTGTCGCTCGATTCCCAAAACTTTTATTTTCTCATACTAATTACATGTTTTCTAAGCATCTTCCAAACATATTTGTTTCAAACTTTCAGTAAATATTACACAGTACCTTCTGCATAATTTAACACAGACTTTTTCCAAAAAAAAACTGTATATTTTTGAATATATAAATAAAAAATTGCAAAAAATGTTGTGAATTTTCATTACAATTGAAAAAAAATCATCTTTAATAACTGACCTAAAATTTTGTAAAATCCCTGTGTTAAGTTGTAGCCCATATTCCAATAAATAATCTGTAAAAAGTTCAACTTCCTACCTCAAATACTTTGTGAGGAAAGATGTAATTTATAAGCGTTATTTTAACATTGCAAGTATAGGACGTTCCGGAGCCCCTTAAACAGAAAGCAAACTGTCCGTGTGGACATCCCGTGCGAACTCTGTGTATTGTGACAGTGTATGGCCCTGGCCATCGCCTTTTATTTGGCTACGACTATATAATGCCGTAATACACAGAGTTCGCACGGACAGTGCTCTGTGTATTATAAACACGTATCACCATGATCAAACAAACGGCGGTGACCTATCTGCTAAACCGCTATTTTGCGTTTGTCTTCAACGTCCGTTGCTCACAACGCGTTGTTAGTGACGTGCGTGTTCAAAGAATACAGTGAAATGGACGCCCCAAGTGTATCTGCAGAAGCGCCGCCAGAAGAAGATACATCAGAGGTAGAGGAGTTGAATGAACAATCGAGAGGCGAAATCACTAACACCATCAAATAAGCCGAAAAGTTGCTTCGTGACTTAAATCTTCTAACAAATACACCGCCCAGTACGATCTCTGCTAATTCAATTACAACTGGCAATGAGATATGCCTCGCCATACAAGACCTGCTGGTCGAGAAACGGATCATAGATGCCAATAAATTAATAAACATCAACGAAGAAGACGAGGTGCACAATGAGGCGGTAAGTTTCACTTTTGTATGGATGTTCTCTTTCTTGCGGATGAATCGACATAATATAAAGCTCCACTATGTGATCAAAAGTATCAGGACACCTGGCTGTAAATGACTTACAAGTTCGTGGCGCCCTCCATCGGTAATGCCGGAATTCAATATAGTGTTCGCCCACCCCTTAGCCTTGATGACAGCTTCCACTCTTGCAGGCATACGTTAAATCAGGTGCTGGAAGGTTTCTTGGGGAATGGCAGCCCATTCTTCACGGAGTGCTGCACTGAGGAGAGGTCGGTGAGGCCTGGCACGGAGTCGGCGTTCCAAAACATCCCGGAGGTGTTCTATAGTATTCAGGTCAAGACTGTGCAGACCAGTCCATTACAGGGATGTTATTGTCGAATAACCACTCCGCCACAGGCCGTGCATTCAGGTGCTCGATCGTGTTGAAAGATGCAATCGCCATCCCCGAATTGCTCTACAACAGCGGGAAGCAAAAAGGTGCTTAAAACACCAATGTAGGCCTATGTTGTGATAGTGCCACGCAAAACAACAAGGGGTGCAAGCCCCCTCCATGAAAAACACGACCAAATCGTAACACCGTCTCCCAATTTTAGTTTTGGCACTACACACGCTGGCTGAAGACGTTCACCCGTCATTCGCCATACCCACACACTGCCATCGGATCGCCACATTGTGTACCGGGATTCGTCACTCCACACAACGTTTTTCACTCTTCAATCGTCCAATGTTTACGCTCCTTACACCAAGCGAGGCGTCGTTTGGCATTTACCGGCGTGATGTGTGGCTTATGAGCAGCCGCTCGACCATGAAATCCAAGTTTTCTCACGTCCCGCCTAACTGTCATAGTAGTTGCAATAGATCCTGATGCAGTTAGGAATTCCTGTGTGATGGTCTGGAAAGATGTCTGCCTATTACACATTACGACCCTCTCCAATTGTCGGCGGTCTCTCCCGTCAACAGACGAGGTCGGCCTGTACGCTCTTGTGCTGTACGTGTCCCTTCACGTTTCCACTTCTCTATCTCATCGGGAACAGTGGACATAGGGATGTTTAGGCGTGTGGAAATCTCGTGCACAGACGTATGACACAAGTGACACCAATCACCTGACCACGTTCGAAGTCCGTGAGTTCCGCGGAGCGCCCCATTCTACCCTCTCACGATGTCTAATGACTACTGAGGTCGCTGATATGAAGTGCCTGGCAGCAGGTGGCAGCACAATACGCCTAATATGAAAAACGTATGTTTTTGGGTGTGTCCGGATACTTTTGATCACATAGTGTATTTACTTTGCAGTATACGGGAGTAGAGGGAGAAGGCGATTTCGTTGCCGACGAATTCGCACATGAACCAGCGGATTATGTGCCTCTACTCTACAAAGAACGAGCAGTCGCTATTGCAGTAGCTCATCCGAAATGGAGCCTAAAGAGTTTGCAGTCCCACGGCGTCTCTCGATTAAAACATAGATCAATGCAATATCGATGAAAAGAGGATGTGAAACGAGGTGGAGCTCGTCGTGATAAATGGAAATCGATCGTGAGACGTATGAACGGTTTGTCGAAGCGAGGCACAATTTGGAAAAGGAAAATCATATCAATATATATGTCAAATACATTGTAAGAAAGAGACTGGCTTGTGAAAATAATATAATTTTTTCCGCTTGGAGGTGACAACCTGAACTTTACAGCAATGGGCGATGAACGCTGCTGTTCCACTTTCGTTGGATATCTTTAATTTCGTGGCCAGCTCGGCCTGGGTCGAGCGATTTAAACAAAAACATAAAATCAGGCAAAGGAAGATTACGAAGTTCATCAGTTCCAAAGAATGTGCAACGATGGGAGAAGTATTAGTAGCTGAGGAAGAATTCTGCACACGAACGAATATACTTATTGGTAATTTTAACCTCGACTACGTAATCAACACCGATCAAACAGTCTGTCAATATCTCTCAACGTACAATAGATCCCTCTCGGCGAAAGGGGCGAGAACAGTTCTCGTGCACAGAAAAGATTTAAACAAGATAAATCATTCGTACACAGCACAGAACACTCTAACTGCGTCAGGAAAGATGACCCCGTACCTTTTTTATGTACGCAGGTACTATCGGGAAAATTTGGCCCTAATGTTCAGAAAATAGTGGATTAATTAAACCTCAAATTTATAAATGTAATTGTGTCCTGCACGAAATCAGGAAAGTTCAAGAAACTGGTGTACGAAGACTTTTAAAAATCTCTGATTCTTCCGCACGTGGGACAGGAAAAATTTCTATATATCATTGATACGGTGGGAGGGCAGACTGATCTGACCGTATCCAATCACATCTTCGTAGATGGAAGTGTGCACCTGCACCGTAGAAGTTATCCCCCCATCTTTCCAGGTATATTTTTACCGAAATGTTAAAATTTTCACGAAGAAAACTGAAAACGCTCCCGATTTGTATCTACATTTTTCATTTATGATGCGTAAGATTACAGTCGATCCATATAAATACAAGTATTTATATAAAGGAAACCAATATTTCCACAATTAGGACTGTTCACATGCTTGTGTTCTATCAGTTCATGCTTTCCTGGCGTCAAGTAGTATAATCTCTTGTATTTTCTGGAATGTTCCTTTTCTTTTTTGCTGAAAACGATACTTCGTATTATGTATCTACATTTTTCGTTGATGATGCGTAAGATTACATTTGATCCACCTAAATTTATGTACTTATTCAAAGTAAACATTTCCACAATTAAGAATGTTCACATGCTTGTGTCCTATCAGTTCTCAAATAATTTCGCTTTTTTCGTTTCTTCTTCTTCTTCGTGTTTCGAATGGGCCTACTTTGGACCACGCATGTTCAACTGTTGGGGTTTGATCTTTGCTCAGTACTGTCGCATCCGCTGCCGATCTAACTGCTTCCTTTATTCCGTCTAGGGTGTACCTATCCTTCGGGGCTTTTCCTGAAATCCTCAGGCTTCCTTCAGGATACGTCTCACAGACCGTCTGTTCTAGAGATTCAGTTATTCCCAGTTCTTTAATGTCCTTATCACTTTCTGTCACCCAAGTGGTGCGAACATTCTTGTTTTGCCAGAAGGTGGACAGACGGTTGGTCAATCTGTCTGAAGGCAATCTTGCAACATGGCTATAGAAAGCTACCCTTCTTTTTCCTGCACACTCAGAGAGCCTCTCGATATGTTTGTAGGACTCCGAGTTATGTCGCCTTCTGAATTTCCCATCTTCTTCTACCGGGCCTAGGATCTACCTGAGGATTCTCCTCTCTCTGACTTTCAATTTCTCCATTAGACCCCTCCAGTTCATGGAAAGACATTCCATGGCATACAGGGATTCTGGACGTATGACTGGTGAGTAGTACTTACGTTTCAGGTTGCGTGACAGGCATTTCTTGTTGTAGGTGTTCATAGTCAGTCGATAGGCCAGTTCCAACATGTCGACTGTCATGGATAATGACATTTTTTCTGATACTTTGGGTTCAATCCATTCGCCGATATACTTAAACTTCTGAGTCTTTTTCATGTTTCCTTGCTCTAGTAACGTCTCTCTTTTAGCTTCTCTGATGTTGAAGAACTCTATTTTCTCCAGTGACACTTGAAGACCCACTTTGGCTGCCTATTTCCCGAGGCAGTTTACCTGCATTGTTGCCATTTCAAGAGAATCAGCATTCAATGCCATGTCATCTGCAAAAGCCTGGCAATCTACAATCAGTCCTTCGCTCTTATGGCCCAGATAGATATCACTCTCAACACCAAAATTGGTCAGTTCCTTGCGCCATTCTCTCATAACCTTTCCAAGGACACAGTTGAAGAGAAGTGGGGAAAGTTCATCCCCTTGTCCAGATTTTATCTCGAAGCTTTCTGAGATCTCATATCTAAATTTGACTTTGTTATGGGTGTTGGTCAAGGTTTCTAAACTGAGTCTGCAGGTTTTGTTGTCTAGTACTTGTTCCTGGAGCATTTTGTTAAGCGTTTCTCTATCAACGGAGTCGTAGACTTACCAGAGAGCGACACAGGTGACGACCACCTTGTAGTTTCTCATCTTGGAGTATGCCAGTACAGTTTTATGGTTGGGGATCTGTTCAGCACAGGATCGGGTCTTCCTAAAGCCTGCCAGATGCTCTCCAAGTTGACTTTTTTTCTTTTTTACATTGAAAGCTTATTATTATGAATAATGAAAACTTTCAACTGCCTTTCACTTTCACGCCGTCTATTTTAATATTACAGATGTTTATGAACTGATATGACTGTGTAAGAACGTTGTATTCGCCGATTGCCGATTTCAGCAGTTGTTAATACCTAATTCTGTAACATTTACGTTGATACGAAATGCATTACAAAGTGGACTAGAATTCCATGCTATATTACATTTGGAGTGAGCAGTGAGAACAAATTTTTGCCGGCATCATTACCGGAACTGTCAATAGGCAATAAAAAAGCATTGCATCATGTAGACAAAAATTTGTGGGACATATAATCTTAATCATTGCTTATTTATTAATTAATAAATATGATATTAGTTGTATTTTTGTGTTCAGTTTTACACCATTCTGTGTATTCATCATTTAACATCGATGTTGGAAACATCGATATTTTTGGGAAATTAATACCAGTCGTCAATTTTTATTTACCAGTGATGAAATCGATATGAGCGTTGATGATGTATCATCATCGCCAGTCCCTAATGGAAATCTGGCTATCCTAGAAGGCGTAGAGCATATAGCAGCTAAACAAGGAAATTTATGACCTTTTTGTGAATGAACGAAGTGGCACCAATTAGACTTACAATTAGTGCAAGATATGTGTTTATAATGTCAAATACTACTGGATGTAGAATGTACAATGGACGAACCAATATGAGTAAACCATGAGACAAAGAAGAAGAAGAAGAAGAAGAAGAAGAAGAAACAACTCTTGGACATTTTTATTTAGTTGGAGCCTTGGAAAAGAACAGTTCGTGACAGATGAACAAAGTGGCATCAGGAAGACCTGGTCTGAGCTATGAGCTTATGGCACCAAACTTCATGGCTTGAGAATATACAACAGATGGACGAATGTCAGCAAACTACATTTGGCGACAGAAGTCTATTGTGTTGAAATCTAGGAGCAATCAGTGTAAGCGCCATATCAAGGTGGTCCTACACCTTCGGTGGAACTGCTAGAAGTCCCCCTCCCCCCACCACCACACATTCCCCTAGAAAAAGTTTTCCACAGTTTTCTATACAGAATTAGTAAATTTTACAAGTTTGTAAGTAAGTTTAAAAATTGAAGAATCATTAAAAATGTTACTTAAATAACTATACAGATGAAATATTTTGCACACGGCACTCTAAATGTATCATTGTAGCAAATAAATTGCAAATTATGGTAACATTCTAAAAAAATGAAATTAAAACAAAATCTGTTTATTATTTATGGCAGTTACTGTACACTGATTTTAGCATGCTTTATATCATCATCATCATCATCATCATCATCATCTGCATGCTTTATAATGCAAAATAAATTTTATGTTAAACTCATTAATTATTAATAGTGCACAAAATTATTAATTAGAGATGAAAGAAAAAGGGCAAGGGAAATATCCATTTCCAAGAAGTATGGAACTTGTATTATAATTTTTCTTTGAATTTCCTTGCTTTGAGAGAGCAAATTCATTGATTATATCATGGAAGCCAAGGGTACCAACTCTATTGTCTTTAGTCAGCTAGATAGCTAAGTTAAACTGTCTGATTGCTGCCCTACTCCACATATTATCCTTAATTTGCTGAAACTGCATTCACAAGATGCTGCAGTCATCGCTATTGAGACTGGTGACATATTATCAGACTTTTGGAAAAATATCTTTCACACAATCCTGAAGACAGCAAGAGCAGATAAGTGTGTGAGTGTAGAAGAAGGAGTAATTAGATGAATAACAAACACCAACTTCACTTAACAAAGGTTTATTCTGCACTTGCACATACAAGAGTGTGGAGCGAACTGCCTCTGGCCAGAACACATACAGTATATATACAGCTACAGAACATTCCAGTACAATGATTTTTGACATTTGTGGAAACTTCTAGAATGTACTCGAACAGAATATAGAAACTGAAATTGAACAGTCCACGTGAGTTTTGAACTCACGACCCTTCATGCAACAGTTTAGTATCATAACCACTACACCACAGTGCTACTCGGCTTCTTCTGCGACAATATGGACAGCTTAACAACTTAGGCATCTGAGTTGCTGACGAGAATGATCTACAGAAATAAAAAAATTGAGAGTTAGATCACAATCACGTTGATTTTAGGAAAGGTAAATGCACCTGAGAGGCAGTTCTGCCATTGTGATTGATAAGGAAAGCAAGACTTCAGAAAAATCAGAACACATTCATAGGATTTGTCGAGCTAGAAAAAGAATTTAACAACACAAAATGGTGCCAAATGTTCCAAATTCTTGGTAGAATAGGAGTAACCTACAGGGAAACATGGATAGTATACAATATGTACTAGAACGAAGAGGGAGCAATGAGAATGAAAGACCAATAACTAAATGCTCGAATTAGAAATGGTATAAGATAGCGGTGCAGTCTTTTGCCCCCACTTTTAATGTATACATCGAAGAAGCAATGATGAAAATAAAAGTAAGGTTCAAAAGTGGAATTACAATTTAAGGTGAAAAGATATCAATGATAGGGTTTGGTGTTAACACTGTTACCTCAGTTAATGTATTCTCTACTCTTTAGACTATTTGTACCATTCAACGCACACACACACACACACACACACACACACACACACACACATATATATATATATATATATATATATATATATATATATATATATATACAAATATTGTGGAAACTTTGCTATGATGTTCGGTTTTCATCGAGTGGATTGGCAGTCAGGGGCTAGTAATAACGTTTTTAAAATGTATTTTTGTGCAAACATAAATGGAACAATGCTTATTGACATTAACAAACTAAAAGTAGAGTAAATGGTGTTTGTTGCAGGATCCTATTGCGAGTTAGTTAAGAGATATCGTATTTTGAAAAAATTCCACACCAACACTTGTACAATACCTGTGGTAGCATTCACTAAGGAACAAAACACAGGCATATGCTAGTTGTGTGGATTCTGACCAGTAATGATCACAGGTTGTGTTGAAAATGACCATCGCCAGTGGCAATACACACTTCGAGTCTGGCATGGAACGACTCTTGCACATGTGCTAGCATTTTAGCGGAGATGTCCTTGTATATAGCTTTCTTAAGCTTTCCCCCACAGAAAAAATTCTACAGGTGTCTAATCTGGGCAATGGGCCAGCCAAGATACAGGTCTTCTGTGTCCAGTCCAACGATTTGGATACAATTTGTGACGAGATGCTGTAGTACCAGATAGACATCATGGTGGTATCACAGTTTCTTCCTAGTCTGCAGAAGAACGTTTTCTAGCATCATGGGAAGGTGGCCTGTTAGGAGGCTGCAATAATTGAGCATGTTCAGTGTTCCATCTATGAAAAATGGGCCTATGAGCTGATGGTTCACTATCCCACACCACAAGTTTGCACCCCTTCGACACAGACGTTCCACATGATGAAGCCAACAAGGATTGTCAACAGCCCAATACTGCGATTTTCTGTGGTTTACCTAGCTATGACTGGTAAATGTGACATCATTGACTAAACAAGATGGCTTAATGTCCTTGTACAGCAGTTAACACTGTTGCGGCGTAAACTCAAGTGCTGGTACGTCAGTCGGGAACGAGAGAGCAGAGAAGAGTGTGAAGAAGGCGTCAGCCAATTGGACGCTGACCGACCCCTCTCCAGGATAAACAACGTGACAGCAGCGACATCTATGAGAAGAGGACACAAGCGCCGCGCCTGACTGGTCGCGGCCCAGTTCTTCAGAAGCTCCAAGACCAGCGACCTGAACTGAAGCTTCAACTGTACTACTTCACTTGTATTAGGAATTGTTATACTGGAGAACATTGTTTCTTTTCGATGTCGCCCTTTGCTTGCGGCACATCTGTTTAACACAAAGTTAAGTATTGTATTATTTCCTTTTCTAGTAACACTCATTAATACGATTTGTTTGAATGCTATCTAGCGATCCGAGAAAGCAGGTTTCCCAGAAAAATTTGGTGGTAAGTTCCTACGGGACCAAACTGCTGAGGTCATCGCTCCCTAGGCTTACACAGTACTTAATCTAACGTAAGCTAACTTACACTAAGGACAACACACACCCATGCCCGAGGAAGGACTCGAACCTCCGATAGGGAGGGGGGGGGGGCTACAGGAACCATGGCAAGGTGCCCTAGACCATGCGGCTACCCCATACGGTGGTTTCCAGATACTCCACATTTAACTAGATAGGATTTAACAAACACGGTTCTCATAATCGTTTCCATGCAGGTCCTGATGGAGAGAGATGTAATAGGGAATGAACCAATGTCGATGGAGAATGTGTAAGACATTTTCTGCCTCATGCCACTTGCTCGTGCGATTGAGTGGGAGCTAATGTCCGGATGAACTGCAACAGCAGCAAGAACGCTAATTTCCCTTCTTCTGCCGTCACCTGTTCCCTTCTGATACATTGTCTAGGTGTTACACTACCTCTTTCACGTAAGTGGTTGATAAATACTTGCCGAGATGATTGACATCTATTGGAATATCCTGCCACATACACTGTACAAGAACGAAGCATATTCTTCCTACATTCTCTATACACCGTGAGCATGTCAGCTTTTTCTGGATTGGTAAATCCCATTATCCACTCGCAGCCTGCGGTTTGGACTGTCACACATTAAATGACTAGTAAGTCGCAGTGCTCTCAAGGAACACACAATCACACTGTAAGCAAACATAACAACATCATACCTAGCAACTATGCAGGTTGAAGGTTGAATGGTACAACCAAGTGTACATGATATTTCGCAAACAACTCACACTAGAACCCTGCAACATACACCACTGACATTCTAATTTACGCTACTTTTAGTCTGCTAATGTCAGTAGGCATTGTTCCAGTTTAAAAAAATGCATTTTATACAAAAATACACTTTCTAAGTACTGCAAACTGTTTATTGTATAACAGTACGAGCCCCTGACTACCAATTCATTTTGTGAAAACCGCACATCAATAGCACTTTCCATTTCCGCAATATTTGCAGTGCAGGTGTTTTGTGATTATATACCTGTCCTGTAAGTCTTTGCTAAAGTGTCTGCAGGCGTTTGGCTGTCGCCAGTGGCCCTCTGCTGTCAGTCTGTCTGTAAATGGGACAACCCTTTCAGAGCAAAGCAAGCACTGCAGTTAAATCATACCTGCTAGCTTGTGGGAAATTTCCTGTACATGTGCGCTTTAACATGACATCTCGCCAGCGACAGAAATATACCAACCCGAAGTGTCATTGGTCGTAGCATGTATAAAATATCTGTCTCTTCACGATAGTTGTGTATGCTAGGAAATAAAAAGCGAAATATTTGTGACAGGGTGGGATACGAATGTTATTGCTCCTCGTTTCACTGCCAGCAATGTAAGCTGTCGCCAAGCGTGGCAGCTGCGCGGTCTGCGGCGTCTTGCCACAGTTCGCGCGGCTCCCCCCGTCGGAGGTTCGAGTCCTCCCTCGGGCATGGGTGTGTGTGTCGTCCTTAGTGTAAGTTAGTTTAAGTTACGTTAAGTAGTGTGTAAGCTCAGGGACCGATGACCTCAGCAGTTTGGTACCATAAGTTCTTACCACAAATTTCCATATTTAAGCTGTCCTCTTAGGCTTTTGCGTAACTATAAACTTGGAAATCGCCTCATATTCGGAAATAAAAAGCCAAATATTTGTAGAACGAAGAATGTGAATTGTATTGCTATTCATTTCACTCACTTTCACTTAAGCTGTCCTGTTAGGTTCCTGCCTAACCGTACACTCGGAAATCGCCACATACTCGGAAATAAGCACCGAAATATTTATTTCGTATTTCGTTTTCTACTGAGACAGAAATGTAAACAAGATCGAACGTTGCAGGACACATTTGTATTATGTTTAAAGGAAATTCCCAGAATGAGTTAACAACGCTAAGGTCCAAAACAAACTGGCATACAGCAGGACACGAACCTACTTCTTTCACTGTGTAGTTCACAATATTATCCATTACACTATGCTGAAGTAATGCGATTTTCGTCTTTTGTTTCGGTTATCGTCGTCTCTCTTGAATGCCTGTACTGTTGATACGTCATTAACTAATATTTAATGATAAGGGTCACAAACCTGTTATAAATCTTCAGAGTACTTTCGGATTGAATCGACATACTGCAAGCTATAATACAAACAGGTAAATACGCCAAAATGAATTGGCATATGCTGCATCAAATCAAAGATATTACCAATACGGTGTAATAGTCTCTGGCCCTAAACGGAAGTGGTATAATTCTGCCAACGTATACTTAACATGGAACCCTTTTGCGCTGAGCACCTAGTGGCAAAGTATTACATTGTTCCTTGGCAAGAATCTTGAGTTTGGTGGCACAGAAAGTAAGGGTCATGGTAATGTGGCCCATCTGTGCTTAACAAGCCTGTTGCAGACATTTCCTATTCAATAAACACATCTTCCTTTGGTAAAACAACTACAAAAAACATTGCAATTCACACGCAAGCTTAGTGGGTTCCATGGAGATGTGACATTGTTTTCAGCTGCACCCAAAGTGAGTCACGCCCAGGCAACAGTTAACACAAACAATGTCCTTAATCAGTCATTCTCAGCTATGATATCATACAAATAAAAAAGACAGGGATCAACCACATATAAATAACATACCACGAATATAAGTTTCAATCAAGAGTGTCGTAATGACACAAAGGAAAACACAAGAAATACGTGCAAGATACTTAGAATTAAGATATATGGAACTTTTTATAAAAAGTACACACATCACATAGTAACAATATTCATCTAAGAAGTGTGGGCAAATAACATGGGTGCCAATCCAAACAACTCACAACACAGATCAGTAAAAATGGATTATACACATTCTTAGACTAATGTAGGTCAGATTGGAAGTAGTACAACAGTAGTGATATGAGCTCAGATAACAATCTTGTCTCAGGGTCACTATACATGCCTCTCACGCAAGTGGGACATTCAAGATCATAATGTCCCCTTCAAGGTCACCCACACTTCTTGGGTATTGTGTGACATAAAAACAGTGGGGAAATCCATTGTGCCATTTCTGGCGCCAAAATCAACATCAGCGTCCCCCTTCCCCCAGTCCCCTTTTCTAGACCAACAGGGTGACTTAAATCAGGTCCCCCTCCCCTTCACCCTTTTCCTATTGTTCCAAATGCATGAATTTCGTCATTTGAGATCTGTACACCATAGTGAAAGGATCATCATCATCTGGAAGTGCCAGCAGAAATCAGCCACCACCTCCAGCCAACATAAAAATATAAGAACTAAATATTAGTCCATCCATCTCTCGCACATTAAAGTTTTATGTGTCTTTTACAAATACTTATGATTTTTTTCAACAGTGCAAAGCCCCCTTAATGCAGCACTTCCTGAAATGTTGTAAGAGGACACATAGGAGTTCCAGATTCTATCATCTGAGACATCACAACAACAGCATCCCACAGCTGGCCTAACTTATTTACCAGATCTGCCATATGAGTATCCTGCACCACAACAGAAATAGCAACAGCAGCTGTAGCAGAAGCTATTGGAGTTTTCAACCTGCTGACTGCAGTTAAAGTGGTCTCAGAATATTGCTCTTTGTAAACACTTATAACATGACTGCCAGCAGACCCAAACATGTGAATGTGAGGGTCACACAGGATAGTGACTTTCACGCAGGATTGTGATTTTGAAGTAATAGTTTGGACTGACAATGTTCAACATGTTGGTGCTAAAGTGCAGTATACATAGTTTCGAGTGCAGCACAAATGGATACATAGAAAGGAAGATGATGACCAGCTATGACCCATCTCATACACGTATTGACATACATATTTTTGGCACAAAGGTATCCACAGTTGATATGTATGGAGAAACAATGCTGGAGCTAATGTCAGCAGACAAGTGCATTTGCAATAAATGTTCAAGAATTGTGAACCTGCATAACGTACACAGCAGTCGCTACAGACTTGATAAGACTCTGGTGACCATCTGTCAGAGCAGTATTCCAAGATTTCGTAAGTTATTTACATGGGTATAGTGTACTTATCAGTGAGGTAGAACACTGTACCAATTCTTGTGCTCATGTAGTACCAAAGTATGCAACTGTCGCCCCCATAAGTATAATATCCATAGAAGCAGAATTTACAGATTGAATACCTATGTATTTTGTTGCTCCCATATAGTTGAAAACAATACAATGCGAATTTTTAGCAAAGAGAAAATAATTATTTACTGAATATAGCAAAAAACAACAGAATAACTGTAATACTTCTAACTATCATGATGATTGATAAAATGTATGTGGACATACACTGATCAACCAGAACGTTATGACCACCTACCTAATAGCCAGTACGTCAACCTTTGGCATGGATAACAGCAGCAATGCAGCGTGGCATGGAAGCAATGAAGCTTTGGTAGGTGACGGGAGGGAGCTGGCATGAAATCTGGACACAAGTCACCTAATTCTCGTAAATTCTGGGGAGGGGGTGATGAGTTCTGATGCCACATTCAATCACATTCCAGATGTGTTTGACTGGGTTCAAATCTGGCGATTCTGGGGACCAGCACATCGACTGGAACTCGCCACTGTGTTCCTCCAACCTCTCCATCACACTCCTTGCCTTGTAACATGGTGCATTATCTCGCTGAAAAGTGCCACTGCCATCAGAAAACATGATCATCATGAATGGGTGTGCATAGTCTGCATCCAGTGCAAAATACCCCTTGGCCATCATGTTGCCATCCACGAGCCACCCTGGACCCATATATGCCCATGTGATTGTTTCCCAGAGCATAATGGAGCCGCTGCCAGCTTGTCTCTGATCTGCAGGACAGGTGCCAAGGACCTGGCCCCCTGGAAGACAATGAATTCGCACCATCCCATCAGTATGATGAAGAATATATTGGGATTCATCAGATCATGCAATGCTCTGCCACTGTGCCATCATCCAGTGCTGATGGTCATATGCCCGGTTCAATCACATTTGACGATGACATGGTGTTAATATCGGCCCATGCATGGGCCATAGGCTGCGGAGGACAATTGTTAGGAATGTTTGGTGTGCTGTGTGTTCAGACACAATTGTATTCTGGTCATCATCAAAATCTAATGTTAGTTCCATCACAGTTTGCTGCCTGTCCTGTTTTACCAGTGTACCCAGCTTACAATGTCTGACATCTGTAATGAGTGGTGGCCGCCATAGCCCCCTAAGTCTGGACGCAGTTTCTCCTTGGTTTCACCACGTTTTGAGGACACAACAGCACTCCTCAAAACCAGGCAAGTCATGCAGTTTCCAAAATGTTTGTGCTGAGCCTCTGTGGTATGACAATTTGTCCTTGGTGAAACTCAGATGCAGAGCACACCTTCTCCATTCTACACATGGACAGCACATTCACTCATACTACATGTACCATGCATGTGTCTGTCTAGCAGTCAGGGGTAAGGAAGAGGCTGGGATGGGGGGAGGGATAGCAGGGTATCAAAGACAGGGCTACCTGTGAAAGCTGTCATTTTATCTACAAGCTAAGTTGCTACCACTGGGCTGCATTCTACGTGGATATGACAACCAGCAAGCAGTCTGCCTTCATGAATAGCCACCAACTGTCTGTGGCCAAGAGACAGATGGACCACCCAGTTGCTGAGCATGCTGCCTAGTACAACATTCTTCACTTCAATTACTGCATCACAGTCTGTACCATCTGGATCCTTCCTACTGACACCAGCTTTCCTGAACTGCACAGGTGTCAATTCTCCCTGTAACATACCCTACAGCCTCATAGGTCTCCTGGCCTCAGCTTTCGTTAGCCAGTGTCCTTCACCCACCTATTCCCTTCCCTGCTCCCATTCGAGCACTACACAGCCTTCTATTCCACCTACACATCCACAGTTTTTTTTTACTTCTCCCCTCTTCTGGTCCGTTCCACCCCCTCTGCCAGCCATCTAACATCATGACTGCTCCCAGCTGCCCTACGCCATCGGCACTACTTCCCTGTGTGCTCCCACAAGCAGCGTTCTACTGTCCCCTGCCCACACACTTCTGTTTCCCCCATACCCCAGCCTCTTCCTTACCCCCGCCAACTACGTTGCTTCTCCCATCATATGCAATTGCTTTCAGACACCTCAGTGGCCAGAGACAGTGGTCATACGTGTGAGTTGTGTTTGCATGAATATGTGTTTGTTTGTGTGTGTGGCCTACTTTAGAAGAAGGCCTTTTGGCCGAAAGCTCATTTGTTTGGCAGTCTTTTTGTCATGCCTGTCCACGACCTAACAGCTCCACTATATGGTGCGTAGCAATCTATCCATTTCATAATATCGTCTTTATTCCATCCAGGATTTTCCATTGTTTGATTTTTGCCTGATGGCTTTTCTTCCATCCCGTAACCTGGTGCTATTTTCCTTTGTTAATATTTTCTAATGTACAGGGTTATTACAAATGATTGAAGCGATTTAACAGCTCTACAACAACTTTATTATTTGAGATATTTTCACAATGCTTTGCACACACATACAAAAACTCAAAAAGTTTTTTTAGGCATTCACAAGTGTTCGATATGTGCCCCTTTAGTGATTCGGCAGACATCAAGCCGATAATCAAGTTCCTCCCACACTCGGCGCAGCATGTCCCCATCAATGAGTTCGAAAGCACCGTTGATGCGAGCTCGCAGTTCTGGCACGTTTCTTAGTAGAGGAGGTTTAAACACTGAATCTTTCACATAACCCCACAGAAAGAAATCGCATGGGGTTAAGTCGGGAGAGCGTGGAGGCCATGACATGAATTGCTGATCATGATCTCCACCACGACCGATCCATCGGTTTTCAGTCCCCTGTTTAAGAAATGCCGAACATCATGATGGATGTGCGGTGGAGCACCATCCTGTTGAAAGATGACGTCGGCGCTGTCGGTCTCCAGTTCTGGCATGAGCCAATTTTCCGCGGGCTACACGTGAAACTTGCCCGCACGCGTTCAACCGTTTCTTCACTCACTGCAGGCCGACCCATTGATTTCCCCTTACAGAGGCATCCAGAAGCTTTCAACTGCGCATACCATCGCCGAATGGAGTTAGCAGTTGGTGTACCTTTGTTGAACTTCGTCCTGAAGTGTCGTTGCACTGTTATGACTGACTGATGTGAGTGCATTTCAAGCACGACATACGCTTTCTCGGCTCCTGTCGCCATTTTGTCTCACTGCGCTCTCGAGCGCTCTGGCGGCAGAAACCTGAAGTGCGGCTTCAGCCGAACAAAACTTTATGAGTTTTTCTACGTATCTGTAGTGTGTCATGACCATATGTCAATGAATGGAGCTACAGTGAATTTATGAAATCGCTTCAATCATTTGTAATAGCCCTGTATTATATTTCTCAGTTTTTATCCTTTGCTTTCTCCTCTTTCCTGTGTTTTTATATGTGGCCTTCTAAACTGCACAGCAAACTCTTGACTTACAAGCCACATTGCATCAATCATCTCGTTGACGCACAACTCACAGCTACACAACTGCACTTCACAATGGATCCATGCTCGAGATTTGTTCATGGCAGTAGAACAATGCAGCGACACTTCAGTTTCAACTAAAAAGCAGTTTCATAACAACTCAGCGTGTAAAGAATGGAAAAAATGGGGGATTAAATACATCCTGTGTGTGATATGCAACTTCTAGTTACACAAAAAGTGTGCGAATGTGAATCTCAAGCTTGTAAATGACGATATTAGGTGGTCATGTCGTAACTGTGTTACTGTTGAACGTGAAGATTTTATCAACACGATAAATTCAAAAGACAAAATTATCAAGTTACTGAATAGTGACATTGAGACTCTCAGAAAAGAAATTGTAAATCTGAAGCAAGAAAACGCGAAACTATTAAATGAAAAACGTTTACGGATCTGTGGAAACAGTGACTCAGTGAAGGCAAAAAAAATTCAAACTCAAACTGTTAAAACATATGCAAACCGAAAAAAGTGATGATAATGACGAAAATCGCGTAGAAAGAAGTACAAAAAGTGTCGAACCTAGAAATACACTACTGGCCATTAAAATTGCTGCACCAAGAAGAAATGCAGATGATAAACGGGTATTCATTGGACAAATATATTATACTAGAACTGACATGCGATTACATTTTCACGCAATGTGGGTGCATACATCCTGAGAAATCAGTACCCAGAACTACCACCTCTGGCTGTCATAACGGCCTCGATACGCCTGACCATTGAGTCAAACAGAGCTTGGATGGCGTGTACAGGTACAGCTGCCTATGCAGCTTCAACAAGATACCACAGTTCATCAAGAGTAGTGACTGGCGTATTGCGACGAGCCAGTTGCTCGGCCACCATTGGACAGACGTTTTCAATTGGTGAGAGATCTGGAGAAAGTGCTGGCCAGGCCAGCAGTCGAACATTTTCTGTATACAGAAAGGCCCGTACAGGACCTGCAACATGCATTTGTGCATTATCCTGCTGAAATGTAGGGTTTCGCAGGGATCGAATGAAGGGTACAGCCACGGGTCGTAACACATAAGAAATGTAACGTCCACTGTTCAAAGTGCCGCCAGTACAAATAAGAGGTGACCGAGACGAGTAACCAATGGCACCCCATACCATCACGCTGGGTGGTACGCCAGTATGGTGATGACGAATACATTCTTCCAATGTGCGTTCACCGCGATGTCGTCAAACACGGATGCGACCATCATGATGCTTTAAACAGAACCTGGGTTCACCCGAAAAAATGACGTTTTTTACCATTCGTGCACCCAGGTTCGTCGTTGAGTACACCATCGCAGGCACTCCTGTCTGTGATGCAGCGTCACGGGTAACCGCAGCCCTGGTCTCCGAGCTGATAGTCCATCTGCTGCAAACGTCATTGAACTGTTCGTGCAGAAGATGGTTGTTGTCTTGCATACGTCCCCATCTGTTGACTCAGGGATCGAGACGTGGCTGCACGATCCGTTACAGCCATGCAGATAAGGTGCCTGTCATCTCGACTGCTAGTGATACAAGGCTGTTGGGATCCAGCACGGCGATCCGTATTACCCTCCTGAACCCACCGATTCCATATTCTGCTAACTGTCATTAGATCTCGACCAACGCGAGCAGTTGTGTCGCGATTCGATAAACAGCAATCGCGGTAGGCTACAAACCGACCTCTATCAAAGTCGGAAACGTGATGGTACGCATATCTTCTCCTTACACGAGGCATCACAACAACGTTTCACCAGGCAACGCCGGTCAACTGCTGTTTGAGTATGAGAAATCGGTTGTAAACTTTCCTCATGTCAGCACGTTGTAGGTGTCGCCACTGACGCCGATCTTGTGTGAATGCTGTGAAAAGCTAATCATTTGCATATCACAGCATCTTCTTCCTGTCGGTTAAATTTCGCGTCTGTAGCACGTCATCTTCGTGGTGTAGCAATTTTAATGGCCAGTAGTTTAAATATAAGTGTTTTGCGGTAACGTACAAAAACAAAGGAAGGAAACATCAAGAATGTGGTAAAAAAAAAGCACCGAAAATGACTTCTTCATAATTGAAGATTCACTAATTAAAAACGTAATACCGAATACTAAAATTGATGACCGCCCAGGGATACGTATACATCAATTAAATAGTCACTTCAAGAACATGCAGACAACTGCGAAACAGCAATGAAGACGAGATGGTCAACGAAGCAACAAATCTAATCCGGACGGCGAAAAACGTATACCCAGCATCAAAGTTAATTATTAGTAGTACTCCGCACGGGAGATCGGTAATTGATAAACACAGAAACAGGATAAACAATCGCACCAAAAAGCACTGCAACAGACTTGGTGCAGTTTTCGTGGATTCGAATAAATTTATCAGTGATAAATGTGTAGGACAAGATGGGCTGCGTCTGAACAGGCTAGGATCGGCAACATTTAGCATTATGTAAAGCGATATTTGTAAGATCGTACTCAGTAATGAAAACTAGTATGCAGAGATGGGGGTGTAAAACGGCGTTGCAAAACATATACCATTAGGAATATTCCAAAAAGTAACAATACGTCCGTCATTCACTTGAACATAAATGGGTTAACTTCAAACTACACAAATGGCAGAGAAACAAAACTTAACGACTTACGAATCATTTTGTCAGAAATACCAAATATAAATGTTTTATGCTTGAATGAACATTGGCTTTCAAAGGATGGCACCAAAATCTTAACCTTGATAATTTTTTGTTGCCAGCAGCTTTTTGGGACTAATTTAACACGAGGAGGATCCTGTATACTTGTGGAAAGATAAGTGGAATATAGAGCAAGATTCGATTTGGATTCCCTTAATGAAGAAGGTATATTTGAAAGCTGCTGCGTAAAGTTAGGGAAAAATATTTTCTCTCTGTGTAGAATTACAGGCACAAAAATTACGAAACATTTTTGTCGAAATTCCAGAGTATATTGCAAAAGCTTCAAAAACAAACCAAGAAAAGAGTCATAATAACTGCTGATTTCAACAGAGATCTAGTCAGTGAAGCCAATAACTCAACAAAACTCATTGATATGATTCGAATATCGGGTTTCAGCGAAAATTTCACTGATTTTACTCAAGTAAACGAAATGTCTGCAATATGGTTAGATAATATTTTAACAAAGCAAATAAGTTTTGTTTAGATTTAGGACTTTCCGATCATTGTGCTCTGTTTATGGAGTTGGCAATCACAATAGAACCATGCTCGAAAAAGACTAAACCAAACACCAGTCAAGCGAAGAAAACACGAACTTATTCTATCATAGATTAAACAAGGTGCAGTGGGCTATAGATCATAGTATTTCATGCTCTGAAAATTTTGCTACTTTCTTGGAAAACTTCCTACGTGTTTCTAATGAAACTTTCCCCCATATTGTGCACCATAAAAAAGTAGGGAATGAAGTACAGTGGATTACTGAAGGAATAAAAATCTCTAGTGCAAGAAACAGACAGCTACATAGAGAACTAAAACCTAACAAAAGTCCTGATTTTTTACCTAAGTAAAAAAAAATACACAAATATTTTTAAAAAAGTTGTAAAGGTAGCCAAAGAACTGGCAAATAATAGATTCATATTAGATAGTGAAAACAAATGAAAGCCATTATGGTCAATGATCAAAGATGAAACAGGTACCACAGATAGAGGCCATGTTATCTCTGAAATCAAGATAGAGGATAAAACTATTGTAAATCCCACCCAAATTTCCGAATTATTTAATGAATTCTTTATAAATGTAAACAAATCAGACATCATGTAGTAGATTACCCAGGCCATGTAAATTTCTTCAACAATGAGCTATTTGAAGTTGAATTTTTCACTACAATTACCAAAACTACTGTAAAAGATATGTAAAACGTGATATTATCAATGAAAAGTGAAACATTGGCAGGATACCATAGAATACAAACAAAAGTGTTAAAAACACTTTCTAAAATAATGGCACTGCAACTAACTACAATAGTTAACCAGACTGTTCAAGAAGGTTATTTTCCAGACACACTGAAGTACACAGTAGCTAAGCCATTATTCAAAGAAAGCACAAAAGAACATATGAGAAACTATCGCCCTGTCTCTCTTCTTCCATCACTATCAAAAATATTTGGGAAGGTAGTCACCATACAAATTCAAGATGTCATAGAAATATTTTAAAAAATCTCAAAAAATCAGTGCAGATTTCAAAAAGGCAAAACCAAATTATTTCATTTAATTTCATTTATTATTATCCTTTGCATCATTTACTTCATATAGGAATTGTCATAATACTATCCAGTATATGCACAGCAGAATATTACAAATTTCTATCAAACACATGAAGTTAACATTATATATATATATATATATATATATCTAAAGACAAAGATGATGTGACTTACCAAATGAAAGTGCTGGCAGGTCGACAGACACACAAATGAACACAAACATACACACAAAATTCAAGCTTTCGCAACAAACTGTTGCCTCATCAGGAAAGAGGGAAGGAGAGGGAAAGACGAAAGGATGTGGGTTTTAAGGGAGAGGGTAAGGAGTCATTCCAGTCCCGGGAGCGGAAAGACTTACCTTAGGGGGAAAAAAGGACGGGTACACACTCGCACACACACACATATCCATCCACACATATACAGACACAAGCAGACATATTTAAAGACCAAAAGCTTGAATTTTGTGTGTATGTTTGTGTTCATTTGTGTGTCTGTCGACCTGCCAGCACTTTCATTTGGTAAGTCACATCATCTTTGTCTTTAGATATATTTTTCCTTCGTGGAATGTTTCCTTCTATTATATATATATATATATATATATATATATATATATATATATATACTACATTTGGAAAACACATATTACACATAATTTAGAGTTAAAAGAGTATAAACAAGACATAGAACTGACAATGAGAACAACATAAAGTTGACAATAAAACTATCAGTTAGTAATTGAAGGATTCAAAATATTCGCTTATGCTATAAAAACATTTATTTATCAGATACTTCTTTAATTCTGACTTAAATTTTCCTTCATGAGAACAACATGATGTTGACAATACAATTATCAGTTAGTGATTTAAGGGTTCAAAATATTCCTCTATGCTATAAAACATTTATTTATCAGGTACTTCTTTAATTCTGACTTAAATTTTCCTTCATTTTCTTTTCCCCTGAGCCAGAGTGGCAGAGCATTATAAAGCTTTATTCCATGGTGGCTCACATCTTTTAGAATTTTTGTTTCTCTTGTTCTTTCTACATGCAGATTCTTGCAGATACGTGTATTGTAGTCATGAAGATATGAATTTACATGTAAATTACTCAAGTGTGTTCTTGTATGCAGTATGCTTTTTAATATGTACAAAGATGGTACTGTAAGTATGTTTAGCTGCATGAATAAAGGCTTGCAGTGTGTTTATGGAGGGCTGTGTGTAATAATTCTAATGGCCCTTTTCTGTAATTTAAAAACCTCTCTGAAGCGACATTTAGTTGCACCCCAGAATGTAATTCCATAGGATATAATACAGTCGAAATAAGCCATATATATTAACCTAGTACCCTCTGAATTGCAAACTCTAGAAATTATTCTCAATGCAAATCATGCTGAATTGAGTTTTTTGGATATGTATGTGACATGGTCTTTCCAGCTCAAGTGTTGATCAATGTACATGTCCAAAAATTTTGTAGACCAGACTTTCTCTATTTCATGGTCACTCAATGATAAATGGTGATCATCCCTCTCATTTACTTTATCACACTGTATGTAATTTGTATTATTTAAATTGAGTAAAGGGTAAAACCACTGTTGCACACTCTTCAGAACTTTTTCAGCTGTAGTGACTAAGGATTTGCTGTCATCACTTACAATTATGCTTGTATCATCTACAAATAACATAATTTTTGATGACCTGTTGGGCCTTTCAGTGTCACTTATATAGATTAGGGGGCCAAGAACACTACCCTGAGGGACACCTACTGCTACTTTCTTAGCATCAGATAACATTTTTTGCTTATACTGAGATGAAGTGAGTTCCACAACCTGAGTCTATCTTGGAGATAGGATTCAAACCATTTCCTCCCAATTCCTCTTATGCCTATTGCCTCCAGTTTGTCAAGGAGAATTTGATTATCTACTGTATCAAGTTGTGCCACATACTCGTCTTCTCCCCAGTTCTATTCAATACTTCATCATCAGTTATGTAATCTACCCATCTAATCTTCAGCATTCTTATGTAGCACCACATTTCGAAAGCTTTTATTCCCTTCTTGTCCAAACTATTTATCGTACATGTTTCACTTCCATACATGGCTACACTCCACACAAAAACTTTCAGAAATGACTTCCTGGCACTTAAATCAATACTTGATGTTAACAAATGTCTCTTCTTCAGAAACGCTTTCCTTGCCATTGCCAGTCTACATTATATACCTTCTCTACTTCGACCATCATCAGTTATTTTGCCCCCCAAATAGCAAAACTCCTTTACTACTTTAAGTGTCTCATTTCCTAATCTAATTCCCGCAGCATCACCCGACTTAATTCGACTACATTCCATTATCCTCGTTTTGCTTTTGTTGATGTTCATCTTATATCCTCCTTTCAAGACACTGTCCATTCCGTTCAACTGCTCTTCCAAGCCTTTGCTGTCTCTGATAGAATTACAATGTCATCAGCGAACCTCAAAGTTTTTATTTCTTCTCCATGGATTTTAATACCTACTTCGAATTTTTCTTTTGTTTCCTTTACTGCTTGCTCAATATACAGATTGAATAACATCGGGGAGAGGCTACAACCCTGTCTTACTCCCTTCCCAACCACTGCTTCCCTTTCATGTCCCTCAACTCTTATAACTGCCATCTGCTTTCTGCCACCTTTAGAATTTGAAAGAGAGTATTCCAGTCAACATTGTCAAAAGCTTTCTCTAAGTCCACAAATGCTAGAAACGTAGGTTTGCCTTTCCTTAATCTTTCTTCTAAGATAGGTCGTAAGGTCAGTATTGCCTCACGTGTTCCAATATTTCTACAGAATCCAAACTGATCTTCCCCAAGGTCGGCTTCTACTACTTTTTCCATTCATCTGTAAAGAACTCGCGTTAGTATTTTGCAGCTGTGACTTATTAAACTGATAGTTCGGTAATTTTCACATCTGTCAACACCTGCTTACTTTGGGATTCGAATTATTATATTCTTCTTGAAGTCTGAGGGTATTTCGCCTGCCTCATAGATCTTGCTCACCACTACACATTTGTTATTGTCTAAGTTTCTAATACTTTCTTCTGTATAGGCCTGTATAGCTGTTTCTGTGCTGTAACCTGTACGAAAACCATGTTGATTACACTTTAGAAGATTGAAGGTGTCTAGGTAGCTAATGAGTGTAATTTTCATCAGTTTTTCAAAACTTTTTTAATGAAGAAGGAAGGAGGGATATAGATCTATAGTTTTCTATCTTATGTGTATCCCCATTTTTGAATAATGGTTTAACCTTAGAAATTTTCAGCCTTTGGGAGAATGATAAACTGGCAATATGTACCAGTGGTTTTTTTGTGAGGCGACTTTTTTTTATTATTGTCACTGGCACTTCATCCAGTCCTGCAGACATTTAGGGGTTCAAAGGTTTAAATGGCTCTGAGCACTATGGGACTTACCTGCTGTGGTCATCAGTCCCCTAGAACTTATAACTACTTAAACCTAACTAACCTAAAGACATCACACACATCCATGCCCAAGGCAGGATTCAAACCTGCGACCGCAGTGGTCATGCAGTTCCAGACTGTAGCACCTAGAACTGCTCGTCCACTCAGGCCGGCCAGACATTTTGGGTTTCATACTGTTAATTACTTTCAATATTTCATATTTATTAGTGGGACTTATTATCATGCTACTGACTATTTTTGGTGCTGTTGTTTTCTCTTCTTTGGTAAAGCTCTTGCTTAATTTATCAGGTACACTTAGAAAGTAGTTGCTAATGTAAATGGGCAAGACTTCCTTCTTTATTTCAATGTGATCACTAGATTTAAGTACAATATCCTGATCTTTAGAGCTTTTTCCCATTTCTCTTTTAACAATTTCCCATGTGGTCCTTGATTTATTGTCTGACTTCCTTATTAGTCTAACGCTACTTAATACTTTTGGTAGATTAATTACCATTCTATATACCTTTTTCTAGTTACTAACATATTTTTTAAAATTAGCATCAGTATTACGTTTCATTTCAGAGTTTAGTCTTTTCATAGTCTTGGGAGAGTTTTTAATGACAGATGTGATCCCAGAATTTGTGTGTCTATGGCTAGATGAGTTGATTTTAACTAATAATTTTGGAAAGCACGTTTCAAAGTTTGTCATGAAAAGAGAGGAGAAAACATTATATGCTGCATCTGTATCAGTTTATGACAATACTTCTGCCCAAGATTGGTTAGTTAGTGTGATACGAAACTGGTTGAAGTTTTCGGGAGAGAAAATTCTCTTAAACATATGATTTACTGTTTTTGTATTATTGGAACTGGGAGCATTTTAAAAATAATTGCTTTATGATCAGATATATATTCAAAACTTATGTATCTGGGTATTCTATATTTGAAAATAAATTATCTATAAGACTTTTTGAAGTGTTTGTTACCCTTGTAGGACTGTTTATATTAGAATATGGGTTGAAACTGTGTAGAATATTGAGGAATTTAATTTTAAATGAACTATCTACCAACATATTGACATTAAAGTCCCCACATACAATTATTGATGACTTCTCATCATGATAGATGCTCAGCAGTTCTTCAGTCTTATTTTAAAAAACTTCTGGGCCACCACGTGGTGATCTGTACACTGAAATGACTGTTATTTTCCTATTTTTTACATTTATTTGCACTGCTGTTACCTCAAAATGTTTTTATATGCTCAGGAGTTCAGCTTCAGGTCTATTTTTCATTTTAATATCTCATTTTACATAAATGCAGACACTCCCAACCAAGGTATATGGGGAAATACTAATGTTTTCTAATTCATAACTTTTGCACCAATGCTCTTGAATACAAATACAATCAACACAATATTCACTGGCCTCAATCTCAAGATCTAGAATTTTATTTTTGAGACACTGTATATAAGGCTAAGTAATTTTAAGCTGTTGCAACTCAGTTGAGAGGAACTCTTACTTGTATTGTCTGGTGTCAGCAGTTTCTTCATGTTGAGGCTGGATACCAAAAATCCTTTAGGGACACAGGTTTCCTGCATCTTGTCTTTCTTTCTTCTGGAAAGTAGTAAAGGACAGCAGCACATTGATAGATAACACTTTTATAGACTAAGATCGGTTTAAAAACATAAATTCTTGTCCTGTTGAGAATGGGCTTCCTGATCATGATGCTCATCTAGTTACAGTATGTGACATAGCTCCATTCAGTAATTCAAAACTACCCTCCAAAGTTGTGCGTTCAATTAATGACTCAACAATTAGAAACTGCAGAGAAAATCTTCAGCAGTTAGACTGGGATGAGGTGTACAAGGAACCCAATGCTAATTTAAAATATAACTTATTTCATGATACACTTGTAAGAGAATTTGAAAAATGTTTCCCTAAGAAAGTAGTTAAATCAAATTATAAGAAACTATGCAAGAAACCTTGGCTTACTAAAGGAATAAAAATATCTTGTAACCACAAAAGGGAACTGTATCTAACAACAAGAAAGAGTAATGACCCAAAAACAGTCAAATATTATAAAAACTATTGTGCTACATTAAGAAAGGTTATTAAAAAGTCCAGAATCAAGTGCATCATGTCTGAGATTAATGCCTCTGATAACAAAATCAAAACAATTTGGAATATTATTACAAGGGAGACAGGACAACCAAGAATACAGGATGACGGCATCAACATCAAAGCGAATAGAAACTTGATAAACAACAAGCCAGAAGTCGAAAACATTTTGAATAATCATTTTTTAAATGTTGTAGAAAAAATATCTAAATGTTCATTAGAAGAAGCAAGGCATTTAATGGAAGAGGCCTTACCCATTGAACATTTGATACAATTGAAATTCCACCCACCTCTCCTGAAATTAGTAAGATAATATACTCTCTCAAGAATAAAAGCTCACATGGGATTGATGGGATTTCCAGCAGGATAATAAAAGCTTGTTTCCAAGGAATAAGTGGGATCCTTAGCCACATATGTAATAGCTCTCTGAAGCAGGGTATTTTCCCAGATAGACTGAAGTATGCCATTGTCATACCACTGCATAAAAAAGGGGATATGTCTGATGTCAACAACTAACGCCCAATCTCTCTTCTGACTGCCTTATCCAAAATTTTTGAAAAGTAATGTATTGTAGAGTAGCTTCACACCTTTGTAAAAATAAAGTTTCAACAAAATGTCAGTTTGGTTTCCAGAAGGGTTTTTCAATGGAAAATGCTATATATACTTTCACTAATGAAATATTAAATGCTCTGAGTAACCGGCAGGCACTCGTTGGGATTTTTTGTGATCTATCAAAGGCTTTTGATTGTGTAAATCGTGGAATATTTCTAGATAAGCTTAAGTATTGTGGTATGAATGGGACAGTGCTCAAATGGTTTAAATCATACCTAACTGGAAGAAAGAAAGTTGAGATAAACAGTTCACATAATATGCAAAAAAACTGGTGATTTCTCAGAGTGGGGAACAATCAAGAATGGGGTGCCACAAGGTTCGGTCTTGGGTCCTCTGCTGTTCTTAATATATATTAATGACTTTCCATTCTATATTCACGAAGATGCAAAGCTGGTACTTTTTGCCGATGATACAAGTATAGCTATCACACCTGACAGACAAGAATTAACTGGTGAAGTTGTAAACGATGTTTTTCAGAAAATCATTAAGTGGTTCTCTGCAAATGGGCTCTCATTAAACTTTGACAAAACACAGTATATACAGTCCCACACAGTAAATGGAATGACCCCATTAATAAATATAGACTTCGATCAGAAATCGGTAGCTAAGGTAGACTATTCAAAATTTCTAGGTGTATGCATTGATGAGGGGTTGAACTGGAAAAAACACACTGAGGATCTGCTGAAACGTTTGAGTTCAGCTACTTATGCTATTAGGGTCATTGCAAATTTTGGTGATATACATCTGAGTAAATTAGCTTACCACGCCTATTTTCATTCTCTGCTTTCGTATGGCATCATATTCTGGGGTACCTCATCATTGAGTAAAAGAGTGTACATTGCACAAAAGCATGTAATCAGAATAATTGCTGGAGCTCATCCAAGATCATCCTGCAGACACTTATTTAAAGAACTAGAAATCTTCACTGAAGCCTCACAATATATATATTCACTTACGAAATTTTTTATTAACAATCCAAACGAATTCAAAAGTAATAGCAGTGTGTATGGCTACAACACTAGGAGAAAGGATGATCTTCACTCCTCAGGGTTAAATCTAACTTTGGCTCAGAAGGGGGTAAATTATGCTGCCACAAAAGTCTTTGGTCACTTACCTAATAGCATCAAAAGTCTGACAGATAGCCATATAGCATTTAAAAGGAAATTAAAAGAATTTCTTAATGGCAACTCCTTCTTCTCATTAGATGAATTTTTGGATATAGTAAGTGGGTAATTTCCCAACCTCAAAAAAAAGAAAAGAGTGTCATGTAATATTTTGTCTAATGTAATATCTAGTATAGACACCTTTTATTAACCTGACACGTTCCACATCATTACAAAGTGTCATATTCATGATCTATGGAACACGTACTAATCTAATCTAATCTAATGTGGATGTGCTGCAACTTTTAATGGTGGAATTCCTGTTGTATCTGATGACTCGCTAGCCATAAGCACATTGCTTGCTAATGATGCCACTGTTTAGTTTGTACCTGCTTCTGATACTGTTGTGGAGGCTTCATTCGCTTCAGCTGATTTTGTGGCAAGTGAAGATTCTACTACTGGATCTGTTGTGAGTGAATCAGTTTCATTTTTATGTTGGAGAATTTCAGTTGCTATGGTTGGTTGTGGTAGTGGTATGGTATGGCAATTCTGGTCTTCAACTGCTAACACTGCATTAAGCATTTCTCGCCTAATGAATGCTTTTCCAAGTTTATTTCTGTGTAGTCCATGCCTGGTAAATGACTCCTTTCTGAAGATGGTACATTCACATATGTGGCATTCGGGAAGCTTCGGCATATATTTTTCAAATTTTCTATTAGTAACAGTGATTTCTTTATTGACACAAGATTTTTCCATCAGATCATGTCTTTGTGGTATACTTGCAATATAGAAGTTCACATTTGTAATTTTATGTAGTTTGCTTCTTAGCACTCTTGTGGCGAGTTTACCCTCATTCGTATAAACATCATTAGCACCCCTGATTATTAAACAGTTTCTTCCAGGCTCCAAAAAATGTTCACAGTTATTTAGAATTTCACTCAAGGGAGCACCTGGTTTCATTATTTCACTAACCTTAAACATAGTTTGCATTTACACATGATACCAGCTAAGTCCTTTCCATGACTGTCTGAGATCATGTAAATATCTTCTTTGTTCTTCTTACTTGTGGTTGTCATGTTCTCATGATATGTATGTTCCCTGCAAATTATAGTACCGGTATTTCCTTGCTTGTTATTACAAGACTTCGTACTTGACTGGTTTTTAATCTCTGCATCTGGTGAAAGTGCTTTGTTTCTTTCGCTATTTTCACATCTTTTAGACTCATCACAGGTTAAAAGCTCAAAATTATTTGGTACTGGGAGGCTGAAGTTGTTCTCGTCACGGTTAACATGATGGAACTTTTTAGACCATATGACGTTATCGTTTTGCTCATTTACAACAGTTTCATTACACTCTGAATTGACTTCTATCACCTTTTCAACCTTCTGCACATACAGTTTGGCTAACATAAGATCGTATTTTAATGAAGCAGTCACACAGTCTTCTTGATATTCCTTTTGTAAACACAGTATATCACGATAACTACAGTGCACTTTTCCACAGTCACAAGTCACGTTCCTTACTTCTAAAGTATTTGAACATTGTCGATGGATCATTTTTGCGACCATGGGCATAATTTAACACCATTTCTCACCATCTTACTACATTTTACACACACAGGATTTAAAAACTCGCAATTTTCCGCAGATCTATTGATTAGTACGTCTATCTTCTATAAATTTCCTCAACCAGTAGGAAAGCTGTCTGTGTCATCTAGTGCACATAGGAACAAAAATTACTTTATGTGGAGACTTCAACATTCATATTGGAGAAGGTAACAATAAAGAAACAGCTTTCATGAACTTAGTAAGCAGCTATGGGGTATTCATAGGAAACTCTCTACCAACAAGAGGAGCTATTTGCCTTGACAATTGTGACAAACCTAAATAGTTGGGACTACAAAGTAAGTGTAGTGGTCCCTATACTAGCAGATCACCATGCAGTAATCATGAAGTTGTGGACAAACTAGTAAGTACACAACAACTTCCCAGCTGGCATACAAATTATGTGTTCAGAAATAGAGTTATTACAAAAAGGCCTAGATTATTTCAAAACTACAGTGTCTGCTATAAATTGGCACCAAATAATTGATAAATTGCCACCAGATTCTGCATTCAATCACATGTTCCAGACCCTTAAAGTGAAATTTGATGAACATTTTCCATTAAAACCCAAGAGATATTCAAATGCTAAATCAAAATGTAGACAAAAAACTAACAAAGTAAAGAGGTGATATAGGCTGCTCCTAGACTAGCCAAATTAAAATGTATTGTCCAAATACTAAATGACAAGGTCAAAGCTGCTAAAGATATAGATATTAAAGTACCCTAGTTATATACAGACTAAAAGGATCTACAGAAAGGAAGTAAAAACAGCAAAGAAGGAAATCAATGCCAGATTTATTGAAGAAGCTCATGGGATCTGGTTAATGAGTGCAGGAAAAAGCCCACCTCTTGCTATAATTCTTGCAGTCCAGATGAGTTCAATGACTATTTTATAAAAATAGTGGAAAACACAATAGATGAAATTCCTGACTTTGGAATAGAGCCTGCAGCTGCTGTGAAATTTGAGAATAAATGCAGCATGGTAATGTGGAAGAGAGTTTATCCAAAAGAAATAATAAAAATTGAAAAAAGCTTCAAATCTTCATGGAGCCCTGATATTTATGGCATGTCCTTTACTATGTTAAAAACTATAATCAGTGAAAGTGCACAGCCATTAACAGTAGTAATAAATAAAAGCCTCCGTGCAAGTGATTTACAGACTTCCGGAAAGTAGCACGCACAGTGCCTTTTTACAAAAAAGGCAGCCCACATGAAGTGTCAAGCTACAGGCCCATATCTATAATACCAGTACTAGCGAAGGTGATGGAGTCAATAATGAAAGAACAACTATTAAGTTACTTTGAAGGAAATAGTCTCTTTTATGATGTGCAACATGGCTTTCGGAAGGGCAGGTCAACAACAACAGCTGTACTTGACTTAGTTAAAAACATAAGTCAGGGTTTTGAACACAAAGAGTCTATAGCACTAGACTGCATCCCACATAAGGCCCTGCTCAGAAAGCTAAAAACATATGGTATAGGGGGGTCAGTCCTGCAAACTCTTGAATCCTACCTGAGAAACAGATGACAGATTGTCTCTGTGCAAGGAGCTGATTCAGGTGAGAAGAAGCTACAGCATGGTGTGCCACAGGGATCGGTAATAGGGCCCCTGTTGTTCCTTATCTTCGTAAATGACGTAGGCTCCAATGGGTACACCTGGCAGTTTGCGGATGATACAACCTTGTTCTCAAAAGGGGATAATGTTGTACAGGCAGTCCAACAAGCAGAAGTCTTGTTCAATGAATCTAAGGCCTGGTTTATCATGAACAAAATGAAAATTAATGAAGAAAAAACTCAGAGGCTGATATGCAGCCTGAGCAATACTGAAGCACTGGGTACCGCAGCAGATGTTAAGCTTCTGGGCTTTCTCATTGATACCAAATTAACCTGGCAACAGCACACCAAACATGTATGTTCCGAACTCTCACGGGTCCTGTACCTCTTGAGGAAACTGAAAAGTATAATACCAGAACGATACCTGCTAACTGTGCACTATGTAATGTTCCACAGTCACATCAGTTATGGGCTGTTGTTTTGGGGCCATTCTGCAGGCTGCAAGAATGTGCATTTACTGCAAAAGAAAGCAATGAGGATCATTACTTCAAGCAAGAAAACAGACCACTGTAAACAAGTTTTCACCAGGTTAGTAGTTCTGAATGTTTACAGCCAGTATATATTGAACTGCCTCTTCCACATAAAGAGAAACCATGACATCTACATAAAGAGAAATGAAGTTCACAAATACAGCACTTGCAACAAAGACAGTATCGACGTGCCAAAGTGTCGATTAGCAAAGACACAAAACATCTTCCCAATGGCGGCCCGAAAATTGTTTAATGATTTACCTGATGACATTCAGTCTTTATCATAGGAGCAGTTCAGAACTATTATTTTGTGTAAGCTAAAAGAGCAATCCTTCCACAAAATTGAAGAATTCTTCTCTAGTAATAGCATAGTGTTTACTTAAGCTGCAGCTCAGTTCCATGACTCCAACAGCAACCGTTATACTTAGTTTCATTTTATACTTGTATCTATTTTATTGTGTGATATTATTGTAATCTAATTTATAACTTAAATATGTCTTGCAGTATTAAATTACTATCATAGTAGAGTTGTATTCATGTATTTTGATAATGTTGTATCTTGACGCTGTCTGTCCAGCTGTGACTGGTGAATGACATAGAATTGGTAATAATAATAATAAAGGTAATAAATCTTTTTGTTTGATAAAATTAGCTCATCTCTAGACAACTCACTGCATGCAACAGGAATTTTTTGTGACATATCAAAGGCCTTTGACATTGTGAATTACTCCTTGACTCTCTGTAAACTGGAAAAGTATGGAATTAGGGGCACAGTATTAGAATGTCTTAAAGAAATATTATGTGACTGAAAGAAATATTATATGACTTTGAATTCCAACCATCTGTAGAATTGGCTCATGACATCCCCCCAAACCTCCTTGTAATAGCTCCTCTCCATCTGTAAAATTGTCCTGCTCTGCAAATCCAGAGTTCTATATCAAATCTCTCACACTGAAACTCTTGCCCTCCAGGAACTAGAGGAGCATGCATAACACCACCTCAAAAAACTCTCCAACCTGTTCACCTCCTACTTCTGCTTTGTACTGCTACTATCCACCACCTCTACAACAGTTTCCAAATCCCCCCCTACATCCCTTCATAGCTCACAAACCCTGACTTACAGACTTACCACATCCTCAGAAACTCCCTCCCACCACCATACAGAATCCAGAACCGAAACGAACCCAAAACACAGTCATGAACCTTTGCTCCATAAGCCTTAGTCCCACAAAAGTGTCAGACCTTTCCAAAGGTTTTACTTGTTGCCCCACTCCTGAATTCACTCATGCCAAACTTGCTAAAGACCATCTCACTCTCTACTGGTCTCTACAGTGGGAGTACCTTTTAGCACCAACCGTACCAATGGGACTCAGTCCTGCCTGAGTCAGTTCACTTCTTCATCTAACTATGGTCCAAACCCACTGCCCTCAAATCACCCCTGTTAATATTCCTGAATTTCTTAACATCAAACCTTGCCTCACCAGCATTCCACAAGTCCTTCAACATACCTTACACCTGAAAAAAGAACCACAGTCCATCACGTAAAAGCGGATCCCAACTCTGTGATCCTACTTGCTGACAAAGGCTCCAGCATTGGGATTTTGAACTCTAGGAATTACCTGGCAGAAGGACTCCATCAGCTGTCAGATTTGTCCACTTACAAATGCTGCCACAGTGAACCTATTTCAGAAATCCAACCACTTCTCCAGTGTACTATTTAAAAAACAGTCATAGGTTGCACAGTGTTCTTTATTAATTCAAGAATGACACATTTCGCCCAAATAGGGCATCTCAGGTTATTTCCTGAAGGTGACGTCAGGCATAGCAGTGCAGAACAGGACCTCACACACAAACTGTAAACGCAGTGATACACTACACTGATGAACATCGATGCTTCAATGATGAGAAGATGAAATTCTCAAAATCAGTCATGAGTTTTGGAAACAACCACAACTGCAACAGATAGTGGAAAGATATACTCATGACAGTTTTTTTACAGAAGAAAAACCATCCACACAACTTCATCTGTGATACTCCACAGAAAACATTAACCTTCAGTGAATTTTGTCCATGCAGCAGAATTTCATGAGGATGTTCAGTGTCTGACATTCTCACATTGTAGTGATCAGTCTTTCCAGACGAAAAAGGGTTTTTTTCATCACTCAATAGCAGCTTGGAGGTGAAATGTTTGTCCTCAACTGCTTGTGCTGCACTATTTTCCATCCTCTGTGAGCTAATGAGTGCATTCTTTTACTTTTTTTTAAATGTCATTTTATGGCCTCAAAATATCAAGGACCTGTTCTTTCAACAGTGTCCTGATGAATGTATGCCATATATGAACAGGGAAATAAGCACACAGCGCAGCAATACTCCATTCCTTACCTGTCATTTTTTCGATAAAGTGATTGGCATACTTTTCCATGGAATGCCACAAAAGTGGCACATGTTGTCCCTGGTGTATGATGATTTTTGCATTTACCTGCATGTCCAGTTTCCAGTACATCACGAGGAACATGGTGCAAAAATCTTTTTACGTACTGCTCTCTCAAATCATTACATCTAATCAGGCAGTTTCATCTTGATCAAGTGTCTACCACACAACAACTAATGCATTGCACTCTGTCATTCCTTTTGAATTTTAAATTGAATGTTTCAGTAAATGGTCAAAATATATAAACAAGAAATTAAAAGTTAAACATCATTATAGTTGAATTTTTAAAGCAGCAAAGTCAGAATAGCAAAAACTGTGGATTGTACACAGTGTACTGATTGTGGCATGTGATACATTGTTTCACATTCTTAATGAATTTCCATTCTTGCTTGGAGATAGTAGTTCATTGAGTATGAGTGACCTAATGATTACAATACTAATTATTTCAAAAAGAAAAAATTTGCATCTCACAGCTAAAACACAAGAGAAAAGCGTCGATTGAACTCGGTAACAAAGGGAAGCATAAAGCCTCAGAACTGAAGGGTTGAAGGAAACATAGAAAATCCTGTGCTGATTGTGGAGTTCAGCCAGAACTACCACACATCAACAGAAGGAGAAATAAACAAGGGCCTCAGTGATATGACAAGAGAGTAAGAATAGTATAGGAGTCTGGTCCCAGAATCCTACAGTCATCAGGAGAGAGCTGGTAGGATGCTTGATGGGGACCCAGCTATGCTCGGGAGCACCAAGACAACATTATTGACAATAACATATTTATTTAGTGGCAATATAGTATTGTCTTCCGAAGTACTGTGTCATAGCTGGGCCTGTAGAGCAGTGGCCTCATCAACAGAAGAGGGCCACTAAGCACTCAACTTGCAGTGCTGCCAGTGCAGCAAATCATCAGGTAGTATCATTTATGTCATAGGGCAGCCACTGACCTGTGGACACCAGTGGCCTCCTGCTCTATGTATCAATCTCCAAAGTGCTCTCACTGACACTGAAGATTGGCTTGCAGAATTCATGCCCCCAGGTCCACCTGAAGCGCTCACTGACTCACAAGAGTTGGCTCTCAGCTCCTGTTTAGGACACAGGAGTCGGCAGCATTGGTATTGGCCTCAGGAATGGGATGAGGAGTAGCAGTGGCCCTCCCTCCAAAAGACGGATGACAGACAGCATCCTGGTCATGCAGGTAAAGCCTCCAGCAGACCTGAAAGGTGATGGCAGCCTCTGTGCCCCAACAGTGGCAGTGCAACTGGCAGCTGCAGTGTCCTTCCAGCTGGATTTGTGACTCTATAGACAACTGAAGACAGCTAGGCATACTGGTAGTCCCAGATGTCATGCAGTTAGCTTGGACCTCGGTCAGCATAACCTCATTCAAACATTAGTCGATTTTTGTCTACATCATAAAGTTCTTCTTGATTGAATATGTCAGTTTACAAGCCTAATTCTCATCATTTGCAGGAGGAGTTATTGTTTTGTTTCAATATGAAGAAAACAGCAGCTGAGTCTCATCGAACACTCTCAAGTACATATGGTAAGGACACTATTAGTGAAAGAATGTGTCATGAGTGGTTTCAACACTTCACGAATGGTGAATGCCGTAGACTGGCATAGGGGTGGAAGAGAGAATGTTTTCAAAGATACAGAATTGGAGACATAGCTGAGTGAAGACTCGCATCAAATTAAAGAAGAATTGGCATGATTAGTGGGAGTGACACAGCAAACCATTTCAAAATGTCTCAAGGCTATGGGCATGGTTCAGAAAGAAGGAACTTGGGTCCCGTGTGAGCTAAAACCAAGAGGCATTGAACGGTGTTTGTGTGTTTGTGAACAGCTGCTTCAGAGACAAAAATGGAAGGGATTTCTGCATCGCATTGTGACCGGGGATGAAAAATGGGTTCATTACAATAACCCTAAATGCAAAAAATCATCGGGATATCCCAGCTGTGCTTCCACGTCGATGGCCAGACCGAATACTCACAGTTTCAAAATCATGCTCTGCATTTGGTGGGACCAGCTCAGTGTTGTGTACTATGAGGTGTTAAAACCAAGTTAAACTGTCACAGGTGCTTGTTATCAAATGCAATTAATGTATTAGAGCAGAGCATTAAAAGACAAATGGCTGCAATACAGCGAGAGGCTTGATAAAATGATTTTGCAGCACAACAGTGCTTGACCCCACATTGCAAAAGAGGTCATAATGTACTTGGAAACATTAAAATGGGAAGTCCTACCCCACCCACCATACTCTCCAGACATTGCCCCCCCCCCCCCCTGACCATCACCTGTTTAGATCAATGGAGCATGGCCTGGCTGACCAACACTTCTGATCTCATGAAGAAGTCACAAATTGTATAGATTCATGGATCACTTCAAAAGGTGAACAATTTTTTTGACACAGGATTCGTACACTGCCCAAAAGATGGGAGAAAGTAGTCGCCAGTGATGGAAAATACTTTGAATGATAAATGTGTAACCAATTTGTTTCATTCAAGCCTCAAATGTTGGGGAGAAACGGCGGAAGCAAAGTTGTACACCTTGTACATTCTCCATTTGGTACTATTATGTAAAGTTTTTGCCCTCCTCCATCAAACCCTGCACTCACACTTCTTATCCAAAACATACTGAGAAAAGTCCTCACTAAATTCAGGTTGTTGTGTATGGCTTCTTATGCAGTGGTAAGGTGAGGTGGGATACAGAGTGGTGTGGGAACTGTCATCATAGAAAAGCTGGACAGGAGAAGAAATGATTAGTGGTCAAGTTAACACAGTAAATAGAAGATTTACTTAACTTCTATTTGTCCAAGCATACAAAGACCCATTAAAAATAATGCAGCAAGTAATAGAGACCAGTTAATACAGTAGCAACAAGGATAAGGCTCTCTGAACTAAAGCTTGAATGATGGTGTCAGAGCCATAACTAGGTGGTTCTGCCTAGTGCCACATAGCAAAGTGGCTCCAAGTCCAGGTGGGCTTTGTGGCTACCACCAGGCATCTCATATTGTGGCAGCAGAGGGTGTTCATAATCCAGAGCTGGAGGCGTGGCTCGGTGGGCATATACCATTGAGTCCATGGGATCCCACATGATCGCTGTTGATGTCTAACAGAAACTTACAATTTCATTCCCAACTTCATGATGCCGGCAGGGTAGCATTGATACATGATACCACACAGGTAAAATGAAACATCTATGTGTAAAAATCACTCCCCCGATATCAAAAGTTAGAAAAGTCTGGTTTTTTACCACTTTACAGTATCTTCCACTTGCACCTTTTATTTTTATACCAATTACAGGCATCTCAATATAAACTTTTTCATGTCTCAGACTAACACCTCAGGTACACCTTTGTCTGTAAGGCACCTAAGTTCCCAAGTACCACCCTGTATGTTATAAATTTATTACTAATGTCATCAGTTTCTTCAGAACTAACCTGTTCATGTGGCAAATCATCTGCAACTTCTTCGAAACTATGACATCATTTGCTGTTACATTTACTATCTTTGTCTACATCACACACCAGAATACAAAGTTTTACACACACTGATAATTACTTTTTTGAAGTTCATACCTTATTAATAGCATTACTATCCAGACACAAAACATAAAGAAATAATTTGCATTTTCCCATTTTAACAGGCAGCATGCCTTCATTGTCAGGCTTTGTAACTAGAATATCATCATCCACACATGGTTTTTTACAAGAAATTAAATTATAGAAGTCACTAGTTGTCATGCTGTCATGAATATTACTTAAATCTTTAACTATGTCATTGTTTATTTCCACAACACATTTACATTTCTAATATCCTTACAGGTTCCCTATGCTTCCAGTTTATCTTGGGAAAAAAATATTTCTTCTCTTCATCATCTACCGCTAAGTCGCCATAGACATCATTCTTCCTAGTGCTATAAACATCATTGTCTCCTCCCTTCACTTGTTTAGGGTTCCCTGTATACCCACTTACACTTAAATCTTCTTCAGTTAATACCATGTTCACATCTTGCTTACCTGATTTTTTCATTAGCTCTTCAGTTCCTGTCATCATTTAAATCAGTTACCTGCTCATTTTCAGACAAGTGACAAGTTTCTACCCAGTCATAAAATTCTGTCAAGTTAATTACTTCTTCATGTCATCCTTATTACATGTGTGTTCAATGTCCCTACATACATCTTACAGTTCAGTTAGTTGACAAGTTTTGTTGTGGTCAGTTTAATAGAACAGAACACATTTTAAAAACGATGACTGACTATTTCACTTGAGCCTTTATGTACAACATTGCTACTACTGATCCTTTTACTACTCAGTACATTCATGCCTAAATTTCAGGCTGTCAGTGGAGTGACCATCAATTTCCCAATACCTGATCTGTTGAGTGTTTCTTTCCTCATGTATTTGTGTCCATACCAACTTATATTTCTGTTATCAAACCTCTGTTTCTGTTCTTATACCTATGGTTTCTCTGGTGTCCCCTAGACTAAAAATTTTGATCAGTATGATTATCAAGTACTGTTCTTTCATGATTAGCATTTTGGAACTTTTGATTCCCTCCTCTCTGCTGATAGTTGTGATCACCCATTTGGTCCATAATTCTGTCTAATTTGCCAATATATACACATCAAAAATAAATCTCCTTGTTTCTGAGAGTTCTGGAACCTGTACAGAAAATTGGAATAGAGATCAACATAAGCATCATTTCCGCCCTTTTTACTGCACGAAAATCACACATTGCATGTTGTACCACCATATAGCAAGACCTTCAGAGGTGGTGATCCAGATTGCTGCACACGCCAGTACCTCTAATACCTAGTAGCACATCGTCTTGCATTGATGCAAGCCTGTATTCATCATGGCATACTATCCACAAGTGCATCAAGGCACTGTTGGTCCAGATTGTCCCACTCCTCAGTGGCGATTCGGCATAGATCCCTCAGAGTGGTTGGTGGATCACATCGTCAATAAACAGCCCTTTTCAATCTATCCCAGGCATGTTCGATAGGGTTCATTTCTGGAGAACATGCTGGCTACTCTAGTTGAGCGATGTCGTTATCCTGAAGGAAGTCATTCACAAGATGTCCACGATGGGGGCGGGAATTGTTGTCTATGAAGACAAATGCCTCGCCAATATGCTGCCAATATGGTTGCATTATTGGTTGGAGGATGGCATTCACGTATCATACAGCCATTACGGCACCTTCCATGACCACCACGGTGTATGTCAGTACCATATAATGCCACCCAAAACAGCAGGTAACCTCCACCTGGCTGCACTTGCTGGATAGTGTGTCTAAGGCATTCAGCCTGTTCAGGTCACCTCCAAACTTGTCTCTGACAATTGCCTGGCTGAAGGCATATGCGACACTCATCAGTGAAGAGGATGTGATGCCAATCCTGAGCGGTCTATTCGGCATGTTGTTGGGCCCCTCTGTACAGTGCAGCATGGTCTCAGGGTTGCAAAGATGGACCTCACCACAGACATTGGGAGTGAATTTGTGCATCATGCAGCCTACTGTGCACAGTTTGAGTCATAACATAATATCCTGTGGCTGCACGAAAAGCATTATTCAACATGGTGGCATCACTGTCAGGGTTCCTCCAACCAATGTGCAGATGGATATGTGTTTATGTGTGTGTGTGCGAGCGTATACCTGTCTTTTTTTCCCCCCTAAGGTAAGTCTTTCCACTCCCAGGATTGGAATGACTCCTTACCCTCTCCCTTAAAACCCACATCCTTTCGTCTTTCCCTGTCCTTCCCTCTTTCCTGATGAAGCAACTGTTGGTTGCGAAAGCTTGAATTTTGTGTGTATGTTTGTGTTTTTTTGTGTATCTATCAGCATGCCAGTGCTTACATTTGGTAAGTCACATCATCTTTTTTACCAAACGAAAGGGTTGGCATGTTGATAGACACACAAACAAACACAAACACACACACAAAATTCAAGCTTTCGCAACCAATGGTTGCTTCATCAGGAAAGAGGGAAGGAGAGGGAAAGATGAAAGGATGTGGGTTTTAAGGGAGAGGGTAAGGAGTCATTCCAATCCTGGGAGTGGAAAGACTTACCTTAGGAGGGAAAAAGGACAGGTATACACTCGCACACATATGTGCGGTTGGATATGGGTGTATCATGTATACGTAATTACATATGTATACAGGGTGAGTCACCTAACGTTACCGCTAGATATATTTCGTAAACCACATGAAATACTGACAAATCGATTCCACATACCAAACGTGAGGAGAGGGGCTAGTGTAATTGGTTAATACAAACCATAAAAAAATGCACGGAAGTATGTTTTTTAACACAAACCTACATTTTTTTAAATGGAGCCCCGTTAGTTTTGTTAGCACATCTGAACATATAAACAAATACGTAATCAGTGCCGTTTGTTGCATTGTAAAATGTTAATTACATCCGGAGATATTGTAACCTAAATTTGACGCTTGAGTACCACTCCTCCGCTGTATGATCGTGTGTATCGGAGAGCACCGAATTACGTAGTGATGGACAGTGATGGACCTTAGGTACAGAAGAGGCTGGAACAGCACATTACATCCACATGCTAACACCATTTTATTGATCTTTTTCACTGATGCACATGTACATTACCATGAGGGGTGAGGTACACGAACACACGTGGTTTCCGTTATCAATTACGGAGTGGAATAGAGTGTGTCCCGACATGTCAGGCCAATAGATGTTCAATGTGGTGGCTATCATTTGCTGCACACAACTGTAATCTCTGGCGTAATGAATGTCGTACACGCCGCAGTACATCTGGTGTAATGTCGCCGCAGGCTGCCACAATACGTTGTTTCATATCCTCTGGGGTTGTAGGCACATCACGGTACACATTCTCCTTTAACGTAACCCCCAGAAAGAAGTCCAGAGGTGTAAGATCAGGAGAATGGGCTGTCCAATTTATGCGTCCTCCACGTCCTATGAAACGCCCGTCGAACATCCTGTCAAGGGTCAGTCTAGTGTTAATTGCGGAATGTGCAGGTGCACCATCATGCAGATACCACATACTTCGACATGTTTCCAGTGGGACATTTTCGAGCAACGTTGGCAGATCATTCTGTAGAAACATGATGTATGTTGCAGCTGTTTGGGCCCCTGCAATGAAGTGAGGACCAATGAGGTGGTCGCCAATGATTCCGCACCATACATTTACAGTCCACGGTCGCTGTCCCTCTACCTGTCTGAGCCAGCGAGGATTGTCCACGGACCAGCAATGCATGTTCCGTAGATTCACTGCCCCATGGTTTGTGAAACCCGCTTCATCGGTAAACAGGTAGAACTGCAACACATTCTCTGTTAATGCCGATTGACAGAATTGCACTCGATGATTAAAGTCATCACCATGTAATTGCTGATGTAGCGACACATGAAACGGGTGAAAGCGGTGACAATGCAGTATGCGCATGACACTACTTTGACTCAGTCCACCGGCTCTCGCAATGTCCCGTGTACTCATGTGTGGGTTCATGGCAACAGCAGCTAACACACCAACTGCACCCGCTTCTCCTGTGACGGGCCTGTCCGGACCCGCTTGCGTGCTACGACCATACCTGTTGCATACAGTTGGCGGTAGATGTTTTGCAATGTGTGGCACGTTGGATGCTCTCTGTCTGGGTACCATTCTGCATACACCCTGCAGGCTTCAGCTGCATTTTGTCGACACTTGCCATAGATGAGTATCAGCTCTGTCTTTTCAGAGTTCGAATACACCATGGTCACAGTTCCTACAACACTACACTATCACAGACGTCTGCTAACATGGTGTACTACAGTTGGTCTGCGTGCGGAGACAAATGCAGAATAACAATAGCAGCAAGCACTACATGCAGACACTGCAACAGCTAGACCAAACCACAACAGTGCACTACAGCCACACTCGTAAACACAGTCGTCATCGTAAACATGACCCTGCAGATGTTGCTTGCCGGCTGTGGCCCATGTTTGTTACAACACGCAACTGAACGTCGGAGGTTTCAAGCGTCAACTTTAGGTTGCAATATCTCCGGATGTAATTAACATTTTAAAATGCAACAAATGGCACTGATTACGTATTTGTTTATATGTTCAGATGTGCTAACAAAACTAACATGGTTCCATTTTAAAAAAACGTAGGTTTGTGTTAAAAAACATACTTCCGTGCATTTTTGTATGGTTTGTATTAAACAATTACACTAGCCCCTCTCCTCACGTTCGGTCTGTGGAATCGGTTCGTCAGTATTTGATGTGGTTTACAAAATATATCCAGCGGTAATGTTAGGTGACCCACCCTGTATATGACTGTACTAAACTTGTAAAAAATGCTATGACGTTTGCAAAAGACACCAGTTGGTGTTTCCATGCAAAAAATACAATGAATAAATAAAATAAGTAAAAAAGAAAAAAAACTACAGACAACACGAGCCATATACCTCCTTCCTGGTGGAATGACTGGAAGTGATCAGCTGTCAGACCCTCTCCACCTAATAGGCAGTGTTCATGCATGGTTGTTTACATGTTTGGGCAGGTGACATCTCTGAACAGTCAAGGGGACTGTGTCTTTGATACAATATCCACAGTCAATGTCTGTCTTCAGGAGTTCTGGGAACCAGAGTGATGGATTTTTTTTTTTTTTTTATGTTTGTATAATGTCTACTGGCCCATACACTAAATACCGTCCAAATTCAGTAGGCAGCCTTCTTTTTAGAGCATCTGTCTATATTATTTCATCAAATTGTTTGTCTAAATGAGCTAATTTGTTCATCTGATTTTTGCAAAGTTCTACATCAGACCAGAATTTACTTTTTAAAAAATTTCAAGGTCTGCATATTATATGTCTACAGAAGAATTTTGATTTGCCATTGACAGAGCTTCCCTTCCTAAAAACATTTTCACAAACTTAATCATTTTGCTGTCACTCATAATAGGTTCAAAATTTTCTTTACAGTGTTGTGAAAAGTCAAGCAGATGTAAATTACCACCATGTGAAAAGTTTTTCACTGGAATATTAGACAACATGGTACATGAGCTACTAAAAGGATTTGTGCTGTTTAATTACTCAGTTTTCTTAACAAGCACTGAAATTGTATTTTCCAAAATTATTACATATTTCTATTTACCGTTTATGGTTTCATTAACAACTTTTAATTTTTCACAAATCTATTTTCATCAATAGCTAACTTACTTTCAGTATTAGTTTCTACCTACGAGATACAAGTTTTTCAGTTTTTGATGAGTTTGTTTGTGCACCCATCCTCTACAGCAAGCAAGGAAATATTTGTTGTGTAAATAAAAAACGCCTTCTGTTGCTGCACTGATCTATAATGATACAGTTATGTTACAGTTTTGTTTCAACATGTATTATTCATATATTATAAAACAATTCACTTCTTGCTATTTATGTAAATAAGTGTGTACTTACAGTTCCTCAAACTAGTGCCAACTAAAAATGTGAAGAAGAGTAAGTAAACATTTTTATAAATAGTGAGAAGTGAACTGTTTTATAATCTATGAATAACGCATATCAGAACCATAGTTTATCATTGTAGATCCCACTGATAATGCCTTAAAGAGAAAAAGCTGAAACACCTCTGGGAGAAGAAAATACAGTGCAACAAGAGAAGGCACTTTTTTATTTACAAAACAAATATTTTCAGTTTCTATACACATTTCTAATTTCAACATAAACATTTTCAAAAGAAATTTTATTTTTCTCCCTGTCAGTAACTAGTTTATCTTTAACTACTTTGACTTTGCTACTCAGTCTAGAATCTAGTTCTCCCATTCTTGTTTCAATAGACTGTGCTCTAGGTAGTAGTAGTAGAAGTAGTAGTAGTAGTAGTAGTATTTATTCACCCAGCAACAATGTTCATTGTGTGGATTTCATCAAAGAACATAATATTAAAAATAAGATAAGGGTGTACAGTTTACTACATAATACAATGGTTCATTGTAATCATCACAATATTTTTGGGCAATACAACTTTGATTGCTATAATAATACAAAAGTATGAGAAGAATCTTATACATGAAATACATTACAAGTAAATAATTGATTTAACACTTTTGTTTGGGGCCTTTTACATGAAATATATTACAAGTAAATAATTGATTTAACGCTTTCATTCAGAAAAATTAACGTTGAGGCTGTGGCAAGCATTTGATTTATGGTACTATTAACATATAGTAAATGAATGTAGTTACTTGCTACAAGGTGACTGCAGATATTCATTTACACTATAATAACACTTGGTCATTAAGAATTTAAATATTGCTTCCTTGAATGTAGATAATGTTTTTATTTCTTTTAGCTGAGTCAGAAATTTGTTGTACAAAACAGTACCCTGAATGTTGGTTTGTTTTTGTGTTAAAGCCTTGTTTACTCTTTTTATGTGGATTTCATTGCACATTCTTGTATTGTACGAGTGAAGATCTGAGTTGGTTTTGTAATTATCAATGTGCATTTTTATATTAACAACACTTTTTTTATATAAAGGTGTGGTAAGGGTAGAATATTTAGGTGTTGAAATAACTGTTTGGAAGGTGTTAGCCTTTTACTGTTTGAAATTATTCTAACAGCTCAGTTTTGTAAGGTGAAGATGGTTTGCATGTTTGCCTTATTATGACCCCAGAGGGTTAGGCCATAGGTGATAGCAGAATGGATGTAAGCAAAGTAGACAGTTCTGCTACCCTCTCTACTACACACCGTACTAATTATGCGTAATGCAAAACAAGCAGAGCTTAACTTGTTAGTGAGGTAGAGAATGTGGGCTTTCCAGTCTAAATTTTCACCAATTTGCACACCTAAGAATTTTGTAGCAGCTACCCTTTCAGTTTGTTTATTTTGAATTTTGAGGTTCACAACATGATAATACTTTATTTTCCTGTAATGTATATAATTAGTTTTTGAAATATTTAAGGTTAGCCTGTTCTGTTCAAACCAGTTTTGTATGTATTCCAAAACCCTGGTTGCATTTGTTGCCAATAACCCATTTATGTCTGTTACAACAATATTTGTGTCATCAGCAAACAAAGTTATGTGCGTACCACTGATTGGGATCTTGATATGATTCATATATATATAAGAAATGAGAGAGGTCTTGGAATGCTGAAGTGAGGTACTCTGATTGGTACAGCCTGCATGTCTGATCTGTACACAATGCTTTGGTTTTTATTGTTTCCTGAGGTAATTTCTACTAACTGTTTTCTATAGTGGAGATGTGACTGAAGCCATTTTAATGCAACTCCTCAAATACCAAATGCTTCTAGTTTGTCTATCAAAATATCATGATCAACAGTATCGAATGCCTTTATTAAGTCCAAGTTTATTCCTACGGTACTATTATTTCTGTCAAGTCCTACTACATTGTTTCCGATGAATTGGGTAATTGCTTTCTGTACTCATGCCTTTGCAAAAACCTTGTTGGTTTACAGACAAGAAATTGAATTTTTTGAGGTAATTTGTAATTATATTTTTCATAACTGTACCTATTATTTTGAAAATACAGATAACAAAGCTATTGGTCTATAGTTTCCTACTTCATATATATTACTCTTTTTATACAACGGTTTTATTTTTGAAAGTTTTAATCTTTGTGGGAATGCCCCTTGTGATTCAGCATACTCTATTTTCTTCCCCAGATTCTCAGCCTCCTATGACAACCAGTGTTCAAGACTAACTACTGACTGATTTATAGCCATAGCTACGTACTCCATGCCTCTTGACTATCCCTCATTTTTTAACATTAATTGCATGAGAGGTCTAAATCATTCCTGATTTTCTAATTGTGAGTGCTCATAAAGCCACAAAAAAATACATTACAAATCTGAGTCTCTTGATTTCACTGGTTAACACATTTTATCTTGTTTAATTGTTTTGTCAGAGTCTACCTTGTCTATTAAATTCTCACCCCCACCCACTTCTGCTTCAACCTCTTTCTCACCAATGGTCATTGTTCTTATACTTTCTCTTCACATGAAACAAATTGAATAAAACACTGAATTATAAAAAAAAGTATTTTCTATTTATCTTCGTGTGTCCATTTGCATTACCATTGTTCGCTAGCTCATTTATTGCCATTTCCATCAATACTTTGCATGTCCTTTGTTTGAGTGTGCATGCAACATCCAGTCATGGATATTCAATTCAATTCAATTTATTAGTGTCCTTGTAGTACATCATCGAAATGACATAGGACTTGTCAATAAACATTACAATTTAAAATACATATACATGAAAATTTGTAATTGAATTTACTTGTCACTTAGACATTACAATTTTAATAGAACTTTTAGAACATTAACATAAAAATATACAAGTAGGATAACAATGTACAAAAAAAAAAGTTAGTGATTCTCACATCAAAGATTATTTACATTCTTACATTAACACTGTTTCACACTTTCATAGAAACAGCAAGTATTTAAATGTGAGCAATTACACATATTTATTATGTCAGGGAAATATTAACTGCGCTTTTATTGTCAATGGTTCATAAACTCTTCAATACTGTAAAAACTATTGCTCAGTAACATGTTTTTTAATTCTCTTTTAAATATGTAAAGTTTTGGTATTATTTTTAGTTCTTTGGGGAGAGCACTGTAGAGGATTTTGAGTTGGTATATTACACTTTTGTGATACATAGCTGTTTTATGAATTTCTCTGTGGAAATCATTCCTATTCCTTGTTTCGTAGTTGTGAAATTCTCTGTTTAATGTAGAAAATTCCTTGTGTTCTTTTAAGAAACATATGCTTTCATATATGTATAAAGATGGTAGTGTCATGATTTTTAATTCTTTGAAAGCTTGCCTACAAGAGTCTCTATATCCTGTACCTTTTATTATTCTGACTGCCTGCTTTTGTAGTCTAAATGAGTGTTTTGTTAGACTGATGTTCCCCCAAAACTGTATGCCGTATCTTAATAAACTGTGCATGAATGAGAAATAAACACATAACACTGTTTTAATATTACATGAGCTTTTAAGCATTCTAAGTATATAACATGTTTGACTTAATTTTTTGTTCAATGATATTACATGCTTTTCCCATCTTAAGTATTCATCAAACCATACTCCCAAGAATTTAGTGTATGATGCTTGTTCAATCTTACACTTACCCAGTTCTACTGTAAGGTTAGTTTTTATTTTATTTGTAATATGTCTGAAGTTGATCCACGTTGTTTTTTTGGCATTCACAGTGAGTCTGTTTTCATTAAACCATCTGTCTGCTTCGTCTGTTGCTAATGTGACTTTTTCCTGTAAGTCAGCTTCACTGTTTGCTTTAACAAACAAACTTGTATCATCAGCAAACAGTACTGCCTCTGCTTCAGATAGTTGACTTGGTAGGTCATTGATAAATATTAAAAAGAGTAATGGCCCTAATACAGATCCCTGGGGTACTCCATACAAAACTCTCTCGAATTTGATGAATATGTCCTATCTGCCTGGCTTATCTCCACCTTCTGATACCTGTCTGACAGATATGATTCAAACCATTTGTGGGGAACTCCACGTATCCCATAGGCATATAACTTCCCAAGCAGTAACTTATGGTCGATGACATCAAAGGCCTTTGATAAGTCTAAAAACAATCCACAATTGAATTCCTTTCTGTTTATGGAATTTAGAACAAGTTGCAAAAAATTGAAGATAGCTGTTTCAGTTGATTTATTTTTACGGAAACCATTTTGCGCATTAACCAATATTCTTTTCTTAATAAGAAATTTGTATAGTCTCTCATACATTATCCTTTCTATTATTTTTGAGAAACCTGACAACATTGATAAAGGCCTAAAGTTACTAACATCATATTTATCACCATTCTTGTAAAGTGGCTTTATAGTAGACATTTTAAGTTTTGATGGAAACACCCCTGTCTTAAAAGATTCATTTATAATTTCAGTGAGATGGGAGGCTATGTTTCTTGCACTTTGCTTAATGAGTTTGTCAGGAATCCCATCACACCCACATGACATTTTATTTTTTAACTTATTTATAGCATTTAGTACCTCTGAATCAGTTACTGGATAAAGGAACATTGTCATGTCATTCATGGGGATTTTTACCTTGCTATTGGAATTGCATTTAGTTTTAATTAAATTTATGGCTATATTTGTGAAATGTTCATTAAATATGTTGGCAATCTGAAGTGGGTCCTTAACAGTTTTACCCCCACTTTTAATGACAAAGCTGTTATCTTTTTTTTTTGTGTCTACCTAAATTTTTATTTATTACCTCCCAAGTTGACTTCATTTTGTTGTTACTTTTCTCAATATAGGTATCATTATCAAGCTTCTTAGCTGCAATTATTACTTTCTTGTACAGGCTTCTATAACATTTAACATGTGCTTTCAGTACTACATTCTTCCTGGCTGATTTATTTAACTTTCTGAGAGTGTCTGATGACTTTCTAATCCCCTGTGTAACCCATGTTTTCGTTTTATGTTTAGTTTTGACTCTTTTTATAGGAAAGGCAACATCGAAGCAGTGTTTGTAGCTTTCAAGGAATGAGTCAAACTTTCTGTTGACATCACCACTTGATTCACTACCCCAGTTGTTATTTTCCAGAATGTAATTAAAAATTCTTATGCTGTCATCATTTATAAATCTCCTTTCTCTGTAACTGTTATTGATAACAGGGTCCTTGTAAGATGTGACATTTAAACTCAATTTGATACCCTTGTGATCCGAGAAACCAGTGTCAATTACTTCAGTGTTATATTCACACTTGTCCTTGTCTATAAATACTTGATCTATTATAGTTTCAGACATATTTCCGCATCTGGTAACTTCATTTACAGTTGCCATCATATTATGACACAAAAACAGATTGCACAGTTGGTGTTGTTTACTACAATCATTCTTAAAGTTAACATTAAAATCACCAAGAACAATTGCATTATGTTTAAGTTCATTCAGCAGTCCCTCAAGGTTTTCCATAAAAATGGCAAAGTTGCCCAGTGGTGATCGGTACAAACACACAATAGTAATTTTTAATTTGGTTAGTTCACATATACTGTATTCAAAATCTTTTTCTATGCATTTTAGTTTACATTTAATTTCTCTTGATTCTACCCCTGTCCTAACATAAATACATGTCCCACCCCCTTTATGGTTGATTCTACAAAATTTGCTAATCATTTCAAAATTTGGAATAATTATGCTAGACGCTTGCATTTCTTTTACCCAGTGCTCACTTATGCATAGTATGTTAATGTCTGTTAGATAGTCAGTTAATAGAACTTCTATTTCTGCTAATTTACTTTCTAGTCCTTGCACATTTTGGTATACAACTGTTAAAGTTTCATGTAGTGGATTTGCTGCACTATTTATCTTTGTACTTTCTTGTTGCTGACATTGTAAAGATTCTGCCTTTTCTTCTTCTTCAAATTGCGAACATCCCATAAAAAATAGTCACTACGCACAGCAGCTCTTCTTATCCTGGGGCTCTTCCTTTGAGATGTCTGCAGAGCAGCTGATGAGTTTCTGGATCTAATTGAATGGTTCTTGGCTGTTGGTGTGGTTGCAGTCCTAATTACAAGTGAGCATGAAGCATTAAGAGTGTCGAATGTGCTGACAGCTTCATCCTTGGAGGTTTCAGGTGCACATGAGTTTACACCAGGTTTGTAGGCTTTCTCATCTGAAGAAATTGTTTCCTCTTCAACTCTGCTAGATTTTCCTGACATTTCTGCTGGTACCCCATATTCTACCACTCCTTCAGATACTGGTACCGGTATGTTAGGTATCTCTCTCATCTTAGACGTTTCCTTGCAAATTTCCATTTGCTCAGTTACTGCTATGGTGAGGATACCAGGCAGTTTGTGCTGATCATTGAAATTATTTATTGTTTTCATAATTTGAGCACAGACATACAGTTGTCCTGCTCTATTTAGGAGATCTCAACTGTTTATGAAATGTTGTTTTCTGAAATCTAGCTGGACAAATGTTGAATTTGGGTAGCACTTTGTTATTTTGTGAAGCAGTCTGTTAGTTTTTTTTATTTCTTCGTTAACACGAGATTTCTTAAAAAAATCATATGGAATGCTGGTTACCATCACATGTACATTTTTGAGCTTTTCGAGCGTCTCTCTTAGCGCTCGTCTTGCTGATAATACATCATTGCAGCGGACGTCTACTCCGCCCCCTAGGATTAAAACACAATCATTTTTCTTTATCTTGATACTCAGATTTTCACAGTGATGTTGTTATTTTCATTAATACAGTTCCTGCAACATTTAGTAATATTTACATATACAGAATTAACATCCTGGCTGATGTCACGAATTCTAATGTTTTCCACCTTTAAAAATGCTGAGTTTTATCAAAACTCAAAAATATATCCTGGAACCTCATTTATACAATGATTTTGTTTGGGTTGACTTTCTCCAATGTTTTAATCCCCCAGAGAATAAAGATAAAACATTAGAGTTCATGTGTTAAGTGCATAATAATTTCTGAACTTCGTGAGGTTGACTTAACCTTTAGAGCTCATGTGTTAAGTATTTTCTGAACATAGATAGAGTGACTTAATTTTCTTATTGAAGTCCATTGTAGTTTCTTCATTTTGTAGGAGCTATTTTCTTCAAGTGTATTTTATTCCTGTTTGTTGCGGTAAGATATTCTGGTACAGCTTTACTGCTGATTGTTATAATCAGTAATAAAAGTGACAGGTGTTTCTGCACTTATTTATTCCAAATCACTCCACATGTTCATAAAATGAAACCAATCAACACATGTTGCTTCACAGAATACCTACAGTAACTTATCAGGCAAACAGTACAAAGATCAAAAGTGTATCAAGATACAAAATTTGTAATACAACAGTGATTATTTTCAAAGATTGATTTTTTACATTCACATAAATTTATAAGTGATTAATAGCATATATTACAAATATTTTCAAGTTATGTATCAAAAATTACAGAAACAATAATGACAATAACAATGATAATAATAATTTTAAATATCTTTGCAAAATATAGAAAAATATTGTTAGCACAATTACATTTTCATAATTGAATACAAATATATAGTAGCTTATTACCTGTTTACTCAAAGACAAGAAGCAAATATTTTTATGATCTCCTAAAAAATGTACTATGTGATCTAGTCATCTAAGTGTACCTCCGTGTTCTTGCCTGTATCGAGCAGTACATTTATTGCTGTATGTCGAGTAACCCTTTTCTTAGCTGTATTGACAAGTATAATGTGTAGTGAAAATGAACCATTGATTCAGAAATTTAATTATTAATGAGGTTAGTCCACAATGGACATAAAAATGTAGTGAATCAAACTGATTGATCAATTGATCTATGTCCATATCTACATCTACATCTGTACTCTGCAAACCACTGTGAAGAGCATGGTGGAGGGTATGTCCCATTTTACCACTTACTAGAGTTTCTTCTCATTCCATTCACGTATGTAGCAAAGGAATAATGATGGTTTAAATGCCTCCATGTGTGCTGTAATTAACCTAATCTTGTCCTCACACTCCCTGCAGGAGCAATACATTGGGGGTTTTAGTATACAGAGTGAAGTAAAATGCCACACTTTGAGGTCAGCACCTGATTCCTGGCCCAGATTCAAGACAAAAGCTTATCTAGCAAAATCAGATTGGGTGCATTTTGAAAATGCATGTATGAAAATGAGGAGCTGGCAACACTGCCACATCATGCAGCACATCAGAATGTACAGAAGAATGTGTATCACACTGCACTACCATACCAGTCCTCATAGCTCACTGAGTGGACTGCTGGGACAACAAACCCATGTCCACCATGGAGCTATGGTTAGAATCCTTGTCAGGTTCCTTTTCTATCTTTTCAACATCTGTTCCCTATTTCTTGTCATTTATAAGCAGGACATCATTTTGTCACATAACAATGGCCTGCCACATAACAGTGAGATCAATTAAATTGCATGCATGTGTCTGCTAACTGTGCAGTGCACAACCGTAATTGGTCCTGTCAAATTCATGTAGGGTGACTTGCCAATGGAGTACACGAATGATGAATATGTCGTTAAGCTGCATCCATTAACCAAGCTGCTGTTGCTGCTGCTGCTGCCCATGCATTTGTTGCATGGTACCCTCAAAGACGCTATCCTGTAAAGAATGTTTTTGATTGCCTAGAGTAATGCCTTTAGAAAACGTGATCTTCATCCACAAGTAATGGGCAGTCATCCAAGGGCTAGATGTACTCTATAAACAGAGGACAAAGTTCTTGAAAACATTCACCATTAATCTTGGCAAGGTACTCACGATACTGCAAGGTAGTTCCAGATATCTCTAAGACAGGTTGTTGAAGAAGTTTCACACTGAAGAACTGTGTCCATATGATTACACATTAACTCAACACCAGTGGCCAGAAGACTGCATTTGATGAGTACAGTTTCTTGCAGGGTTTTTGCACCAAGTGGAATATAATGAACATTTTATAAACAACTTGTGAAGGTATTTTCAAACTCTGCAGCAGCCTTTATTGGTCAGAGCACAACCCACATGTCTCCTGTGAATATGGCTTTCAGGCATGCTTTGGCATAAGCCTGTGGGCTGGAATTGTGGAAGGAGTACTTTTTGGCCATTACCTATAGCTGGACATGTTGAATGTGCCCTTGTATCATACATTTCTTTGCAATACTTTGCCCTGTTCATTAGAAAACATTCCACTTGATGTTTAGTGACAGCTATAATTTCAGCATGATAGTGCATTACCACACTTTGGAATGAATGTGAATAACTAATTAAATGAAGTGTTTCCAGGAAACTGGTTGGTCATGGTGGTCCAATGTTGTGGCTTCCACATACCCTGCACCTTAATCCACTAGATTTTTATTTGTGGGGACATTTAAAGGAACAAGTTCATAGTACTCCATCCATGGATGCACATGACCTAATGGCTTGTGTGCATGCCACTTCAGCAATGGTGGGTGCAGGTATATTGCGTAAGGTTCAGCAAGTAGTGAATTGTTTGCAAATGCAAGGTGGTCACTCTTAACATCATCTCTGAAGTGAACATTGCTTGTACTTGTAATGCTGGCTCCGTGAGATAAGCCCATATGTCAAACGTACGGGATGGAATTACTGTGTGTAACATAAAGTGCAATCTGGTATAGTCAGCTATTGTGTCATTTGTACCTCACTGGGTACAGATGATGTTACTGTTTCCACTATTATGTTCTATTGGCTTTTTTGCATTATGGATCAAACAATGTGGTCATTTATGTCCATAAGAAGTTCATGTTATATCTTAATGTTTAAATAAAGGTAACAGCTACAGAAGGAAATACACAAGATACCTCATTCTGGAAGTGTAAATTAGATACAGTTTGCTGCTTCAACTGAAAAAATAATGTTTGGCTCGAACATGACTCGAACATTGGTGAGTCTGCCTATTCATTCGCCATGGCATTGCCTCATGTTGCTGAGGCAATAGGACAGCTCTGGCAAAGTGCAGAGTTCACACTACCTGTTCAGGGCAATGCGGCATGTAGTTACAGTGTTGCCAGAGCTTCATTTTTTTTAAAACCACATGTTTATTAAATCTATTGATGGGACTATGTTCTGTTAGATATGTTTTAGTCTTGCAGTTGGATGAAGTGCAGTATTTTTTCTTCACCCTGTATTCCTAGAGTCATCTTTTGAAGCTGGACCTTGAAACTTTCTAGGGATAGTTAATGTCTCTCTTTTAAGAGTCTGCCAGTCCAGTTTCTTCAGCTCTCCCATACATGAAACACACATGTTACCATTCATGCTGCCTTTTTATGTATATGTTCAAAATACCCTGTTAGTCCTCTTTGGTAGAGGTCTCACACACTTGAGCAATATTCTAGAATAGGTCACATGAGTGATTTGTAAGCAATCTCCTTTGTAGACTGATTGCATTTCCCCAGTATTCTACCAATAGACTGTAGTCTGTCACCTGCTTCACTCACAGCTTCCCAAAACCACACTGCTTGGCATGTAGTAGGTCATTCTGTTTTGTACATCATGTGAGAAAAGTGTGATTTGGGTTTCCCAAAACCATGCTGGTTGACATGTAGTAGGTCATTCTGTTCAAGATACCTCATTATGTCAGAGCTCAGAATATGTTCCAAGATTCAACAACAAATTGATATCAAGGGTATTGGAAGGTAGTTTTGAGAGTCACTTCTTCCTCTCTTCTTGCAGATGGGTGTGACCTATGTTTTCTTCTAGCTAGTGGGTACAGTTTTTTGTTTACATCTACATCTACATATATACTCTGCTAGCCACAAAGCAGTGTATGGCAGAGGGCACAATTTGCGCCAAAGTCATGTCCCCCCCCCCTTCTGTTCCACTCGTGGATCGCACAAGGGAAAAATGACTGAATGCCTCAGTATGAGCTCTAATTTCCCTTATATTTGAATGGTGATCATTGCGCAATTTGAAAGTTGGTGGTAATAATATATGCTCTACATCCTTGGAGAAGATCAGATTTTGGAATTTAGTGAGCAGCCCCTTCCATTTAGCGCAGCATCTATCTGCAAGTGTGTCCCACTTCAAACTTTCTGTGAGACTTGTATGGCTAAATGCACCAGTCACAAATCTTGCCACTCTTCTTTGGACCTTCTCAATCTCTTGAATCAGACCCAACTGGTAAGGGTCCCATACAGATGAACAATGCTCTAAGACTAGACAAACTAACGTATCATAAGCAATTTCCTTTGTTGAAGGACTGCATCACTTCAGGATTCTACCAACAAACCACAATCTAGAGTTCGCCTTCCCCGTTACTTGTGTAATCTGATCATTCCGTTTGAGATCATTTCAAATAGTCACACCCAGATACTTGACTGATTACAGTTACAAGAGGGTCTAACTCAACCGCAAAGTGTAGAATCTGATAGGGATTCCATTGTCCCTGATGCTCTGTTCAGTTTTAATGATTTCAATTGTTTGTCAATGCCACTCACAGTAATATCTGTTTCAGCCATCTTTTCAATTATATGCAATGGACCATGTTGTGCACCAAAAATGTAATAAAACTGAATTCAAAAATGACAAATACACGAAAACTTACATTTACTTTTATTATCATTCACAGATCGAGAGTAAAAATATACTCTCAGGGCCAGTTTGACTGTACCTAGACATGATTCAGTGGTTGAGCAAGAAGAGGGGGGTAAACCACTTTATCTTGCCACTCAACAGGGTTGGCACTGCTTTCTGGAGTGTATTGCTGATTCAATGCCAGTGTAATGTGTCTACATCATCTGGTGCTGTGTGGCTGCAGGTTGACAGGTGGCAACATTCTCCCATGTTTTACAACTTCGATGCAGTGCTCTGGGTGACTTAACTCCACCGTTCTCCTCTAATCCATTTCCAGGTAGTGTGCTGCCCAGCAGCTAATGTGGTGTTACTATTCCTGCACTCAATGTATATTTTCTGCAGTGCTCTCTCAGGCAGTGTCCCTTGTGTATTTGGATCCTGAGGTCTGAGAGGGGATACACAGTCAGATGCTTAAAATTGACTCACCAGAACATGAGAAAGCCTGTCCAACACAGAATGGAAAACGAGTATGTCACAAAGTGGTCACAAACATCAGAATAAATACAGGAATCCAGTTCAAAGTCAGCAATAGGCTTACAGCCTCCAGGAGACAAAGTTAGAACATAATATATGAACTAGCACACAAACCACTTCTTCTCAGATGTCTCTGGATCCTCTTCTCACTCATTCACTGATCATTCTTTGCTCACTGACTGTCTATTTCTTGCTGACTGTCTGATCATGTGACTGTCCCTGTTCAGCAATTTCATTCATTACCCCCATTCTGTCCTTCAGGATGCTGATTTCCCATCATGCAGCCTTTGTCATTGGTGGGGGTCAGTTTGCAATCTCACTCAATGAATGATTGACACCGTGTGACCATGCCTGCCATTCTTCCTGGGGTGGTCCTAAATTTTCCGCAGTTGTGACTTGAAGGGTCCCTGGGCAATGGCTGATGTGTAGCAAGGGAACTCCAACATTGTTTTCACTTTGTTTCATGAGTGCTGCTAGGAAATACTTCAAGTGTTTGTCTGCATTACAGAGATGTCAAGAAGTTTGCAACCCAACAACAGACCTACTTGTTTGTAATGAGAATGTTCATAAGCCTTCACTCGAGCCTCCCCAGGCATTTTAGACTCACCAGTGACCCTCTGCTGTCAATTTGTCTTTAAAACGGCCAATCCTTTCAGCAAACACTCCATTTCAATCATATCTGTCCAGTTTTTTGGAAAATCCCTCTATATCCAGGTCTGGTTTATGTGGAGTCCTTTCTGCTCTGAGTACCTCTCAGCAAAGTATTACAATACTCAGGATATGAGATTGGGGTGAGGGGGAAAGTGTATTGAGGGGAGAGCTTAATGAAGGGTGGACATGTGGACAAAATGCTGAAATGTAGTTTGGACCATGACCTAATGCATATAAAATGGAATTCACAGAAAACTCATAAATATTGCAAAACTGTGCTTCTTATTTGTAGCAACTTCAGCATATTGTAGTCTAGGGGAAATAAATGATTTGCTGGTTAGTCTCGTCTTCTCTTCTCAGAATATCTTCATTCGTTTGCTAATGTACCACCACCTTTCCTCTGTCCAGATAATGTTGGTACTTGTACTTTGCTGTTCCTGGAACCAATTAAATTTGTCAGACTTCTTTTGAAATACCTCTGGATCCTAGATATCTTTCTGATTGAGCCCAAGTTTCTCATCTCTTTTCTTATTTGCTCAATGCATTACACCCATGAAACTTCAATGTCCTCTTGCATGTAGTGTCTCCACCTGTTTATAAAGTTCTTGATTTTTACTCCTGTTCCAAGTACCTTTTTTTCAGTCCATGAATTTTCCTTGAAAATTTTATTTATTTCTTTTTTAGTTCTTCTATTTCTCTTTTCTTATTTGGTATCAGGCATTCTGAACTGTAAAGTGTTTCTGACTTAACAACCAAGGTGTAGTTCCTAATCTTTGCATTGCAGGAGATTGTTCTTTTGTTATGAGGGTAGTTTGAGAAGTTCTCAGGCTGGAATAGAAATAAACAACTTATCTCAGTGATTTTTTTTTTATTTTTCAGTGTAGTCTCCCTGTAGATGAATGCACTTGGTCCAGTGATGTTCCAGTGCCTTGATCCCATCCCAAAAACTAGATTCCTCCAAAATACCCATCCTGCAAAATACCAATAACTTAAGCTGTCAGTCCTTCATTTTAAGAGAATCTCGGTCCACAAGTTAATAAGGCAGGTGTGGCAGTAATTTGTATCTTAGTTCATGAATTTTTACCATGATGATAACATTTGTGTGTGGATATGCATTATCCTGTGGATCTGAGCTTAGCATAGTATTTCTCCATAATTACTTGACCAGTGAGAAGATATTCCTTTTGCATCCCATAAAACTGATGCCACAACCTTTCCAGTCAATCATAATGCCTTTTGATTTCTTTGGTGGCGGTGCTGGTGGAATTCAATCAACATGTTGCCACTGCTTTGACTATTGTTCTGTCTCAGGGTGCAGCAGTGGACCAACCTGTGGCCACAAACAGAAGCAAAAAATCATGTTGGTTGTTCTGAAAATGGATCAAACATTGTTCAGGCATTCCCATTCTGATATGTTTCTGATCCTACTTTAAGAGTCATGGCAGCCATCTAGTAGATAATTTTCTCATATCCAATTATGCAGTTAAAATGTGATATGCCAATTCAGATGATATCCCTGCCACTTAAACAATGTCTCACACATTCAGTTGGTGATCCTTCATGACCATTTTTGCACTTTTGCAATTATTTCTTGGGTAGTCACTCATTTTGGCTGACCACTATGTGCATCATTATCTAAGCTGTCCAAATTAAATTTAAACTTGTTTATCTACTTGGTGACAGTTGAATATCAGGGTACAGAGTCCCCCAGTGAGGTCTGAAAATTTGCATGAATTTACTTTGCTTTCAACCTTTCTTTTAAAAAGCACTTAATCGCTACATGAATCTCAATTTTTCCATCTTCACAAATTGCTACAAGATAACAATAATAGAGATGTCTGTAGCACAGATCTCTACCCAGAACACTGACAAGTCACATGTTTCCTCATAAAGGATTACATGTTATTATGTGGGAACCTCATTATGTAGCAGAGCATCTGGTGGTGATTCTATGAACTTTTTAAGCTGTTCTCATATATCTGTTCTGTAGTAACATGTACGCTAGTTCTGTCTTTCTGGCACATCCTTGGTTGCTTCTTTATCAGGCCTATTTGGTTGGACCCATTCATCATGATACCTGAATTTATCTGTGCTCTTGACTTTTTGAAACATTGTACTCAGATATTTTTTCCATCCTCTTTGTGTTCCATGTATTCTGCTTTTTCATGTCCTTGTTGCTATCATGTATAACAGCTTTTTGGGGATTTTTAGAGTTTTTCCTTTATGTTGGCTACAAACATCAAATCAACAGCGAACACCAGGCACTCCACTTTCAATCCCTATATCTCTGAACCTAAACAGACTCCTCCTACTCCTTCTTTTGTGACTTCCTCCCATGTCCTCATTATGTTTTCCAGGATGATGTTGAACAAAATGGATGACAGGCCATCTCCTTGCCTAACTTCTGGGCTTTGAAATTTTCCCATGAAATTTTATTTGAACATGGTTTTCATTAGTGTCCTATTTACGGTTTCCATGGTTTTATCCCCTATTCCAAATTATTTGAAAACACAGAAGAGTGTCTGTTGGTTTATGGACTCTTGTGAGTTTTTTTTTAAGTCAATGAACATAATTACTGTATTTCTACCTATTATTGCTCTTACTCTAAGGATTCTTCTCAGACAGAAAATCTGTTCCACAGAGGCTCTTCCTTTTCTAAACCTTTCTTGATATTCATCCATGCATGATCTGCTTGTTCTTCTGATGTGTTCAGTAAGGCCATGGAAAGTACTTTCTAAGAATCTGGTAACAACACAGTTCTCCAGTAATTGTTTGGAATGGAGAGGTCTCCATTTGTGTGGAAGGGGTGTATAGGGAACATTTCCAGTCACTGCATATTGTTTCTTTTTCCCAAATATCACAAATTCCATGAGTCAAGTCTTCTGCTGTCTTATTCCATTCAAATTTAAGCTACTATTCCATTCTTCTCTGGTAATTTATTGCTTTTTAGTTCTTTTGTCAATTCTTTTTACTTCCATGAAGCTCAGTGGAGTTGACTATGGATTTCCATTTGATTGTCTCTTGAAGTTCTTTCTCACAGTTTAGAAGAGTGCTGAGATAGTTGGCTAAAGATTGGGAGTTCTCCTTTATCACTCAGTGCTAAAGTACCATCCTGCCTTCTGAAACAGAAACGTGGGGACTGGTACTACTGTAGCATTTCCTTGAATTTTCTGTAAAATCCCCTGGTGTTATTTTTCTATAAGTCTTCCTTCAGATTTTCTAAACAACTTCTGTCATACTTTCTTTTTTCCCTATAATAATCTTTGCAGCAGTTTTCTCATCAGACTGACGTAATTCCATTTTTCCTCAGTTTGGCTGGAATACCATCTCTTCCAAGTCTTCAGCCTCTTATCTAGGACATCTTCACACAGTTTGTTTCACCATCTTTGTTTCCATTTCCTTTTTCTTTCCCCCAGGTTTTCAGCTTTTTTTGTTAATGATTCCTTCATTTCCTCTCAGTTGTTCATTTTCAGCACTGATAGGTTATTTTGGTATGTGTTCTTGTTTTATTTGAGAATTTGTGCACCTATTCATGTTTTCCGTTACAGTTCTGTTTTGTAGTGTGTTCAGCTGAAGTTTCACTTTCAATTCTGAAATATATGCTCAGAATTACTATCATTTTAACATTCAATACCTCCCTTCTACTTCTGGTTGTTATTGCAACATGATCTATCAGAGATTATCCTATCAGTGAACTGGGGCAGGTCCACATTTGTTTCCTCTCTGGGTGGTCTCTGAAGTCAGTAGGCAAAGTCTTAGATTGCACCAATTGTGAAAGACAATTAATCCTTGCCCACTTCTGTTCATTCTCATGTGTACGGGATACTCTCCAACATTTTTTTGCTAGTTCTTCTTCTTTGCTACATGCACATTAAAGTCCCAATCAAAATTTTCACATTTTCTTGGGGAATTCTGAATGTTTCTTTTTCTAGTGTTTCTCATAAATCTATTACTTTCTCCCTGTTCTTTTATTGACCTGATTTGTGGGAGTGTCACCGGTAATGATCGTGTAGACTTCATTTCTAGGTCTAAATGACAGAAATGAAATTATCTCCAAGGGTGACCTAAAATATGTGGTTGATTCCATTACAGATTTCTTCACTATGAAGATATACCTAAAACAGGTAGTCATCTTTTGGAGATTCTATTGCCATGTATGTTCAAAAACTGTCTGACTACATTGTGTCTTCCTCTAGAACTCATATTTCTTACACCACCAAAATGTACCCTAGGTTGACAAAAGTCATGGGATAATGATATACACATATACAGGTGGCGGGTTGTATTGCAGTCACAAGGTATAAAAGAGCAGTGCATTGGTGGAGCTGTCATTTCTACTCAGGTGGTTCATACGAAATGGTTTCCAATGTGATTATGACTGTAAAATGGGAATTAACAGACTTTGAATGTGGAATGGTAGTTGGAGCTAGACACATGGAACATTCCATTTCAGAAATCATTAGAGAATTCAATATTCTGAGATACATAAAGTTAAGAGTGTGCTGAGAATATAAAATTTCAGGCAGAACCTTTCACACGGACAATGCACTTAATGACTGAGAGCAGGAGCATTTGCCTAGAGTTGCCAGTGATAACAGCCAAGCAACACTCCATGAAATAACCACAAAAATCAACGTGGGACATACAACAAATGTATCCATTAGGGCATGTGGTTAAATTTGGTGTTAATAGGCTACAGCACCAGATGACCGATGCGAGTGCCTTTGCTATTAGCATGACATTGCCTGCAGTGCCTCACTATATCGGTTGGACCCTAGATGACTGGAAAACAGTGGCCTGGTCGGATGAGTTCCAACTTCAGCTGGTAAGAGCTGATGCTAGGGTTTGAGTGTAGTGCAGATCCCATGAAGCCATGGACCTAAGTTGTCAAGAAGCTGGTGATCCAAATGAACCCAACTTTTACCTGAGATGGTTATGTTGGCTACTTGCAGACCATTTGCAGCCATTTGTGGACTTCATGTTCCCAAACAAATATGGAATTTTTATGGATAACAATGCACCATGCCACCAGGCCACAATTGTTCACATTTGTTTTAAAGAACATTCTGGACAATTCAAGTGAATGATAAGGCCATGAGACCACTCAACATGAATTCCATTAAAAATTTATGGAACGTAACTGAGAGGTCAGTTTGTTCACAAAATCCTGCACAGGCAACACTTTCACAATTATGGATAGCTATAGATACAGTATGGCTCAGTATTCCTGCAGAGGACTTCAACAACTTGTTGAGACCATGCCATGTTGAGTTGCTGCACTAAACTGGGCAAAAGGAGGTCCAACATGACATTAGAAGGCATCCCATGACTTTTGTCATCTCAGTGTATGGGTTCCTTTATTCTAAAACTTTAGTCAATTGTTAAAGCTTTCCCATTTGATGGAGTGTATCAGTATTCAATGTTCCCAAAAGATGTTTTTGTTCATGCCTTATTTTTTGTGACAGCATTCTTGGATGCTCTGTTTCTTCCCTACACAATGTTCCAGGCTCTCTTGAATAAAATAAAATGTTCAAATGTGTGTGAAATCCTAAGGGACCAAACTGTGAAGGTCATCAGTCCCTAGACTTACACACTACTCAAACTAACTTATGCTAAGAACAATACACACACCCACGCCCAACGGAAGACTCAAACCTCTGGTGGGAGGGGTTGCACAATCCGTGACATGGTGGCTCTAACTGTATCCCCACTGTTGTGTGGCTCTCTTGAATCCTGTGACCTTGATGCACCACCATTTGTGGTGTGGGATTTCTGTTTCCAATTGCCCCCTAGAGTAGTTTTCACCAAAGAAGTTTCCTCTATGCTAACTGCTGAAGTTGGTGGGAAAACAGGATATCTGTTTTTAAAAAATGGAACTGAGGTTCTATGTCCCAGAGCCTTTTTGTCTCAAATTGGATCCCTATGCCTTTGAGAATCTCTACACACAAAGGACTGGCCTCAACTGATCAACCCTGTTTGGGAAGGGTTGCCTCTTCTTCCAGGTCTGCCATATTGATGACCTTCATCTACACCTCCATTGCCACTGATGTCTTCACTGTAATCCTGGTAAGGAGCCCTCCCATTGTACTAACACATGGAGCTAGATGAACCAAGGTTTTTTAATGCTGTGTTACTCCTCGAGCACTCCTCCTGTGTTCTGGCTTGTGACAGGCAGCATCTGCTCTCTGAGAAGCTCAGGCTGGTGGAATTGCAAAACTGTTTTTTGCTAACCACCAAACATACTAATGCTACCACAGTATAACAGGTACCAACTGCCTACAATATACTTCACAGAGAGAGAAAAGGTTTTATGATATTTGTACATAGTATGTTGCTGAAATGCAGGGAACGTTCAGGTATATGTTCATGCTATTTATATTACATTTTTTAGGAGTTATTGAAATTGTGCCCTCATTGTCTACAGTTTTAAATTCTAACCATTTTTATTAAAACACCAAGACCTGTATGTACCTTTTCTTTCTTCATGCATTGAATGGTATTGTACATCTTGTCTGGCACTACTTTGAGATTTCATTGCAATCACTCAGTGCTTTGACTATTCATGGAACCAAATATCTAATTAATAAAATTATATGCAGTTCCTACACTACATTCACATTATTTTCAATAAGGCAGATTTAAAAATGTAAAATACAGAATCACTTATGAGATCCTTGGCAAGCTTTTAGTGATGGCTCCTCGTAAGTGTATAAACACAATCTCAGCTGGAGGGCAATTTAAAAGAGTGGTTGCAGAATTCCAATTCAGTTTGCAAAGCTTTTTGTGTGTGGTGGTGGTGGTGGTGGGGAGGGGGGGATTGGGGGGGCAGTGGACATGTCCTTGGCCCTTTGCCATTTCCTGTTTGTTTAGAGTTAGATGGAAAAATATGTAGAATGAATGAGATGAGTATTTGTGAACTCTGTTACTGAGTTCATTCTGTACCTGAGGTCTCACTTTGCACTTAGTAATGAAATGTACAATAAATAAAAACTAAAATATCTTGTGGCATTTGCGGATACAGAGAAAGCCATTCACAGTGGCATTACGAAGCTTTTTGATGGGAGATGTGCAACATCAGTGAATGCCTGGGTTTGTTGATTGTAGCTTTAAGTTCATTACTCTTCATCCCATTGACTCATAATTATCCTTTTTTGTCAGAAAGATAAAGAGTATGTGGCAGACAGGACTGTTTTGCACTGTGCTGTGTCTATAGGCTTATTCAGCAGCTGTGTCCCCTATTTGGCTATTTTCATTATTTGTTGTCATGTGGCATAATGTTTTGGGGAAATAAAGTATTTGTCAAATCCAAATTCTAAATGGAGTGAGTAGAAATCATTCATGCAGAGGTCTTTTTAAAACACACAAAATATCAACAGTGACCTTATGGCCTTTTTAGTTAAGAACCGACCCATGCACAAAACCAACAGTGACTTATCATGACAATGACACAAGATCAAAGCATGACTTACATGTTGATGCAAAAGACTTGAGCATAGTACAAAAATACTTACACTACTCAAGCAAAAAGGTGTTTAATGCACTTCCTATGGACATAAAAACTCTTACTGGTGTAATACCACAGTTTAAAAGTAAATTAAAAGAATATCTTCTGGAACACTCTTTTTGCTCTCTTGATGGGTTCTTTGGCATAAACACCTATATTGTAAGTCATATATGGCACATTGACTTGAAATATTTGCTGTTACCACTTGTAACAGAACATGATGACCTATGTCAGAAAAACAAACTTCTAGAAAAGTTATAACTTAATATGGAATAATTGTAATTTATTATTGTATTGTTTTATACCTCTGTTTTAATTTAGGGAGTGTCTACAGTTGTAATTGTTAACATGTTTTGTTCCTTTACACATATTGCAATTTGTATCTATTAGCATCTATAAGTAGGCTACTGTTCTCATGTATAATTATGACTCGTTCTACATCCATACAATTCTCTTGTATACTGTATTTATGGAACATGAATAAATAAATAAAAATATTGTTGTCCCTAATTCCCTCATTTTATGTCAACCAACATAAAGATAAAACTCCTGTCCCTTGGTTGTCAATGTTCATGAGTGTTGACAGAGAGATGCTACTGTTTCAATATTTGAAATAAAACAATGACTTTTTCTCGAGTCTTAAGGTTGCCAATATGTTTTCTGAAGAAATGTTCAAACTTTGTCTGACACATGAGCAGGAACAGTATTGTGACTGAACAAGATCTTACATAGCACCCCTTTGAGGCTATTCCTGGATCCTTTTGAAGTGCTTAGCATGGAATAATGTAGCAGTCATATACAGTTACCCATAGTTTGCAGTCTTGGATGCTGCACTGGTCAATTTACACTGCTGTGACACCAAGTCTCAACCTGGCCACACCACTAATCACCCTGAGGTGGCAGTTACAAGGGTGTACTCTAAATGCAATGGGTGCTGAACAGATCTTTCTAGTCATGATGTAACTGAGTTGCCATCTCCTTGTATTCCCTCTTTTATTAGTTTATCTTTTTTCTCTTGTGATTTTATGTGACAGCATTTATTGTAGCCATCTGAAATCTCACTTTTTCATTATATTCTGCTACTATGAATTCTGTGTTGTTGGATTTCTTTTCCTCTACTTCTGCAGCACATACGTCTCCAGAATTAAGAAACTTCGATTGTATTTCACATGTTTGTATTGTTATTACCATTAAATCTGTGAATACTGAATTTCTGAAAATAATATTACTAGAATGGATTTGAAACTTCCTGGCAGATTAAAACTGTGCAACAAACTAGGTCTCAAACCTAGACCCTGGCCTTTCATGAGCAAATGCTCATCTGGCTGAGCTACCCAAGCATGGCTCACGACTCCTTTCATCTAAGAGTGCTTATACCACAAGATATGCAGGAGAACTTCTGTGAAATTTGGAAGCTAGGAGATGATGTACTGGCTGAAGTGAAGTTGTGGTTAGGTCGTCAGTCATGCTTGAATATCTCAGTTGGTGAGCACTTGCCTAAAAAAAGCAAAGATCTGGAGTTCAAGTCCCAGCCCAGCACAAACAGTTTTAATCTGCCAGGAAGCTTCAATAATATAACCACTTGTGAATTAATAATTTCATTAATTAAGTATGCACTCCTCAATCATTTTTAAGATGATTCCTTCAGTGTCCTCAGTACACACAGTTTATAAGCGAGGGTTAAGGTTCACCGACAATGCTATTGTCAAAAGTGAAGTCTTGTCACTGCCTGGCTACAACGAAATTCAGAATGACAGATGGAATTTCCACTTGGCAGATCAAATGGAAGCTGTCATTAAATATTGATGAATGCAAGACAAAGCAAGAAAGCACCAGATAGTATCCAATAAGGTTACTGGTATACTTATTGAGCCTTTTTAGGAGTGATACAAACTGATGTGAAATGAAATGAAATGGACAAGTGAAATCAGCAGCAGGAGAGGCAAATAGAACACTGGCATTTATTAGGAAAATTCTGGGAAAATATGTGGTGCAGCAAAAGGATCTGATGATCTTGAATATCTTGCATACTACACATTTAATACATTTATTGATGCAATATATGTCACTTAAGAGTGATACAAAGGAAAATAGTAAAACACTCCGCTCCACAACACACTGCCACTTTAGAAAATACAAGTTCTTAAGGTTTTTATCTGGCCAACAGCAGAAGTTCTGATTGTTAATGTAACCAGATAATGGAAATGAGCTTCATTGCTCATCATAAGAACCAAGTCATCCTTCACATTACATAAGTTTTTATTTGGAAAATAACAATATTATGAAAAGGATAGTTGTTACTCACAATATAGCAGACATGCTGAGTCGCAGATAAGCCCAGACACACAAAGATGAGCACAATCTCGGGCAGCTGAAGCTAGAGATTGTGATCATGTGTGGGTGAGTTGTGTCTGCGTGAGTAATCTATTCTCTAGTACTACTCCAGAATGTGAAGTCCTTGCCAAGTAGGCTTGACATCAGGTGTCAAAGTTATTCAGAGAGACATCACTTTGATCAAAACAGATGAGTGCAGCCCGCATAAAAGTGTGAAGACGATGCTCATGGTATTTAAATGGAAAGTTCTTGTTACAAACATGACACTGTTATCATAAAATACAGCTGACTTTTCCTCTCCTGTCATTTTCCACAGAGTTCCTTTCCTGTCCAAACATTGTACTTACTTTGCCATTTCCCCCACTGCGATGGGTCAAAATATGTTGTAGCTGGCATCACGGTAACAGTGAGTTACCCTAACTCTTCAGTGCTTCAGCTGTATGCTTATTGTAATTTAAAATATGGTTGTGGTTATGTTTATCTGTAATGCCTTAATGTATATTGTTGCAAAAAAGGTTTTATAGATAGAAGAAGAACAGAAAGATACAGCAAGCTAAATGTGTTAGGTGGTTACAGTCATGCAGCAATATGAGTGGCAAAGAGAGAGTGCTGAGTGGCAGATGGCCACTGCAAAATTCGATGACAGCCATAACACGTAATATTTTATTGTTAAAAAGTGGTGGTAGCACTACTCATTTGTTCATATTTGGTGGAGTCTTAATGGCAATCAATTTTGGGCAAGGCATACTAAAGTTGTAAATCGTGGAGGTCTGTTTAGATCTTGGCGGTCCCACTGACGGACCTAGGTTAAGTAAGTCAGCGTGAGAGCTTGGCTACCAGAGGATACCAAAGGTTAGCATGTGGCTTTTTTAGGAAGTTTCCAAAGTTGAGTTAGCACAGGTTCTTTTAGGTATAACATGCTGAGGTTCACAAAACACCTCCTTGGCAGCTACACTCACCCATTCATTCCCCGCAATACCCATGTGCCCAGGAACCCAGCAGAAAGACACCTCCTTCCCCAGTCTTTATAAGTGAAGAAGGGCATCCTGAATGTCCTGGAGTACTTTATCTCCTCAGTACAACCATTGTAGAGAGTGAAAGACACTCAGAGAACTGGAACAGACAAGGGATTTAGTACTCAAAGCACGTCTCCTCTGCTCCAGTTCCCATAAGATCACGTGTAAATTCACCTCTAAAACAAAAAAGTCATTAGGCTGTTGGACCTTGAGGCCATGATTGGAAAAACAACAGAACAGGCAACAGAGTCCCTCCATTTTGACCCATCTGCAAAGACAGCTGTGGAGTTGTGGTGCTCAGTTAAAATGCCAGTAAATAATGTATTAAAAACCTGTGTGGGAGTGCAACCTCTTCTGTACTGTACTAAATCTAAAATTATTCTGGGCCTCTGTAGAAACCACGGTGGCAGATGGTTATAACTCTAGCACGTATCACACACAGATCCCAAATGGCTGTGCTGCTCATGGTCAATTGGAGAAGAAGCGTTCTGGAGGTGGATGAACAAACAGTATGGTATGCAAGTGAATTTGGAGCTGTGAGTAATTTACATGCTTGATGCAGCATGAGGAGCTACCACTGGAGCAAGAGTGGTGGTTCATCAGCCTTGGCACAGACACTGGGTATGGGGCTGGTCTTACAAGCAACTGGAACTAGTGCAATTCCCTCATAGTGGAAAGCATCACTCAAGGTGGACAGCATCAATGGCCTTCATATGAAGGCCTTGCTGATTCATATACTGTACACCAGTCACACAAAAGGTCTATAAAACTGGAGCAGATGCACCCTGTCTGTGCCCCAAGACCTGTGACTAGGCCACATTATGATATTCAGTGGCTTCTGGAATCTTGCTTTCAGATCAGTGCGACAACTAAGACAATTTTGACCCAAAAATGTGGCCCAGAAACCTCACTAAACCTTTAAGACATAGAACAGTGTCCCTCATACGCATGTTAAGTAAATTAAAAATATGATGAGAATGATTAAAGTGGAAACACACACACACACCACTCTCTCTCTCTCTCTCTCTCTCTCTCTCTCTCTCTCTCTCTGCTGCAGAAAACTGAAAACCCATATTTGCAGCCAACTCCTCTAACCTCTGCACTGAGAGTTGCAACTGACAAGTTGCTGTTGCAGCACTATGGGACTCATTACTGTGGACATAATGCTGTTGATGACGATGGCAAAGAGGATAACACTTAAAACACTGCCCTGATGAACACTATTCTCCTGCTCAAAACTATCTGACAGCACATCAACTCAGGGCTTAAAAAACTGCTTAGATAGGAAAGACACTATGAAAATAGGGAGGTGGCCCCAAAAGCCCCACTGATGAAGCTGCTCTAGAATATTGTGTGTCTAAGTAGTGTTGTACGCCTTATTGATGTCAAAGAATAATATTGGGACAGTAATGTTCATGCAGGAAAGTATGCTCTGCCTCTAGCAGGGTCAGGTTGTGACAGTGGACCAAAATCTCCAGAATCCACAATGAGAGCACCTAAGGAGTTGCCTGATTTCTGACAACCAGACCAGACAATGATTCACCATTTGCTCTTGGGTCTTACCAACACAGCACGTTAAAGTGATACACTGGGACATGTGTGGTACTTTCCTGATTTTAGGAGGGGGATCAAAAGTGCATCTCTCCAAGAATTGGGAATGTGACCTGTCTGCGATACCAAATTAAAACATTCAAGGAGGATTTCCTATGATGCTGTTGGCAAATGTCTAAGCATGCCGTATCAGATTTGGTCATGACCAGGTGCAGTATCATAAGTTTCACAGAGTGCCAGTTCTAACATCCACATGGAGAAAGGGCAGTTGTAAGACTGTTGGGTCTGAAGCCCAACTTGTCCCTCTCTAAAATCGCACAGTAGTGGCTCAACACCTATTCCTGGATGACATTAGCAGCAGTCACTGCAAAAGACCCAAGACACTCCTGTTTCAACACTGCTGTTACTGGTAAATGACTGTTTTTACCCGAAATCATCCTGATGGCTTCCCATGCTTTTGTAGAACAAATGGAAGTATTGAGTCCAGCAATGTCTGCCATGACCTTTTCTTGCTCTCCTTAGTTATGCATCAAGCCTTAGCTCTCACAACTCGAAAGGTTGTGAGGTTGTCTACTGTTGGGTGGTATTTAAATCTTCAGAGCCTCATTCCTTTCCCGGATTGATCAGCCAGGGTACCAAGACACTGGCTGCCTTCTAAGATGAACTGGGGACTTTGGTATGGGTAAGTGGTGTGATGTGGTCTGCCCATTCCTGGATGCTGTTGCAGTGTTCAAACACAGCCAGCTGGCTGAACGGCATCCAGTTAGCCCTGCTGACCATCCAACTGCTTTTAGGTCAGTAACAAAGAATACAGCAGAGGACTGACGTATGTTATTGACAAACACTGCAACCCCTCCCTTGGCTCTTTCCCAGTCAGGTCATCCTTTCGGTGAAGGGTATAGCCCCGTAACACATGGGTATCAGTGGCTTTAAAGTTTGTTTCTTGGAAACACAAGCACAGGGGATGTGCATGTGCCACAAGTTTCAATTCCTCCACATTTGTCCTCAACTAATTGGTGTTCCACTATAATATAAGAGCCATCTATAATGGGGGTTGCACTTTCACCCTGCCTTCCCATCATCAGGGAGGGAAACCCAAAATGGGTGAAGGATAAGTTTTGTGGCAAGATGGTTGCCACAGTCTGACAAGAAGGTTCATGGGCTCTGAAAGAGATTCAACAGAGACATCGGAGAGGATGACGTTGACATCGTCAGACTGTTTGCTTCCTTTCTCTGTCAGTGGTGATTCTTCACCTTCAACTTTGATTTTTTTGGTCTGAGGAGGCTTTGGAGCCACAACTGCAGAAGTGGTAGTAGCAACACTGGATGGTGGACCAGAGAATCTTTGAGAGAAAGGTAACTCTGCAACAATGGCATCCACAGCCTTTACTGAATTTTTGGTGTCACCGCCAGACACCACACTTGCTAGGTGGTAGCTTTAAATCGGCCGCGGTCCATTAGTACATGTCGGACCCGCATGTCGCCACTGTCAGTAATTGCAGACCGAGCGCCACCACACGGCAGGTCTAGAGAGACGTACTATGACTCGTCCCAGTTGTACGGACGACTTTGCTAGCGACTACACTGACGAAGCCTTTCTCTCATTTGCCGAGAGATAGTTAGAATAGCCTTCAGCAAGTCCATGGCTACGACCTAGCAAGTCGCCATTAACCATTTCTAGAGAGAGTCTCACTTGTATCATCAAGAATGCTGTATACAAATGATGGATTAAAGTTAAGTATTCCAGCAGCTACGTACTTTTCTTTATAGCATTCATTACGTATCCTGTTTCAGACCTAACGCCAGCCGGCGTGTGTAAACGCGTGCCTTTCGGTTACCCGTCACTGTGGACTGGCTGTCTTGTCAGTCCACTACAGAATTTCTAGGTGGAGGGTCAGGCTTCAGAATACACTGAGATAATAAACATCATGAGATAGTGATATGCATATATGCAGACAATGGTAGTATCTCATACACAAAGTGTAAAGGAGAACTGCATTGGCGCAGCTGTCATTTGTACTCAGATTATTCATATGGGAATGTTTCAAACACGATTATGGCCACACAATAGAAATTAACAGACTTTGAACATTGAATGGTAGTTGGAGCTAGCCACAGGACATTCCATTTCAGAAATCATTATAGAAATCAATATTCTGAGATTCAAAAGTGTGTGCTGAGAATACCAAATTTCAGGCATTACCTCTCACCATGGACAATGGGGTAGCCGACAGCCATCACCCAATGACTGAGAGCAGCAGCATTTATATAGAGTTGTCACCAGTCAGACACGCAACACTGCCTGAAATAACAGCAGAAATCAATGTGGGATGTACCACAAATGTGTACACTAGGACAGAGCAACAAAATTTGGGTATGGCAGCTGATGATCGACCTTTTTTTCTTTGTTAACAACATGTCACCTGCAGCACCTCTCCTGGGCTCATGACCATATCAATTGGACATTTGTAGACTGAAAAACCATGGTCTGGTCAGAAACCCCAAGTGCTGATGCCAGGTTTCAAGTGTGGTGCAGACTCCATGAAGCCATGGACCCAGATTGCCAACTATGCACTGTGCAAGGTGGTGGTCATTTCATAATGGTGTGGGCTGTGATGGAACTGACTGGGTCCTCTGGTCCAGCTGAACTGATAAATGATTGGATGGTTGTGTTCAGCTACTTTGAGACCATTTGCAGTCATTCATGCACTTCATGTTCCCAAACCATGATGGTATTGTTATGGATGACATTGCATTTCACTGGTTATCAACATTCTAGACCATTCAAGTGAATGATTTGGCCACCCAGATTGCCCGATATGAATCCCTTCGAACATTTTGGGACATAATCAAGAGCTCAGTTGGTGCACAAAATCCTGCACCAGCCACACTTCTACAATTATGGACAGTTATACAGGCAGCATGGCTCAATATTTCTGCAGGGGACTTACGAGAACTTGTGGTGTCCATGCAACGCCGAGTTGTGGCACTATGCTGGGCAAAAGGAGGTCCAGCATGATATTAGGTGGTGTCCCACAATCTTTGTCACCTCAGTGTAATCGCATCAGCATGAGTGTATTAACAAACATAAGTACTAGTGCTGACACTAGGAAGCTCTGTTTGTATAGCAGCATTGGCTTTCTGCACTGGCCATTTGGGAAGAGAAGCAAAAGGGCACAGCTAATGTTGGCAGCTGCACGGCCTTGTATTTCTTTTTTGATTCACCATAGGGATGCACCTTATTGTTTTGATCTCTTGGCTTTTCCATTCTTCGAGAAAGACAACAGTCCGTACTCCTGTCAGAGTGATCCACAGAGCACTTGAGACATTTTGGAGGAGATGAAAAACCAACTCCTTCACAGGTGGCCTTAGCACATTTGCCCACAAGTGGCTTCTTCCTTACAGCTGAGAGCACCATGCCCAAAGTTCTGGCATTTAAAACAGCACAGTGCACTGGGAAAATAAGGACACATGCTTAGGCAAAGGAACCTGCCTTGACATGCACTGGAAGGTTGGTACTTTAAATGTAAGTATAAAAAGAGTCTGATTTGACAAAATCGCCTCCCACCCTTTCCACAATGTTTTGCAAGCCAACAATGCCTTCATTGGCTCACTCTCTCAGCTTTCAGCTCTCCTTTGGAAATCTTGACCAGATCTCTGAAACTCACAACTTTTGCTCTAGTTCAAGGTATTGGGCAGTTCAGTTTTGACTGCACATTCCCCAAGGCATAGAGCTTTATATAGGTTCTTTACTTGTTAGGTACTAGAAATTTCTACCACAAGGGGGCCATTTCACAAGTGCTTGACAGATCTTGAAGTTCCAACAATGCCCTCTAAACCTTTTTGGATATAAAACAGTGAACACTGCCAATGCTGCCCTCTTTCCATTTAAGTATTACAACACATTATGACAATCAGTTTGCATTCTGTTACTATTAACTGAGTCTGGAGGACTGACTACCCAAGCTCTCCTGTTAGACTGGGTATTGGTATCTACCAGTGGCCCATCCATTCTACTGGGAAGAAGAGAAAATTTTGAGAGTTCCATCTCAGTCTCACTAGCAGATAGGGAAATAAAAAGTCCACCTAGACATAGACTAGGTAAGCCTTATACAAGTAAGGGGCAGTAGGTTCCCACAGGTTGCCCACTAATGTCTGTTTCACCTCAACAGCCATGCATATGTTCAGTGGGTAGCACACCTTGAGATTTAGCGGTTTTTATACAGGTTTTTACCATCATCGCGATCTGGTTGGTCAAGCAAAGATCCCTGTTCCCTGTGACACACAACACTCCACTGTCACACCACACAGTAGTTGCTGAAGCATGCCAAGAGCTTATGGTGACAGAGGACTGGTGGTGTTTACCAGTCATGAGCTCACGAACCCTGGAGCTGACCAGCCCTTAACCAGCAAATGAATCCTAAACCCCTGCAGGCACAACTCAGGTGCTAATTTTGTGTTAGAAGCCACTATGCAAATTTTACTGTTTGTTAGCAAGTCCTATTTTCCATAAATGTGATGTAATTAACATAATTCTAGATTTCATTATGTGCAAAAAGGAACCATTAATTTGAACAGCATTTAGTACTGGTATTCACTTCTATGGAAGTTTTATTGATTACCCAAAAATTCTGTGACATGTAGAGGAGATATAGACAGTTAACTGGCAATGTCTAGAGCGCAAAATAGATGCCTGAATGATTAAATGTCTGTAGTATGACTTACATGGGACTTTATTACAGCCAACATGTAACAGACTTTATTGGTGACTAAAAACCCAACTTACGTTAAAGTAAAATAAAATAAATTCGCGCATGTCATAAAGTAGCTGCTGAAGTATATCCAGTTCATTAGGGTCTTGAAGATATGTCCACTGCAAAGTTGAAATAAAAGTATAGATTGAGGTTGATTCTATTGTAGAAATTTATTAGTAGCGCACTTAAAATTAAAAAAAGATTTCTAAGGTAAGGAAAAATATTATTAACTCCTCTAAAAAGTTAGTTCAAAGATAGTAATTTGAAATAATAATAAAAATAGTGCATATTTTATTTACTGGAACATTCAAGGAAAAGCATAAATATGAAAGTTGTAGATGAACAGATATGTCTGACTTTGCAGGTAAAGAGATCTCTGCCCTTTTGATAGAAATTGAGAATAATAATAAATGGATGGTGAAGGGCAAAAAATCAATAGCAACTACTCTGTGTGTAAATCATAATGTAAATACAGAGCAAACATGACATGGTCACCTACAGATGGATACACATTAGAATAATATGAGGAGAGAGTTGTTTGTTTTCAGTCCTTACATTTGATATTGGAAAGTGAATACGGTACCATACCATCTTGGTATGTAAATTTCTGACTAATCTTTCCCCACATGAACTAGGCTTCAAATGCATACCGAGTTGTGAATGCGGCAGCGATACGGACTGAACGAAAGGGTAAGTGAAGTTTCCTATCCGCTGTGAATCTGTGTAACCTATAATTACATCAGGTTACCTGCCATTAGGAGCGCAAGTGCACCCAGCAACTGTCGTATGATTTACAAATGACTATCTCAGTTTAAGGATCTGTGGCTTTTTGCTAAATATGAAAAAGTAAGATGATAAAAAAAAGTGAGGAAAGAGAAAAATATTACAAAAGTAAAAGCACTTCTGAACTCTGAGCCCATACGGATACAGGAGCATCTTGGAAGTATGTAGGTGGATGGAGTGAGTCAGGGAGTAACCACCCTTGTGTTCAAGAAGTGCTTTTTTTTTTTCAATAATGAACAAACAATTACTTTACAGGTCCTTAAAAACTAAACCACAAAAAATTCTTTATTAAAAAATTAAATAATTAAATTTATTGCAAAACTTCTGTGATATTTACATTCATTTACAAAACTGTCAGACTCACAAACATAACAATCAGACATGCAAAATGGCTGGGACGGCAACATATTAGAAAGCTGTACACAAGCAGAAGCACAAATATTCACAACTTCTTGCATGTTAGGATCTTAATTTTGCAAGCTGCTCTTCAATTTCTTCATCCGTAGGCAACGTTGATTTTGAGCTCTCCCCAACTTTTCCACGGATTGCTGATGGGGCTTGTGCCATTTTTCCAGATATTTCAATGCCAATCTCATCCAAAACCTTATTCACAACCTGTTCACTTTCTTCTTCATCTCCAGATTCATCCAACATGTCATCCAAGGTATCATTAACTAGAAAAATAAAAATAATTAGAAAATGTTGCACATGTAGCCTATATATGTCATCAAGGCAGCCTTTAATTTGCAGAATAAAAATATACATAAAACACAAGGGTTTAATATGTTTGCTTCCAGAAAAGGCACCCTAAACTTGGTAAAATGGTAAAACACTCTGTTTTAATTAATTTCTACATGGAAGAGCTGGACAAAATACAGGAGCACCTTACTACCAGAACTTGCTTTCCAACTTCCCTGTAACACACTGACAGTCTTCCCCCTCCCCTTCCACCTCCCCCCCCCCCCCCCACCACCCATTTTTCCCTTCAATCTGCCTTGGCAGATGGACTTAAACAACGTCCAGTTAGTCACAAGATGACAACCCAAAGGAAAATAACATCTTTAATTTCAAAAGTTGACGTAAAGACCACAAAAGAGTTAATAAACACCCCTCTAATACTTTCATTTAAGGATGTTTTAAGCATATGACAGAGTTGCAGTTGGTCAGCACCACATGGTTTCCTAATGTTTCTAAACTGCTGCACCAATGGAGTTTGCAAATCCTGCAAGAAATGTTGTCTTATATTCCTGTTTTTATTACATATATGAAGACCACCCTGTAACCCTGAAATAATGGGAGAGTCTCTGTGGAATCATTGCTAAATTTACCAGAACCTCAGCAAAAAAACTTGTCTTCTTTGACCAGCTATGCTATCAACACACCTACTATCCATTAGCACTGGATAAACAATGCCACACCAACAGCCTTACCACAGTGGTAACACCAGTTCCTGTAGGATAACAAAAGTTAAGTGCTGTCGGGCCAGTCTGCCAAGTGCTGCTGGCAAGCATGATGTACTCAACCCTTGTGAGGCAAACTGAGGAGTTACTTGACTGAAAAGTTGCGGCTCCGGTCTCATAAACTGACATACGGCTGGGAGAGCAGTGTGCTGACCACTTGCCCTCCATATCCACATCCAGTGACACCTGCGGACTGAGAATGACACATCAGCCTTCATGGCCTGTTTGGGTGGAGTTTAGTTTAGTTTTAAACAATGCCATGGTTATGACGTCATGGAACTGGAACCCCTGAAGTTGTGGGAAGGTTTTGGGTCATGATGTACGCATTCTTAATGGTTTCAAATATATTAGAGACACAGAGGGAAGACAAAGACTTTCAGTGGGAAAATAAATACCACATCACAATGCACAAAGTGTTAAAATGAAACAGACTACTGTTTCTTTTATCACCAACCACTAAACATTGCAGTACCCAGCATCGGCATGATGGGAGCACTGAGGGATGTGATTACAGTTAGTCTGAAGTAGAACAACAAGCAACAAGATTTTTCTTCAGCAATTGATTGATCATAATACAATCTCACAAAGCAGAAAGTATTTAAAGAAGACAGAGGCCAATGATGTGTATCACATACTACTACAAACTATTTGGTAACAGCAGTTTAAGCTAACCTCTAATGTTCAAATGTAGTTAACCTGTATCCAGCATTATGTATTCCATACTGTTGGGACACATGGAACAAAATGCGAACAATTTCAAAAACTTTCATTTTCAATGCTTAAAATCAGTTTTCACATTTTTTTTTATTTTTTTTTTTTACATCTCTCATTAGCTCTCTAAAAGTATTTCCCCATTGGCTACGCAAAACTGGTGTGTTTCCAACATGTGTACATGTTACTCTTTAATGTTGCCTTGCAGTACATGGTTTTGTATTCATGTTGTTTCCTTCAGTTACCACTGCTGGCCAGAAAAAGAACACCAGAAAAGTGATAGAATAATTCTTAAATTCTGAGCAACGTCCTCCATCTTAAATGCTCAGCTGAACTGAAACATTAATAAAAATGCTGTTCTTGAAATATGCAAGTTAACATTTATACTTACTCATTTCTTCAGTCATTTCCATCTTCATAGATGCTTGGCCAAAGGCCTTCATATCCGCAGCCACCTGTTCTGGTTTCATTAACTGGTTGGCAGCACCCATGGTTTTTGCTGTTTTACTCATTGCATCTGCAAGAGCAACATTTGCTCCCATAGCTTTGTTCTGTATACCAATGCTCTGTATCTGTAAAGACCACAAAAATTTGTTGATTACACAAGTCTTCATTAGAAGAATGACAGTCAAGTCGTTTGTCACGTATATTAATTACAGTACTCCTGAAAATAATTTGATGCTACTGATACGAGGAAACTAACATTTCCCTATATAAGACAGCAAATTAATTTCTTTTTGGGGGCAGCACACTTTTTGGTGAAGTTTTTTTAAAGGTAAAATACTTCCCTATTTGGATTTCCAGCACGGATTATTCAAGGACATATAATTAAAAATTGCCTTTCTATGGGGGAGTTGGACCCCTTAATTGTGATACTAAGCTACGGAAACCTAAATGAAGTTAAATACAATGAAGTGTGGTACTAGGAATATTGTGTGGTGTCACTGCCAGACACCACACTTGCTAGGTGGTAGACTTTAAATTGGCCGCGGTCCGTTAGTATACGTCGGACCCGCGTGTCGCCACTATCAGTGATTGCAGACCGAGCGCCGCCACATGGCAGGTCTAGTCTAGAGAGACTCCCTAGCACTCACCCAGTTGTACAGCCGACTTTGCTAGCGATCGTTCACTGTCTACATATACTCTCATTTGCAAAGATGACAGTTTAGCATAGCCTTCAGCTATGTCATTTGCTATGACCTAGCAAGGCGCCATATTAAGTTACTATAAGTACCAGGTACCCGTGGTCTACGGGTAGTGTCTTTGATTCATAATCAAAATGTCTTCGGTCCCGGGTTCAATCCCCGCCACTGCCTAAATTTTGATAAATAATCAGCATTGGCGGCCGAAGACTTCCGGCATAAGAAGTCAGCCTCATTCTGCCAACGGCCTTGTCAAAGAGGGTGGATAGAGGTTCAGGGCACTCTCTTGTCCTAGGGGTGGGAAACTGCCCCTAAAGGCGGAAGAATCAGCAATGATCAACGACATGAGGATGCAGAAGGCAATGGAAACCACTGCATTAAAGACACGTAATGTGTATCCACAGAACATGTGGCCTGTATTTGAAGAAGTGTCATGATGATCTCTCCATTGGCAAAAGATTCTGGAATAGTCCCCCATTCGGATCTCCGGGAGGGGACTGCCAAGGGGGAGGTTACCATGAGAAAAAGATTGAATAATCAACTAAAGGATAACATTCTACGAGTCGGGGCGTGGAATGTCAGAAGCTTGAACGTAGTAGGGAAACTAGAAAATCTGAAAAGGGAAATGCTAAGGCTCAATCTAGATATAGTAGGGGTCAGTGAAGTGAAGTGGATGGAAACCGAAAACGGAAACCAGCAGCAATGGGAACGAAAGTCATAAAATTGGAGAAACTAAAAGCAGAAGGAAGGCTTAAAAATTCACTACAGAAGGGGGTTGGTTGTCCCAAAAAAAAACTTCAAATGACTGACGTCATTTCACTGGCACGAATGAACTCTAGAACGCGATCGGCCGATCGCGTGTCATCTGCTAAAATTGACGATATATCAGGCGACAGCTGTAGACGGGCGCGTAACGGAGTAAAATAGGGGCACTCAATTAAAAGGTGTCTTACCGTCCACAACTGAGAGCAGTGGGGACAGAGTGGGGGAGGATCGCCGCTTAAAAGATGTCGATGGCTAAAAAGACAGTGCCCTGTCCGGAGCCTAGTTAAAATTACCTCCTCCCGACGACGCGTTCGGGAGGAAGAGGTCCAAGCACAAGGAAGAGTTTTCACGTCCCGCAATTTATTTTGGGGAAGTGTCGACCAGTGCGCGTGCCATAAATGAACAACACGACGACATAAAACGCTCCGTAGATCGGCGACGGGAATCGATGGAATAGCCGGCCGAAGAAGAGAGACTGCAGCCTTGGCTGCAATATCGCCCGCCTCATTTCCGCAGATACCAACGTGTCCCGGGAGCCAGAGGAACGCCACCGAGACGCCCCCCAGGTGGAGCAAGCGCAGACAGTCCTGAATCCGGTGGACCAGAGGGTGCACAGGGTAAAGAACTTGGAGACTGAGGAGAGAGCTGAGAGAATCGGAGCAGATAACGTACTGTATCCGCTGATGGCGGCGGATGTAGTGGACAGCCTGGAGAACAGCGTAAAGCTCCGCAGTATAGACCGAACACTGGTCGGGAAGCCGAAAGTGATTTGGGGTGTCGCCAACAACATAGGCACTCCCTACACCTAACGATGTTTTCGAGCCATCGGTGTAAATAAATGTGGCTTCCGTCATTTGTGCACATAGAGCAGCAAATGCCCGACGATAAACAAGTGAAGGGGTACCATCCTTGGGAAATCGACAAATGTCACGAAGCAGGCAGATCCGGGGACGGAGCCAAGGCGGTGCTGTGCCCCAAGTTGTCAAGAAGGTTTTAGGAAAGCGGAAGGAAAGAGAATGGAGCAGTTGACGGAAGCGGACTCCCGGTGGTAGTAGGGAGGAGGGGCGGTCTGCATACCCTACATCAAAGGAGGCGTCGAAAAATATGTCATGGGCTGGATTAGCAGGCATGGAAGACAGATGGCTGGCATAACGGCTCAGAATGACTGCTCGCCGATTGGACAGCGGAGGTACAGCAGTCTCAGCATAAAGGCTTTCCACAGGGCTGGTGTAAAAAGCTCCAGACACTAAACGTAATCCACGGTGGTGGATAGAGTCGAGACGCCGAAGAATAGACGGCCGAGCAGAGGAGTAGACTATGCTTCCATAGTCCAATTTCGAGCGCACTAAGGCGCGATAGAGGCGGAGAAGGACCACTCGGTCCGCTCCCCAGGAGGTACCATTCAGGACACGGAGGGTGTTGAGGGATCGCAGACAGCGAGCCGAAAGATACGAAATGTGGGAGGACCAGCATAGTTTTCTGTCAAACATAAGACCCAAGAATTTAGCGACGTCTGAAAACGGAAGGTTGACAGGTCCTAGATGTAAGAAGGGTGGAAGAAACTCCTTACGTCGCCAAAAATTAACACAAATGGTCTTACTGGGAGAAAACCGGAAGCCGGTTTCGATGCTCCAAGAGTGGAGGCGATCGAGACATCCCTGAAGACATCGTTCAAGAAGGCTGGTCCGTTGAGAGCTGTAGTAGATCGCAAAATCGTCCACAAAGAGGGAGCCCGAGACATCAGGAAGGAGACAATCCGTAACTGGATTGATGGCAATGGCAAACAGTACAACACTCAGCACGGAGCCCTGGGGTACCCCGATTTCTTGGGAGAAAGTACGGGAGAGAGTAGTGTTCACCCGCACTCTAAATGTGCGCTCTGCCATAAATTCGCGAAGAAAAAGGGGCAGCCGACCTCGAAAGCCCCAAGAGAACAGTGTGTGGAGGATGCCTGTCCTCCAACAGGTATCGTATGCTCTCTCCAGATCAAAAAATATTGCTACTGTTTAGCGTTTCCGGAGAAAATTGTTCATGATATAAGTGGAGAGAGCAACAAGATGGTCAACTGCAGAACGATGCTTTCGGAATCCGCATTGGGCAGGTGTTAAAAGACTGTGGGATTCCAGCCACCAAGCTAAACGGTAATTCACCATACGCTCCAAAACCTTACAGACACTACTCGTGAGAGAAATGGGGCGATAGCTAGAGGGGAGATGTTTGTCCTTTCCAGGTTTCGGAACAGGAACGACGACAGCTTCCCGCCATCGTCGGGGAAAAGTACTGTCGGTCCAAATTCGATTATAAAGGCGAAGGAGGTAACGCAGACTATGGGTTGATAAATGCAGCAACATTTGGATGTGGATACCATCCGGTCCTGGGGCGGAGGAGCGAGAAGAAGAGAGTGCATGTTGGAGTTCCCGCATAGAGAAAACAGTATTGTAGCTTTCGCGATTTGGAGAGGAGAAAGCAAGAGGTCGCGCTTCCGCTGCACGTTTCTTCAGGAGAAACGCTGGCGGGTAATTGGAAGAGCTCGAAATCTCAGCAAAGTGCTGACCCAATGAGTTAGAAATTGCGACGGGGTCCACTAATGTATCATGCGCAACAGTGAGCTCAGAGACCGGGGAGAAACTAGGCGCACCTGAGAACCGTTGAAGCCGACTCCAAACTTCCGAGGAGGGAGTGAAGGTGTTAAATGAGCTAATAAAGAATTTCCAGCTTGCCTCCTTGCTATCGCGGATGACGCGACGGCATCGCACACGGAGCTGCTTATAGCGGATGCAGTTGGCCAAAGTAGGATGGTGACGGAAAATGCGAAGAGCACGTCGCCGCTCACGTATTGCGTCACGGCATGCCTCGTTCCACCAAGGAACTGGGGGGCGCCGGGGCAATTCGTAGGTGCGTGGTATTGAACGTTCCGCAGCTGTAAGGATAACGTCGGTAATATGTGTGACCTCATCGTCGACGCTGGGAAAGCGACGGTCATCGAATGTCGCTAGAGACGAAAAAAAGTGTCCAATCGGCTTGGGCAAACTTCCAGCGTCGCGGGCGCATATATGGCAGTTGAGGCTGCAGTCTAAGGACACATGGAAAGTGGTCACTCGAGTGTGTATCATCAAGGGCGAACCATTCGAAGCGCCGAGCTAGCGGAATAGTACCAACCGCAAGGTCCAAATGAGATAAATTTGTCGTGGAGGCAGACAAAAATGTGGGGACCCCAGTGTTGAGGCAAACTAGATCCCCTTGGTGGAAGACGTCTAGCAATAGGGAGCCACGTGGACAAGGATGTGGAGATCCCCAAAGCGGGTGGTGGGCATTGAAGTCCCCAACCAGCAAATAGGGGGGTGGAAGCTGACCAAGAAGATGAAGGAGATCAGCTCGTGCCATTGGTGTGGACGATGGAATGTATACAGTACAAAGAGAGAACATGTATCCAAAGAGGGAAAGGCAGACGGCGACAGCTTGGAAGGAACTGTTTAAGGGGATTGGGTGATAATGGAGAGTATCATGGAGAAGAATCATGAGTCCTCCATGGGCGGGAGTGCCTTCAACAGAGGGGAGGTCATATCGGACGGACTGAAAATGAGGGAGAACAAAGCGGTCATGGGGACGCAGCTTTGTTTCCTGAAGACGGAAGATGACCGGCGAGTAGGATCGTAAGAGGATCGACAATTCATCCCGATTGGCTCGAATGCCACTGATATTCCAGTGGATAATGGACATAGGGTGAACAGAAAATGAAGGAATGTGACCAAGGGTGCTGTCAACTCAACGACTGCTCAGAGCTTGCGACCGACAGCATGGAGTGGCATTCAGCCGAAGGCAGAAGATCCTATCCATAGGTTGGTCAGGAGCAGCTCCAGCCACCAGCGATCGGCCGGTTGAGCGGCCACCAGCAGTGTGCCTCGGCGACACAGAAGACGGCCGAGGGCGATTTCCGCCAGGTGGTGCTGTAGATGGGACACGCCTTGGCGGAGAAGGAGAGGAACTGGGTTTCTTTGTAGCCTTCTTGGAAGTATGATGTTTAGATGAAGGAGGAACCGATGGTTGTGAAGTTGCGGTACGTAAAAACTCTTCACGAGTATGCTCTTTTTTCGAAGACTTGGTGTCTGACTTTTGGGCTCGAGATTAGCAGAACCCGACGAAGGGTGAACCATAGAGTGGGCAGGCAAAAGTGGTGAGGTTGAACAGGCGATCTTTGCGCTGGCCGATCTGACGACCGTGGCACTAAAGGTGAGGTCGCAAGTCTGCGTGGCCGCCTCCTTTGTTGGCCGAGGAGAAGCAAGGACAGTGCTGTATTTTCCTGTCTGAGGCACGGTGGGCTGTCGACTGGCGAATAATTTTCGAGCAGCAAAGGTCGACACCCTTTCCTTCACTCTTATTTCCTGGATGAGCTTTTCGTCCTTAAAAACGGGGCAATCTCGAGAGGAAGCAGCGTGGTCACCCATACAGTTGATGCAGTGAGGGGATGGAGGTGGACAAGCACCCTCATGGGCATCCGTGCCACATGTAACACATTTGGCCGGATTGGAACAGGACTGGCTGGTGCGTATGATAGAGAAAGTGTATGAGGATACTGAAAGGGTAATGCAGTATGTAAAGGGGGACGAAAATCTAATAGTCATGGGCGACTGGAATGCAGTTGTAGGGGAAGGAGTAGAAGAAAAGGTTACAGGAGAATGTAGGCTTGGGACAAGGAATGAAAGAGGAGAAAGACTAATTGAGTTCTGTAACAAGTTTCAGCTAGTAATAGCGAATACACTGTTCAAGAATCACAAGAGGAGGAGGTATACTTGGAAAAGGCCGGGAGATACAGGAAGATTTCAATTAGATTACATCATGGTCATACAGATTCTGAAATCAGATACTGGATTGTAAGGCGTACCCAGGAGCAGATATAGACTCAGATCACAATATAGTAGTGATGAATAGTAGGCTGAAGTTCAAGAAATTAGTCAGGAAGAATCAATACGCAAAGAAGTGGGATACGGAAGTACTAAGAAATGACGAGATACGTTTGAAGTTCTCTAACGCTATAGATACAGCAATAAGGAATATCGCAGTAGGCAGTACAGTTGAAGAGGAATGGACATCTCTAAAAAGGGCCATCACACAAGTTGGGAAGGAAAACATAGGTGCAAAGAAGGTAGATGCGAAGAAACCATGGGTAACAGAAGAAATACTTCAGTTGATTGATGAAAGGAGGAAGTACAAACATGTTCCAGGAAAATCAGGAATACAGAAATACAAGTCGCTGAGGAATGAAATAAATAGGAAGTGCGGGGAAGCTAAGACGAAATGGCTGCAGGAAAAATGTGAAGACATCGAAAAAGATACGATTGTCGGAAGGACAGTCTCAGCATACAGGAAAGTCAAAACAACCTTTGGTGACATTAAAAGCAACGGTGGTAACATTAAGAGTGCAACGGGAATTCCACTGTTAAATGCAGAGGAGAGAGCAGATAGGTGGAAAGAATACATTGAAAGCCTCTATGAGGGTTAAGATTTGTCTAATGTGATAGAAGAAGAAACAGGAGTCGATTTAGAAGAGATAGGGGATCCAGTATTAGAATCGGAATTTAAAAGGGCTTTGGAGGACTTACGGTCAAATAAGGCAGAAGGGATAGATAACATTCCATCAGAATTTCTAAAATAATTGGGGGAACAAAACTACTATTCACGTTGGTGTGTAGAATATATGAGTCTGGCGATATACCATCTGACTTTCGGAAAAGCATCATCCACACAATTCCGAAGACGGTAAGAGCTGACAAGTGCGAGAATTATCGCACAATCAGCTTAACAGCTCATGCATCGAAGCAGCTTACAAGAATAATATACAGAAGAATGGAAAAGAAAATTGAGAATGCGCTAGGTGACGATAAATTTGGCTTTAGGAAAAGTAAAGGGACGAGAGAGGCAATTCTGACGTTACGGCTAATAATGGAAGCAAGGCTAAAGAAAAATCAAGACACTTTCATAGGATTTGTCGACCTGGAAAAAGCATTCGACAATATAAAATGGTGCAAGCTGTTCGAGATTCTGAAAAAAGTAGGGGTAAGCTATAGGGAGAGACGGGTCATATACAATATGTACAACAACCAAGAGGGAATAATAAGAGTGGATGATCAAGAACGAAGTGCTCGTATTAAGAAGGGTGTAAGACAAGGCTGTAGCCTTCTTCAATCTGTACATCGAGGTAGCAATGATGGAAATAAAAGAAAGGTTCAAGAGTGGAATTAAAATACAAGGTGAAAGGATATCAATGATACGATTCGCTGATGACATTGCTATCCTGAGTGAAAGTGAAGAAGAATTAAATGATCTGCTGAACGGAATGAGCAGTCTAATGAGTACACAGTATGATTTGAGACTAAATTGGAGAAAGACGAAGGTAATGAGAAGTAGTAGAAATGAGAACAGCGAGAAACTTAACATCAGGATTGATGGTCATGAAGTCAATGAAGTTAAGGAATTCTGCTACCTAGGCAGTAAAATAACCCATGACGGACGGAGCAAGGAGGACATCAAAAGCAGACTCGCTATTGCAAAAAAGGCATTTCTGGCCAAGAGAAGTCTACTAATATCAAATACCGGCCTTAATTTGAGGAAGAAATTCTGAGGATCTACGTCTGGAGTACAGTATTGTATGGTAGTGAAACATGGACGGTGGGAAAACTGTAACAGAAGAGAATCGAAGCATTTGAGATGTGGTGCTATAGACAAATGTTGAAAATTAGGTGGACTGATAAGGCAAGGAATGAGGAGGGTCTACGCAGAATCGGAGAGGAAAGGAATATGTGGAAAACACTGATAAGGAGAAGGGACATGATGATAGGACATCTGCTAAGACATGAGGGAATGACTTCCATGGTACTAGAGGGAGCTGTAGAGGGCAAAAACTGTAGAGGAAGACAGAGATTGGAATACGTCAAGCAAATAATTGAGGACGTAGGTTGCAAGTGCTACTCTGAGATGAAGAGGTTAGCACAGGAACACAAGAAAGGAATTCGTGGCGGGCCGCATCAAACCAGTCAGTAGACTGATGAAAAAAAAAAGGGTACTATCTTCAAGAATGTATTCTGAACAGATAATATTGTGAATCATGTACCGTCAAGAGTGACGTTCATCATTAATGGATTAAAGTTAAGTATCAAACTAATTACGTCCGCTTTCTGAATTCTCATTCCTTGTCATGTTCCAGACCTCACGTCAGTATAGTTCTTCCCTCCTCACACCAGTCTGCGTGAGCTAAAATGCGTGCATTTCGGCCTCCACTCGTAGCACAGTGTTGGCTCTTCTGCTAACACAAAATATTGTGATTTCTAGTCAGATGAGCAAAGTTTCATCAACACAAAATCAAATAGGGGCAATCCAAGAGATGTAGGTGAATTACTACTGGCAGCACAGTGAAGATGTTTCATAGTCAGATACACACAAAGCCATGATCACCACATTAGTACAAGTACACACACCTTACTTTACAGATGAAAAATGAGGAAAAGGAGGAGGAGAATATGACGACAATTATGATGATGATTAAAAAATTATTCAATATGTTAAGGCTCACAAAAATTTTACCTTGAAGAGGAAGTGGAATTTGATAGAGACAAAAGGCAAGAAAAGAAAGTGTAAGACTGTGGAATGGTGGAAAGGGGTGAGGGAGGGATCAGCCTAGTAGAATTTCAGAGAGAGCATAAGTTAATTTATGTTAACATGTGGTTTAAGAATTATGAAAGGAGGCTGTATACATGGAGACCTGGAGACACCAGAAGGCTTCAGACAGAATATATAATACAAAACCAGACGGGAATGCGGACTTTCACCTTTATTTGTTATGATATGCAGACTAATGATGAAGAAATTTCAAGAAGATTGGAACTTAAAGAGATAGAACTTGGAGAAGCTGAAACAACTGGAATGACAGAAGGAAGATTACATTTTAATGCCCCAACAACAGCATAGTCATTACAGGCGGAGCATAAGCTCGGATTATGAAAGGATAGGGAAGGAAATCTTCCCCTCTTCAAAGGAGCCATCTTGACATTTGCCTGGAATAATTTAGGAAAATCACAGAAAATCTAAATCCTCATGGCTGGATGGGTATTTGAACCATCATTCTACAGAATTTGAGTTCAGTGAGCTAACCACTGCACCATGCTGCTCGGTAACTTTTAATGCTGGGCCTTGAAGAGATTAACTTTTTGACAATTCATTTACACAACTGGCAGCAGCTGTTTCAATTTAACCTCAAATCACAAATTAAGTGTTTATTAAATACCCCAGTTATTTTAGACTTACAGTAATTAAATATTCTTTTCCAAATCTACACTTCATGCTGGTAAATTTGATAACCTAGTTGTCCATTTCCCACTCATCATTTGGCTGTGAAAATTTGGACAAAACTCATTGCGTAGTTTATAGATAGTCTCTGACCAAAAAGAACATCAATAACAGAAGAATAGGGGCAATAAAATGCAGCTGAATGAAGCAAGATGATATATGAATCAGATGGTAAAATTGTACTCCAATTAAAAATACTTTGTTATTCACATTTCAGCAAGCTGTGTGGTAGGAGCCAGCCGGAATTCAATCTCAGTTCTTTCTGACGTGCCAAATGATAGCAGTGCTCCATATTCTGCAAGTATGTGCAGCATCTTGTGTAGTGTGACTAGCTGCATGCTGGTAACATTGTTCCCTGCCATTGCATTCTGTTAGACACAAAGTGATTTTAATCGGAATATACATGCTAAAAGTAGAGGATGAATTTGGTATTTGGGAGGAATAATAATTGATAATGGCAAAAATAAAGAGAATAGAAATTGCAGAGTGGAAGTAGCAAGAAATTTTTTTCTGAGAACAGAAATATATTGACATAAAAAATAAACAGCTGTGTTAGAAAGTATTTTTTACTTTATTTGTGAATGAAATCTGGGCGATAAGTAGTACATAAGAGAAGAGAATAGAAGCTTCTGAAATGTGGTGTCATAGAAATATGCTGCAGCTTGGATGGGCAAATCTAATACCTAATGAAGTGATAAATCAAGGAGATAAACTTGACAAAAAGAAGGCATACATTGACAGAACTTAGCCACAGGCACTAAAAAATTAGCTAATTTTGCAACAGCTGGAGGTATGGGGAGTACAACTTTTTGAGAGAAATCAAGGCATGAACACAGCAACCAAGTTCAAAGAGATGTCTGCTGCAGTAGTTATGCTGATATTAAGATACTTGCACAGGATAAACAAACCAAGAGAGCTGCATCAAACTAGTCTTCAGACTAAAGACAAAGATGACAACAAGATGTAGCCTCTTTTTTAATTCTTAGAAATACTGCACTTAAAAGAATTCTATATATTCAGTTCCCAACATATTTTTCAGGAATTCAACAGACATTTCTGTGAGACTATATGAATTTAATTATAATTTAGGAAAAATTAGCATAACAGCACATACCTTACTATTTGCTGCGTATGTCCTATTTTTCTGCTTTCGTAGCTGAATCAACTGTTTCGCCAGCAACTTACATCCCTCATTGTTTCCTTCTCTGGCCATTTTTTTAATTTCCATTTCCTGTGGCAAAAAGTCTTTATTAAAAACATAGCTTCAAGTGCTTGCTGCCATATTTGTTGCAACACAAGCTCTTCCAAGCCCATAAATTGATGGTAGTGAGTTACAGACTCTCTCTCTCTCTCTAGGTAATTTATTCCAATCTAAGTAAATGATATTGTTGTTGATTTTTGGAGAAGGAGACCAGACAGCGAGGTCATCGGTCTCATTGGATTTGGGAAGGGCAGGGAAGGAAGTCGGCCGTGCCCTTTCAAAGAAACCATCCCTGCATTTGCCTGGAGCGATTTAGGGAAATCACAGAAAACCTAAATCAGGATGGCCGGACACGGGATTGAACTGTCGTCCTCCTGAATGAGTCCAGTGTGAATCTAAGTAAATGGGATGCACCATTACTTTATGGTAGAACATAATATAGACCTTAGGGGATGACAGGATGCTATCCACTTTATTTCACTATTTGTTATGTCACATTTATTCTTTGTATAAGCAATGGCATCATGCTTGATTCTGAGGTGCATATTTGCACAATAAATTTGCAGCTTGTTAACATATGTATACTTACATGATCTGATATTACATTAAAGCATAGAAATGCAGGTTGAAATCAATGTGGGGCAGAGATAAGTTAAGACATATGAATATCAAAAAGTGATTAGTCAGCCATACTTGCACGTGAGCAACAAATCTACTCATGTGACTGGTAACATTAATTGACTATATTATGATCAGGGAGTGGTACAGCCCAACAAGAACACAATATTTAACGCACTTCTGTTTTATAGCTTAACATCTTATCTTTTAAGTATATAAATGTCAAACTGCAAATTTGTTGTACATGCTTCTATTAGCATATTACATTTTTCTTAATACCTTGTGTTATGGCTTTGCAAATGCTTGAAAATGATACAGAAACTGTAACTGCAATAGTATAATAAAACAGTTGAAGCTAAAAGTGAACACAACATCATTTAACAAATTTATAAAGTATGAAATGAAATAAATTCTGGCATGGGCCACAACTGGGCATTGAAATTAATTCAAAGGCTAAAAGTGAAAATTTGTGCCATACTGGGGCTCAAAACAGCATTTCCACTTTATGCAAGCAGTCGCCTTAACTGCTTTGGCCACCAGAGCACACTTTCCGTCCAACCCTACTACGGTGGACAGCGGGTGTTACGTAAGAAGTGTCCTACAAGTTGGGAATTTGGATCGGGCAGAAATCGAGTGGTTACGTGACCACTTGTGTAAAGTGGAAAATTCGTGTTCAAGTCCCAGTCTGGCAAAAATTTTCACTTGTTGCTACTGAATTAATTTCAATGCCCAATCACACTGATGTCAGAAAATATTTCATTTCATCATGCGTATGTACAGTTGCGGAATCAAGTATGGTGTCCAAAAGAGCAGACACCACACATACATAAATTTATATGAGCTTTGACTCAGCACTACAAGAAATTAATGACCAAAAGATGACTTGCAGAGCACAAATGTAGAGGCAGCTGTAGCTATAGCTGGACAGTAAGTTATTATCAGCTGCAAATATGGAGATTCTTCATCTGTCGGCATCTCGCAGTTTTCCCACATGCTGTCACACCAAAACAGGTGAACTGTTCTATGTTCCGATGCCAGTGATGCCCTTTGCCTGTTACAGCTTGATCTAACATCCCATTCTACTTTTACTTTGAATTTAGTATTTCCACTGTCGTTCTTGTCAAAGAATGGAATATTAATAACCTACAATTTTATTTGAATCAAGAGATAGAATTAATCATTTCTGAACATGCTCTCAGTAACCAGAAATCACCCTTTGGAATTTTTTGTGATCTCTCAAAGGCTTTTAATTGTGTAAATCATAGAATACTTCTAGATAAGCTCAAATACTGTGGTATGAATGGGTCAGCACTCAAATGGTTTAAATCATACCTAACTGGAAGAGTGCAGAAAGTTGAAATAAGCAGTTCACATTATATGCAAACAACTGGTGATTTCTCAAACTGGGGAACAATCGAGAATGGGGTGCCACAAGGTTCGGTCCTGGGTCCTCTGCTGTTCTTAATATATGTTAATGGCTTGCCATTTTATAATTACAAAGATGCAAAGCTGGTACTTTTAGCCAATGATACAAGTATAGCTATCACACCCAACAGACAAAAATTAACTAATGAAATTGTAAACGATGTTTTTCAGAAAATCATTAAGTGGTTTTCAGCAAATGGGCTCTCATTAAACTTTGAGAGAACACAGTATATACAGTTCCACACAGTAAATGGAATGACACCATTAATAAATATAGACTTCAATCAGAAATTGGTAGCCAGGTAGAATATTCAAAATTTCTAGGTGTATGCATTGATGAGGGGTTAAAAAACCACTGAAGATCTGCTGAAACGTTTGAGTTCAGCTACTTATGCTATTAGGGTCATATACATCTCAGTCAATTAGCTTACCACGCCTACTTTCATTCTCTGCTTTCATATGGCATCATATTCTGGGGTAACTCATCATTGAGTATAAGTGTGTTCATCGCACAACAACATGTAATCAGAATAATTGCTGGAGCTCATCCAAGATCATCCTGCAGACACTTATTTAAAGAGCTAAGGATCTTCACTGTAGACTCACAAAATTTGTTATTAACAATCCGAACAAATTCAAAAGTAATAACAGTGTATATGGCTACAACACTAGGAGAAAGGATGATCTTCACTACTCAAGATTAAATCTAACTTTGGCTCAGAAGTCTTTGGTCACTTACCTGATAGCATCAAAAGTCTGACAGATAGCCATATAGCATTTAAAAGGAAATTAAAAGAATTTCTGAATGGCAACTCTTTCTACTTATTAGATTAATTTTTGGATATAGTAAGTGGGTAATTTCTCCACCCCCACAAAAAAATAAATAAAATGTCATGTAATATTCTGTGTAATGTAATATCTTCTTGTATAGACACCTTTTATTAACCTGACACATTCCACATCATTACGAAGTGTCGTATTCATTATCTATTGAACAAGTACTAATCTAATCTGAGCATTATTTAGGTTAACTTGGATTGTGTATTCTGGATCCAGAGAATGAAATTCTCCTGCATGCAGCAATTCATTATTATGAGATAATGGTATTGTACTCACTTTTCAATGTAATTACTTCTTAACAGTTTTTTTTTTTTTTTGCTGACAATAATTTCAGCTGAACTGTGGTGCACACAATCTCAATACACAGACTAAAACTTTGATGTAGATGATGCCTCCTACTCTAGTGTTCAGAGCAGAGCATGTATTCTACTGCATAGGTATTCAACACACATCCATCTAACAAAGTAAAAAATTGTAAATACCAACCAATTCAAATGAAAGACTTTTGTCAGAAGTCAATCTTTCTAAAATTTATCCGACTATCAAGATTCAAGTATTGACAAGTTCTATGAACTACAAGGATGTAGCAGATTTCATTGTAAAGCTGGATGAAAAGCGAAAGAGAAATATTTGACACTACTCATTGGCTTTGATGAGGGACGTAGGAACAAAGTTGTAAACAACATAGTGACTGTAACAAAATATCAGTGACAATTTTGTCGAAATAGGTTAAGCTACAGACCAGTCTGTTGCTACGGCCTGGTTTTTTGCTTTTACATTTGTTGGCTACACCAACAACCAAACTGAAAATACGCAGAAAAAGCTATTAACATCACATCACTGAGCAAAACCAATCACTAGCATCAATTGTGCCTCTTTAGCCATGAAAAATAGTAATGCCTGTCAATATGGCTCTGTATTTGCAGGCACAGGTAACAATTTTCTTAGCAACATATCACTGTAATCAAGTAAATAATATACCAACATAAGACAAACCTCATCTTTTAGGTATAAGGTGGAAGATAACATTTTTTTTCAAAGTATCGACTTCCCTTCCTACTTCATTCAAGTTTTCCACTTTCCTGAAGGCTCTCGATCATGGTGTGATCTATCGAACATTATGACTGAATGATTTATAAATGAAAAAGACTTGTTAGTTTAAAACTTTAGGTAACGTTTCCATATTCAATTTTGAAATTAATGAAGACATTTGCACAATATGAAGCCCCACATTAATAATTTTCTGGAAACATTAAAAATCTTTAAAGCAGAAGCTTACAGGAAGCACAACACTAGATTTTTGGAGTGTAAGAACTTGAACTGAAAGTAACTTCCAACTTGTTTACATCCATTCTTAGTGCCCAGAATGATTAGTATGTGTATGCTTTTATTTCATACTTTATGAGACAATGATATTTATACCAAGAAATAGAACAAAGTGCACCCACTGTTAAATAAGGATGGATGAAAGAATCATTCCTGGACTTATTGAAGAAACCGCCCCAGTACTTAGCTGAAGTGATTTTGGTAATTCATAGAAAACCTAAATCAGAAGGGTCAGATTAACTTTTCCTCTAGAATACAAGGCAAATGTCTTAACCAATGCTCCACGTAGTGCCTTCCAGTATTCATAGCACACTAGTTAATATGATAGATGGGGTCTAGTGCCAAACTGTACAAATATAATTCACAATGTGATTTTCATGCTGAAAGTTTTTCTTGCAGCCAATTGTAACTCAACTGTAAATAAGCACAGGCGCAGCAGATAAAACAATAACACTAACATGTATAGACACTCACAAGCTTCTTCTCTTCTCTTTCAAGTTGTCTTCTTTCTCTCTCAACATCTCGGCCAACTTTTCTAAGTGCCCTGTCATTCTCGCGTTGTTGCTCTGTGAAAAAAGAAACACAATGCTTCAGACACATCAAACCGCCGGATACAATCAATTCTGCCGCTGTCCAGTTAAGCAGAAATACTACACAAAATATTTACTCTATTGACATGATTTAAAATTTTATTTTTATAGCCAGTAAACTTTCCCGATCAGCACTATGCGATCGAAGCATTGAATCCAACGTTAAGTGTTTGATCTTACATACCTTTGACAGTTGGTTTACTTCCAAAAAAATTAAACATTTTTTTTTTTTATTGACCGACGTGACTTGTTATGCGTTCAAGGTTGATCATGTGCACGTTATTCGGCGCGTCACTTGTCACTGAATCATTATGTTTATTTCCATTCGGCCAGAGATACTTAAAATAGTCGACGAACCATGGAGGTAAGTACCTCCATGGATAAAACAGCCAAGCGGCCCAGAGTACTACATCATACGAAAAACGAGGGCCTGCCCAAGTAACATAAAAGCCAAACGATAAGAATATAAAAACTCTTTATAGTTGCTACATATGACTTCCGTTCGTTCTGATCACAGAAACTTCGATTACCTAATCTGCTGACATGTCTACAGTTATAACAAAGAATATTTCTTTTAGCACATTTATAACACAGCACATTTATTTATTGTAACTTTTAACGTTTCTACATACTATCAATGTCTTCAATAAACTGATATATTGCTAGAATTTTATTATGATACTCAGAAGCTTTATAACTTAATATTTTGTGATATTAGTTGTACTTTTCGTTCCAATAGATCTGCAGTGAGGAAATCCTCTGAGATGAGGAACATGTCAGAAAACAGGAATACACAATACATATTTACAAAATAAGACCAGTTATACAAATGTACTTGCCAGTGACCCCAGTGAAACAGCCCTTGTGGATATGGAATCGGTAAAAAAAAACTGTGTATTGCTCAATAATGACCAAGTTTCTGAACCAAAGTAAGTGATTTTAAATCTTTGTGCAAAATATTTTTATTTCTAGAACTGATTTCATGAACTGAGCTGTTGGTTTGGGAAAAAAAGGATTTTCTAATGACAAATTACATTAAGGAAAAAGAAATGTACTGGGAAGTAGTAGTTCCTTACCCATCCCACTGAGGGATTTTCTTGAGTTCACACTATAACTAATTCGTATGGCATGTTTTTAGGCTTTGAAAACTTTCGCTCACCTTGATGAGTTACCCCAGGAAATAATCCTGTATGACATTATGGAATGGAAGTAAGCATAGAAGGCTAGCTTTTTTATTTTTATACCACCAATGTCTAACAACATTTGCATGGCAGATAGAGTTTTTGTTAGGTGTGTCAACAGTTCTGTGGTATACTCCCACAAGATATATTTATTATCAAGCTGTAATCCCAAGAATTTATCACTGCAAACTTCTTCTATCGGCTTGTTGTCCTATTTTAGGCCTATAATGGCAGGAAACATTTTACTAGTTCTGAACTGCATAAAGTATATGTTTTCAAGTTTTAGTCTCAGAGGGGTGGCTAGGAACCATTTATTAACATGCATGAAACTTTCGTTAGCCAATCTTTCTAAGGCTACACTTGATTTACTATTTACTGTAATGTTTGTATCATCCGCAAACAAAACAAATACAGCTTCTGGTAATGTTACTGATGAAAGGTAAATGAAATACGATAGAAAAAGTAAGGGCCCTTTGATTGGACCTTGGGGGACATCACATGTTATTGGTTCCCAGTTGGATGATGCCTGACAGCTTTATACAAGTCTCTTTCCTATTGACGCCCTTTGTTTTCTGATGTAGATTTGGAATTTGAGCCATTTTTCATCATTTCCTGTTACACCATAATATTCTAATTTACTTAAAAGTTTACTGTGATTTACACAAATGCCTTTGGCAGATCGCAAAATATGCCAGTTACCTGTAATTTATTGTCTAAAGAATTAAGTACATTCTCAATGTAAGTGTAGATAGCCTTCTCAATATAGGAACCCTTTAGATGTTCGAATTGAGATTTGGATAATATTTTATTTGTGGTCAGATGCCTAAAAAGACGTCTGCATATTATCTTTTCTAAATTTTTTGAGACAGCAGACAAAAGTGAAATTGGACAGAATTTTTATAGTATTTCTTCATCTCGTTTCTTGTTCCAAGGCTTAATTTCAGCATATTTCAACCATTCAGGAATGACAAAAGTCTGGTTAGACAAATAACTTAAGATGTCACTAAACTCAGAGGAACACTGTTCCATTAAATTTGTTGATATATTGCCCACCTGCTTAGCTGAGTGGTTACATGTTTGCCTACCATGCAGCAGACCCGGGTTTGATTCCCAGCTGGATTGGAGATTTCCTCCACTCATGGACTGGGTGTTGCGTTGTACTCATCATTTCATCATCCCCAGCACGCAAGTCCCCCAATGTGGCATTGACTGTAATAAGACTCACACCTGGTGCCCAAACTTCCCCAGATGGGGCCTCCTGGCAGGCAACGCCATATGACCATTTCATATATATATATATATATATATATATATATATATATATATAATCATAGTGTCTAGAACTTTTTGATTTTAAGGATTATATGGTAGACATTTCTTCTACTGGTGTTGTAATGGTCATATGCATGTTAACCCTTTGTTGCCTGACGGTACTTAAAAGTACCAGTAAGTTTTGACTCTCATTATTTTCTCGTGGTGCAGTTTCGTGATCTGAGAGCCTGTCGGTACGTAACAGTAACTCTGCTCTACTGTTTCATAGATGTTATTGTGCAATACATAGACCTCTCTGGCGGTCAGAGCTTGAACTTGTTTTTCGCGCGCTGCTGTGAAAACAGAAGATTGTTATGTGCTTGTTTCCATGGTGTTGCCTGAATTTGTGCGCAATTTATTGAAACTTCCGTTGAGTTTTCCATTGTACGTACTTATCTTCTTTGTTTTTTCATAATAGTTTGAAGCATTACGTTACATGTGAATGAGATAAAGTGGAAAATATAAGGCGGACTTATTAGTACCGTCAGGTTGTGTCAACACTTCATTGTAGCAACAATTGCGTTACCTCTCACTAGTTGTTCTGTCCACTTTTTCTCACATAGAAATCGGTAAATACATTTGCCTGTGGAGCAATTAGAACAAACAGGAAAGGTTTGCCAGGCAATTTACCTAAAGAAAAATTTCTAAATCAAATCACAGAGAGTCATCTTTAGACCTAACAGTATTTCAATGGAAGGAAAATAAAGTAGTGTATTTTGCGTCAAACTTCCATGGCACTGAACAGAGCGTAGTGACAAGAAAACAGAAAGATGGAACTAGTATGACTATACCATGTCCAGTTATTGTATGTGATTACAATAAAAACATGGGTGGTGTGAATCATGCAGACAGATTACGTTCAACTTATGGTCTTGACAAGCGATCAAAGAAATGGTGGCACCGTCTCTTATGTGGAGCAATAGAAATTGCTTTTGTCAATGCTTACGTCATTTTCAGTGATCTCCCAAAGAGAAGGAAGGATAACTTTTCTGTTCCGAAGGATGTACGTCTTGGCAACAGAGGCAACCATTTTGTAGTGTTCAGTTGTAAAAGAGGACGATGCGAAATTTGTGCGAAAAATAAAATTCAGTCGAGAGCACATTCACAATGTGGTACATGTAAAGTGTATTTGTGCTGTAATGAGAGAAAGAACTGTTTCCTACAATTTCATGAGGTATCACTAAATATGTGATACGTATATACTGTCAAAAATGTATAACTAAGTTACTATGTATTGTGAAGTTGCTCTAGATTAAATCTATGTGAAATTTAAAAAAAATCAGAAATATCATATTTCTGTTAATTAATTTTCTAATGTTAAAATATTTAATATTTATGTGGAATAAAGTACAACTTATAAAAATTGGAGCATTTTTCTGCGCATGTTGTGATTCTGTCCATGGAGTCTGACAGTACTTGTGAGTACCAGGAGAGAAAAAAGTTGTGAAAAATAAAATAAAATTTTACAAAAAATCCTACCGTCATTTGAGGCCACAATAGCATAAATTCTGCAAAGAAAATGTTAAAAAGTACATTTTTTCTTATGTCAGGAAACAAAGGGTTAAGGTAGTTATTTGTAGTGTCTGGTCTGAGATATTCCATGGGAGCATCTACTGAACCTGACAACACCATCTTTCCAGTAACAGTTATGAAGTGCTTATTCAAAAGTTCAGCAACACTGCATACGTCTGATGCCCACATATCATTTACTCTTAATGCTATGTACTGCTCTTCATCTCTGGTTCTACCAGTCTCTTCCTTTACTATATCCCATATTGTATTTATTTTGTTATCTGATGTGGCTATCCTTTTCTGATAATTCTCAGCGTCTATGTCCATCTACCATTGTTCTCACCAATAAATCCCTCATTTGTCCCATTCCAACTTATGCCAACGTTTTCTGAATCTCACCACGTAAATGTTACAGATCCCTTGAAATACTAGAAACAAATGCGTTTTGCCTCACTTTTACATCTGCTGGTATTTCCCCACCTCATGACCTACTCCAACTAACTCATTTCCCTCAAATTGGTCTTTTCCCTTTGTGCCTGCAAGTCCCAGTACTCAATAATCTACCTACTAATCCAGGTACTCTGCTGTGCCTTCACACCCATATCACATCATACATACACCTTTGCACCTGCCTTCTGTTAACCTACTTGATGGAATTATTCTCGGCATAGATGCTTCCTACTAGCCATAGCCCACATATAGTGCTCCATCCCAGCCTTATCTGAGTACAACCTATCTGTGATAATATATCATACATTAATGAAATATTGTTACTGTCCACAGTCCATGAAGTCAACACAAATGACCAACTCAATACTGGCACCTCTTTGGAAACTAAGAGTATTCTTTTAAGTTAAGCACACAACTTCAGCACCAACATCTGCAAAAGGTACCGCTTTCTCTATTTTTTTTCGACAACCTCTAGCCATTTTCCTCTTTCCGCTGCTGTTTATCTCGTTGAAATGCTACAATAATATATCACTGAAATAAAACTGCACTCCACATACAAGCTGGTGTTCAATAAGTGAAATGTTGAAACATAATTAACTCCGGTCTTTGAACACAACTGTAACCTCGACAGATGCATCAGCTGCATTGTAGTTTTAATTATTTAATAAGTTTATTTAATTAGCTTTTATTACAATATAGTCTACTAGAAGTGAACAGTTGTTCAGCATACAGAAGTAGGTACTGCAGATTACGAACTGCCTTGATATCGATTTATATTGCACCTTAAAACAGTATCATTATAATTAAGTTTCCCAGTTTCTTTAATGATAAATGAGGAAAGGCACCCAGAAGTATCCAACTTAACTAATAGTCTCAATAATTTATACAAAAAACATGCTACTCTGAAATGGTAAGATTATGGAGAAAACCTGCACCATGGCTTACAGGTCACCACAAACACCTTATGAGTGCCACAGGTGTAACACACAGGATATACAAATGGCATTTGACCTCCCATAATCATCTCATCTACAAGCAACTACATAACCAAATTAGTCAGTCTGTGAGGAATGCAAAGCTCAGGTATGCCCATTCACTAAATGAAGACTTTCATAGACTTGCTGACCTGTGAAAAAACTTATGAGGTCATGGAATGGCTAAACGCAAATCTGCAGCTGAACCTATAGATCCTATTGAAGATCTAAACGAGTATTCTGCCATGCCAATAACTTTACTCGACCAGTGAAGAAGGGCACAAAACATCGACTCCCTTAAAGTATCAGTGGTTGGTACAAACTAAAAAAAAAAATTTCTACAGCCAGTAAGCCCTAAGACGGTATAGAAGCCAATTGCGCGAATTCGTTTGGTGGCTGCAGGGCAAGATAATACAACAATGCAAATTATCAGACTTCTTGTCGGTCCTATACTACCCAAATTAATGGACATTTTTAACCATTCCCTGACCTTCATCATCTTTCCAGTAGCTTGGAAGCAGGAACTTATAAAACCTTTACCCAAGAAGGAATCTGTCAAATTGCCCTCCGACCACAGGCCCATTTGCATTCTACCAGGATTACCCAAGGCTTTAGGATACATAGTTCACGAACAGTTTACTAATTATTTATCAGCAAATAATCTTTTAGATGAATACTAGTCCAGTTTCCAGTAAAATTGCAAGGTATTGACTGCTGTTATAAAAGTTATTGATAAATTGAAACAAGCTATGTTAAACAACAGGCGACTATTACGTGCTTCTTGGAATTCTGCAAAGCTTTTGACACAGTCGAATTTGACATTCTACTTGCTAAACTCACAAGTCAAAATTTTTCTTCAAGTGCTGCACAGTGGTTACACTCATACCTTGCCTAACACCAAAACTGTGTAATCAATCATTGGAGCAAAAGGTCTCAATGGAGGGATGTAGTATCGAGACTCCCACAAGGATCAGTATTTGCACAATTATTCCTGTCATTATATGTTAATAATGTATCAGCTACTGTCTCCCACTGCAAATATATGATGACATTCAGTAAGTACAGGTTCAAAAAACCCATTCACGGCAAGTGATCTACCATCTGAGCTACCCAAGCACGACTCACGCCTCGTCCTCACAGCTTTACTTCTGCCAGTACCTCGTCTCCTACCTTCCAAGCTTTACAGAAACTCTCCTGCGAACCTTGCAGAACCAGCATTCCTGAAAGAAAGGATATTGCGGAGACATGGGTGGCTTAGCCACAGCCTGGGGGAGACGGGGCGTGAGTCTTGCTTTGGTAGCTCAGATGGTAAAGCATTTCCCGCGAAAGGCAAAGGTCCCATATTCGAGTCTTGGTCTGCCACACAGTTTTAATCGCCAGGATGTTTCATATCAGTGCACACTCCGCTGCAGAGTGAAAATCTCATTCCGAGAACACTGTGGCTTGTTTCTTCATATGGCTCCTTCATTCTCAGAGACTACATCTGGTTCCACATGACAGAAGGGATGCCTTTTTCTAGGTAAATGAAGAACAGTAAATACAAATGGACGAACATGGGAACCACGTAATTCATATATGAGGTCTAGTCAACAAGTAATGAGAGTTTTTGGTTTTCTTAATGAATCTTTATTTATTTATCAACATCAATCTTTTCCCCTTCAAAGCCATTCCCTTCAGCTGTAATACGCTTATACCAACGCTTTTTCCAATCTTGAAAGCACCTCTGGAACTCAGTTTTTGTTATTGTGTTCAGCTCCTTCTCGTCAGTGGTGGCAAAAGGACGGTATTTCGTGGTTCTCTTCAGCCTCGGGAATAGAAAGACATAGTAAGGTGCTATGTCGGACGAATACAGTGGCTGAGGCAACATTATGGTATTGATTTTTGCCAAAAAAAACACAAACAAGCATTGAGGTGTCAATGGCAGCATTATCGCGATACAATTCCCACAACTGACTGACACAGTCCTGGAAGTCGTACAGTGTTGCATAAGTCTGAAGTCCTCATCCATTGTAATTCTGTCAGACTTCAAGGATGTGCTATAAGTGCTATTTACTGTTTGATTTTCGAAAACTGCTAATGAACATCTACTCAAAATTCGATCATGAACTATGGATGCCTAAGGACACAAAATCAAATTACATTTACGTGGATTAAAGCTTACTGTGGAACTAAAGTACATGAGAAAGCAGATGATTTTGCTAAGCAAGTTGTACATAAAGCCAGGTTTCCACAGACAGAGTTACTTACATGTGCATCCCTCCACTGCTGCCCTTACATGCAAGTTATCATTCCCACACGCCAAAGTCGAAAATGCTAGTTACACAACTTTCAAAATGGCGAAAAGTGAAATTTTTCCTAAGGAGAAGTTAGTGCCACCCAATGTTTATCATTAACCTTCAGGTGAAAGTAGCTTCTTCCTGTTTGGGAATTAATATAGTTGACTAACTTTTAGCCAAAGAGCTTATTCTGACATTAACTAAGAAAAAATGGATCAAGAAACGTTGGGTACGGAAATGAGAAGCAGAAATCGTTTGGAGACATCAAATTCACTATTAAGGGAGTTATCTGACAAGGATTTTCATCACTGCAATACATCCAACACATTCTAAAGAGCAGTATTACTAAAATATTGTGTTAAGTACTTGTATGCTATCAAGCCCTAGAAAACATCAAAGATATACTGGAAAGTGAGATTTTTGTCTCAGCAGTTTTACTTTGTTTTTATTTTTAGAGTTAGATAAGATTCTGAAAGGTCACAAGTGTTGTAAGTGTGATGCTTCCTTCATCAATACAGTACTTAATTTTGTATCAAGCTTCTCATTACAGTGCATTACAGTCATTGCTCAGAGATTGTGTCTATATGAATACTGTAATATTTACATAGTATTTTGATTGGTGTCAGTAGCAGCTTATATTACACACATAAAAAAAATGTTGCATCACCCCGGTTCCCATAACTCCTGAAGATAGACGTTGACTGTGGATACTGTATCACAGACACACTCCCTTGAATGTTCAGATATGTCGCTAAGCCAGCCCCAAAGATGTAACAAGCATGAAGGAGCAGACCCTATTAGACGGAAGGGGTCCGACAGCCAATCAGTTCCAGGCATTCTACCAGGAAGAAGGTACACTGCTTGTGTTGTCTGTAGTTTAACCATGCCTAGACGGTCAATACCGTGGTTCGTTCGCATCCGCGTTGGTACTTTCTTTCAGGAAGGGCTCTCAACAAGAGAAGTTTCCAGGTGTCTTAGAGTGAACCAATGCGATGTTGCTCGGACATGTAGGAGATACAGAGAGACAGGAGCTGTCGACGACATGTCTCGCTCAGGCCGCCCAAGGACTATTACTGCAGTGGATGACCGCTATCTACGGATTATGGCTCGGAGGAACCCTGACAGCAATGCCACCATGTTGAATAATGCTTTTCGTGCTGCCACAGGACGTCGTGTTACGTCTCAAACTGTGCCCAATAGGCTGCATGATCTGCAACTTTACTCCTGACGTCCCTGGCGAAGTCCATCATTGCAACCACAACATCATGTAGCTCGGTACAGATGGGCCCAACAACATTCCAAATGGACCGCTCAGGATTGGATTGACGTTCTCTTCACTGATGACTGTCGCATATGCCTTCAACTAGACAATCGTCGGAGACGTGTTTGGAGGCAAGCCAGTCAGGCTGAACGCCTTAGACACACTGTCCAGCGAGTGCAGCAAGGTGGAGGTTCCCTGCTGTTTTGAAATGGCATTATGTGAGGCCGAAGTACGCTGCTAGTGGTCATGGAAGGCGCCGTAACAGCTGCACAATATGTGAATGCCATCCTCCGACCGATAGTGCAACCATATCGGCAGCATATTGGCGAGGGATTCGTCTTCGTGGACGACAATTTGCGCCCACACTGTGCACATCTTGTGAATGACTTCCTTCAGGATAATGACATCGCTCGACTAGAGTAGCCAGCATGTTCTCCAGAAATGAACCCTATCGAACATGCCTGGGATAGAGTGAAAAGGGCTGTTTATAGACGACGTGACCCACCGACCATTCCGAGGGATATACGCCGAATCGCCGTTGAGGAATGGGACAATGTGGGTCATTAGTGGATAGTATGTCACGACGAATACAGGCATGCATCAATGCCAGAGAACGCGCTACTAGGTATTAGAGATACCAGTGTGTATAGCAATCTGGACCACCACTTCTGAAGGTCTCGCTGTATGGTGGCACAACATTCAATGTGTGGTTTTCATGAGCAATAAAAAGGGCGGAAATGATGTTTATGTTGATCTCTATTCCAATTTTCTGTACAGGTTCCGGAACTCTCAGAACCGAGGTTATTGCAACTTTTTTGATGTATGTAAATCCATAAAGGCACACATAAATTTTGTATTTCTACTTAAAAATATACTTTTATGATATTGATTGTTGCACATGCGCGCGTGCGCGCGCACACACACACACACACACACACACACACACACACACACACACACACACACAGAGAGATAATCTCAGTTTCCTTCAAATCCACATATCACTTCAAATAATGCTTACTTTATTGCAAAAAAAGTGAGTATGAGGAATTGCAGAGTGCCAGAAGGGGTCTCGTATCATATGGTTTGAGAAAATTATGCCACTTTACAAAGTATTTATTTATTTAACTAACTGATCACATACGTAAACAAGCGATTTAAGACATGTACAGCCCAATGAATGAGAGCAGATCAACCCATCAGCAGTTGCTGAAACTCACAGGTGATGGTGGGAGAAGTGGCATCATGTACAGGTCACTTCACTCTGACCATCATATCAGGTCATGATACAACATTCTACAATGTATTTCAAATGGTGGCATTGACACAGGCTGTCAATGAACCATTACGTCAATAACATCCAGTCACATCAAAGTTTCTCAAGCAGTTTAGTTTAGTTATGTCATGTTCTGTAGATCATTTTATCGATATGATGTGGAACAAGTCCGATTACAAGATATATATAAATTAGATTAAAAACAGCCGACCAGTTGCAAAGGATAAAGTAATCTTTACCTAGGTTTCGATAGGTTTAAACCTATCTTCTTCAGAAGTCGGCCTGAGGAAAATGAACATCGTGTTTTATATGAAAGGTATACACATAAGTCAAGATTAGAGTTTAACATATATTAAGAGAATCTTGTGTTACAAAATATGAGAAAAATTTCTTGTACTTACAGTATTACATTAACATGGAGTGATACGTCATTGCCATTTATACAAACATCTCCATAGCTCCATTAGTTCAAATACAATATAGCCCTAAGAGTAGGGTTTGTCAGATAAATAAAATTAAGTACATGGAAGTCGGAGAGCGTATAAGCAACTGAGTAAAATCGGCCTGCGTGGTAGCACTGCGGCCAGGGCAGGTGGCGCTCAGGTCGCGTACTATGTGCCGATTGGCGTACTGAAGCAACATGTAAAATATAAATATTAATTGCATCTTTAGATAGAGTGACAGTAAATAAAAGGAAAGCATTTAACATTCCCATTATGACAATGTGGGAGCCTTAGAAGCAATAACGTAGAAGCATACATCAAAAAGGCAGGTGGCGCATACACCATGAATTACATGCAGTGGCATATACAGCCAAAATAAAATTATATTACCGTACTAGTGAAGCACATAGAACTTATATAAGTCAAAACCTCAAGAATAAACAGTAATGGCATCTTAAGACATAAATTACAAACCTGGTCCACAATCTAGTTATTATACATTCACTGGGATCCAAGGTTTTAGGATAAGTGAGAATTACATGAGGGCCGGTGTAGTGGCAGCCATACATCATGAGTAAATCACATTGCATAAAAGGTAGTGAGCTTAGAGATATAAAAGTGCGTTATAGCTTCCTGAGGAAATAGACTACTGAGGTTATCAACATTAATGTTATGAATTAAATAGTACGGGTTTAAAGCCTTCAAAAAAATTGTCTACAGGCAAGGTTCAACTGATCGTTGAGTATATTATCGTCTTTGAGCTCTAGATGTTTAAAAATAAATAGCTCTTCCCACAGATCTAGTCTCCGTCCTTTAACTTGTCTGTGTAGGATAACCGTGTCTTCTAACTGTTTAGGCATATGGCCAGCTATCAAGAGGTGTTCAGCAAAAGTAGAGTTGTGAACATTAGCTCCTTTTTTTCCTAATAGATGTTCTTTATATCGTGTTTTAACAGCTCTGCCTGTTTGACCAATATAATATGAGAGGCAGTTATTATAGGTTAGTTTGTATACACCTGAATTAGAAAACCAATCGTTAGCAATTTCTACTGAATGTATAAGATTTCTTTTTAAACTGTTGTCTGTAGAAAAGGAGACGTTACAGTTATATTTTTTATTTAGAAGACGTTTAATCCTATATGATATGTTACCCAAGAAAGGGATGGAAATAAATTTTTTAGTTTCTGTGGTATCTGTGGGGAGGTTATTACTCAAAGTCGAACAATTTTGGGAAATTTTCTTATTAAGCAGGTGATCGATCATATTCTGGTTGTATCCATTATTAACAGCAGTCGTTTTGATGACATTCAATTCCTTTTGTTGATCCGCAGGTGATAAAGGCGTGGTTACCATTCGGTGAATGGCAGAATGAAAAAACGCCAGTTTGTGCGCTTTAGGATGAGTTGAGTCAGCAGGAATGACATTATCTGAATATGTTTCCTTGCGGAAGATATTGAAATGGAAGGTATTATCTTGTATAGAAATTGTTAAATCTAGAAAATTAAGTTCACGTTTATCATTTTGAAGTTCTTTTGTGAAGGAAATTTTTTCATGTAAACCATTGACAGTGTTGAAGAGCTGCTCTAACTCATGGTCAGTGCCATCAAAAGCAGTGAAAATGTCGTCCACATAACGTGCATAGTAGCGGATTTTTTGGTGTAATTCTGAACTAGAATTGAAAAATTCTGTTTCCAGGGCGTTAATGAAAATCTCTGCTAGAATACCGGCGAGGGGGCTGCCCATTGCTAGACCATCTGGCTGTATATACATTTTCCCATTAAATGTGAAATAATTGTATTTTAATATGACCTTAAGCAAACCAATAAGTTCAGCAATCTGAGTTTCACTTAGTTTTTTATGCTTAAAAAGATTTTCTTTTACAAGGCCTATGGTTTCATCAACCGGGACATTTGTATAGAGGCTGACGATGTCGAAGGACACAATCTTGCAAGATTCTCTTAATATATGTTAAACTCTAATCTTGACTTATGTGTATACCTTTCATATAAAACACGATGTTCATTTTCCTCAGGCCGCCTTCTGAAGAAGATAGGTTTAAACCTATCGAAACCTAGGTAAAGATTACTTTATCCTTTGCAACTGGTCGGCTGTTTTTAATCTATTTACGTGGAACCGTTGCTGTTGCACAGCTATGTTTAAAATAATATATATAAATAGTGATAATATTAATATTACTGACATTTTTGTGTCCTACACATGCAACTACATTGTCCAAAAGAAATGATTTTAAGCTAGATTTAAAACTTGATCTGCTACCTGCCAGACACTTTATGTTGTTGGACAAATGATCAAAGATATTTGTTGGTGACTAATTTAAAAATTCCTGCACTTCCAAATGCCAAATATCGGTGCCCCATCCTGTTGGTAAGTTAAGCCATTCGAATCAGTCTCCAACTGTGGGAAAAATAAGTTCTCAAGCATATCGAGATATGTGCTCCCTGTAATAGTGTTCCTGCCAAAGAAAAATGGACCATACACAATTTCCCATGAAACTGCAAAAAACACATTAAATTTTAGAGAGTCTCTTTCATGTTGTACAACTTCATATGGTTGTTGTGTACCCCATGCTCTCAAAATGTGATGGTTCACCTTTCCATTTAAATGGAATGTTGTGTCGTCACCAAACGCTAAGTGTGGAAGAAAACTGTCATCCTCCATCTTGCGAAGAACGAAATTACAGAACTCCACACTTTGTTGTTTGTCATCCATCTGCTGTCACCGAGCGGTTCTAGGCACTTCAGTCCAGAACCACGCGCCTGCTATGGTCGCAGGTTCGAATCCTGCCTTGGGCATGGATATATGTGCTGTCCTTAGGTTAGTTAGCTTTAAGTAGTTCTAAGTGTAGGAGACTGATGACCTCAGTGTTAGGTTCCATAGTGCTTAAAGCTACTTGAACTTGTTGTTTGTCAACTTCACGAAGAGCTTGCTGGAGCTGCATTTTGTATGGTTTCATGTGTGAAAGTCGACACAATACATGTCAGACGGACATCGGGGGCATATTGAGCTGCATGGTGAATGGATTTCTGCGGACTCCTTGTGAAACTATGGCCAATGCATTCGACGTCTGCATCAAACACTCAGGGATGGCCCAGCGATTTGCGTTTGCACAAACAGTCTATTTCTCAGAATTGTTCATGCCATCATCTAATGCTCTGTGCTGTAGGAGGATCCACACAATACCTAGTACGAAATTCACGCTGAACAGTTATTACTGACAGTCACTGCGCAAAATGTAGAACACAGAATATTTTCTTTTGTACCGACACCATTTTTACAACAACTGAAGTGGATGCACACTGCTGTTACCTAGTGGGAACCGTATAAAATTCGAGAGTTTGCTCTTTCCAATAGCACATTGCTCGCACCGTATCTCAAATAACATAATAGTTATGATTTTTTTAAAATTGGATGATTCTTTTTGATAACCCTATATTTCGTTTCCTCTGCCATAATCTGTACTAACAACTGGCTTCCTAATTATGCGAACCAAAGCCAGGGGTCATGTTACAAAAAAGGTGGTGGTTTGATTGTAACCCTGCTGATAACTCCATAACTTGAGGCTGACTCGCTAGGCACTGGCAAGGAATTCATCTTTGCATTGAATGAAAAGCCGACGTGGTTGGCATAGAAGTAACAGTCATAAGTTTTGATGCAGCTTGTAATGTGAAAGCAGGTGCAGAAGTACTGTTATGCATGATCACATCGAGTGGCACCAATGTATGTGTTAACTCACGAAAGATTTATTTCCTCATATAATTTAATTACACAGAAGTATGCGGTTTGCATGATATTCAGTGTCAGCGAGACAAAACAAGGAATAACTATATAATCAGAAACAATGAAGAAACACAATGTGGCATAGAACCATGGAACTCTCATACAGTCTGCAGCACTGTACCACAAGATGTATATAATGGAGTGACTACAAGGGATTTAATTGACCATAATTAAAATCCTGTAAAATACAACAATATAACTCTGTAGTAAAAATAAATGATTATAAGGAATTACTGAATGCTAGAATAACATTTGTATCGCACTGCTTAAGAAATTTTTGTCACTTCATGAAGTATTTATTTGTTTAGCTGAAGACTAAGCCCATTATTTTGGTATGACTTTTCATGTATATAAAGAAATGCTTCTAAGTCTGTGCTGCCAAATGAACCAAAGCAGAATGAGAGCATATACACTTAGTGGCACTTGCTGAAGCTTGTAGACAAATGTGGCCACAGGGACATGTTGCAAGAAAGTTAAATGCCTTTTAACTTCCGTAACTTATGCTTAAACTGGCATGACATTGTACAAGTTGGGTGTTTCCAAATGTAAGTTACTTACGTGGTTGGTAGTGGGGGTATGAACATATAAGTAATTCGTGTTTGTGGAAACCTGGCTTTAAGAGCCCCACATATGGGTAACATACCACAGTGATTCGTTGCATAAGCAACCGATTACTACATATATCGCTCGTGTGTAGGCAAATAGCAGCGATCGATCACTGATTGATGAGTGCATGGAAATCCCAACTAATCTTATGGATTCCATGATAGTTGTGCTTGCAATAGGCCACTTGGTTGGTTGCAGTGACGTGTGAAAATACGGCTGTGACCCGTTTCTCTAGTTATTAAGTGTGTCATGCAATTTTGTATCGTTTAACTTTGCCAAGGTTCAGGGGACCACAAATTACTCTAAGAGGTGAAGTGAGAACAGAGTTGTCATTTATATGAAGAAGTAGTACAAAATACACCTTCTGAATTTGCTGTTACTAGCATTTTGAACCTTACATTGTAGAAGTAGTATTAATTAGAATTTCACAGTAATTGTCACAATGCAGTGGTTGAATCCGAGTTATTTATTAACCATTTCCAAGCAATATTAAAGTTTTTAACTTCTAAACAGAATGACATATAATATTAAATGGACATTTAAGTTTAAATGTTTAGGGAATATCTATTATACAGCTACAATCAAATATCTTGTCACTTCATATAATCTAATTCTCCCTCATATAATTTAAAGCAGGCATTTTAGTAATCAGTAGTGCTGCTATTGACAACATTTCTACAGACCCATTGAGCTTCGAAAACAAACTGTGGAAGTACTTGGAGTTCAACTATGATACTAAATAATGGGGAAGGAACTGAGGATTAACGAACGAAAAATCAGTTGTATTAACACTGGAAGTTGTACACACCCCACTTGGCGTTAGTGAAAAATTTAATGTATTCTGTACAGTTGCCCACAGTTCCCAAGAAAAGCATTTCAAAACAAGTTTAATGAATTCCATTTCCCATTTTTTAAATTTATTTTTGTAAGTATTTGTAGGGATATGGAGATCAAGTGTGACTGCTGCTAAAAACAGAGCAGAACTTGGAACAGTGGCAGTCATAACACTAGTTGAAATTGCTTGGCGTATTGCTTGTGTGTGGCAGGTTTGAGGCGAGTAAGAACACTCACTTTAAAAAAAAAATATCTGACTTGTCATCAATCATTTGCAACTTGCAGTGTCAGCAGATGACAAAGTCAAAACTTTTGAAGTGTTGTTCTGATTTAATAAGTGGACTCCTTAGTGATATATGTAATGCTTTGCTGGTTTTACAGTGATTTTTTCCAGGCAGATTGAAATACGCAATTGTCAAACATCTTCATAAGAAAGGGGACAAGAGTGACTTAAATAATTATACACCAATCTCATTGCTGACTTCATTTTCTAAAATATTCGAAAAAGTTATGTATTCAAGAGTAGTCTCTCATGTAAGTGAAAATAATTTACTCAGCATGTCACAGTTCGGATTCCAGAAGGGTTACTCAACTGAGAATGCTATCTACACATTTACCAATCAAATAGTACAAGCCCTAAATAACAAAATATTTCCAGTTGGTAGTTTATGTGTCCAAGGCATTTGACTGTGGATCATGTCACACTCTTACAAAAACTCAGGTTTTATGGAACTGAAAGGTCTACACACAGCTGGTTTGAATCATACTTACCGAACATAAAGCAAAAAGTTGTGCCGAATAACACAAATTATGTTGGGAGGGTGGTAAATTCTAGCGAATGGGGAGTTATCACAAAGGAAGTCCCACAGGGTTCAATTTTGGGTCCTGTGGTGTTCCTTATTCATGTGAATGACCTCTCATTTAACGTTCAGCAAGCAGAACTAGTACGTTTTGCAGATGACACGAGTGTTATAATAAATCCCATTCCAGAAAAAGAAGCTGAAGTATTGTTAAGGATGTCTTTCAAAGAATTATTAAGTGGTTCTCAGAAAATCGACTCCCTTGATTTTGAAAAAAACTCACTATATCCAGTCCTGTACACCAAATAGAGTCATGCCAACAATTGCTGTAGCAAATGAACAAGGCTGAGTTAAAGGGTAGATTTCTCCAAATTTTTGGGTGTTCTCATTGATGACAACTTGAACTGGAAGAAGCATATTACTGAGCTTCCCAAACAATTAAGTTGAGCTTCTTTTGCTCTTTGTATAATCGCTAGTCTAGGTAACAAACAAATCAGCCTCCTAATGTACTTTGCATATTTCCACTCAATAATGTTTTATAGAATAGTTTTCTAGAATAACTCACCACTTAGACATAAAGTATTGCTTGCACAAAAGAGAACAGTGAGAATAATTAGTGATGTTCATCCAAGGATGTCATATAGGCACCTATTCAAGGAGTCAGGTATTTTAAATGCACCATCACAGTACATATATTCGATAATTAAATTCGTTATAAATAATCCATCTCAATTTGTGAAGAACAGTGACGTTCATATGTACAACACTAGAGGGAAAAATGACCTTTCCTATCCATTATTGAAACTGTCAGTTGCTCAAAAAGTGCAGGAATTTATAAATCGAAGGATTACTGAACGATGGGTGACTTGCACTGGACCAAATGATTCAGTCTTACATTATTGGCCTCCTAGGTCGCCAGACCTGACTGTATGTGATTACTTCTTGTGGGGGTTCATAAAAGACTCTGTTTATGTGCCTCCATTACCAACAATAATGAATGAACTGAGACACCACATAACAGCAGCTGTGGAATCTGTAACCCAAGACATGCTCGCTGCAGTATGAGAACAATTTGAATACCACATTGAGATATGCTGTGCATCTTAATGGTGCATATTGAACATCTATAAAAAGGTATGAAAAACTTTGAGATTCCTGTTCATCAAAAAACAAAATTCAGTCTATTTGCTTACTAGTTTCAGAAATATAGACGTGCCAAATCGGATGATTTTTTTTATACACACTGTAGAGTTATGTGGGAGCTGCCTTAATGGAAGATTTTGCTGCATAAGTCCAAGACATTCTCGCTACACCTCCAGAAACTGAATGATATGCTGCCATAAAGAATACACTGATTATGCGACTGCCCCAGTCTGAAACTAAACGTCTGGGAAAGCTTTTATGAACAGAGGAATTAGGCGAAAGAACTCAGCCACAACTGCATCATCGCCTGTGTACTCTTGCAAATAATATCATCAGTGACTATGTATCACGCAGTATATGGCTATCCTGACTACTGGAGGATGTGCAGAATATTTCAACAGTACTCCGCAGAGACTTGAATGCAACAGTAAAAACAGCTGATTGGATAGTTGAAATGTACCAAACAACAAGCATCACAATGATGACGACTGCACAGGAGAAAACATCTCAGCGACTTTGATGACATTACAGTCTCATCTAGTTGAGCTGACAATACAAGTGACTGCACTACAAAAAACACACAAAAACATTGCACATGTCTCCAATCATGGAGTCAAAATCATTCACCAGACACACTCAATGTACGGCTCAACCACAGAAAATTTGGGAAAGATGCACAGAAGTGTATTCCACCAAATGAAGCAAATCATGATGCTGATACAGTCGCAGCTACAACCATGTCTATTATGGCCCACAGCACTGAAGTGCAGTACCTAATAGACCAGAGTGGAAATATCAGTATGTCCCATGACCAAGTTACCATGTCACTGTCAGGATGATACTTGCATGTAAGCTGCAAATGATATGAAGATTATAACATATGGGAATATCATTTTACTGCTCAACCTCAGACTGTGTCATACCTTTCAGTGGCGGTTTACTGTGGCTGGTGTATCACACCTTATACTAGGAACAGACTTCCAGGTGCCCTAGAATCTGGTACCGGACCTATGTCAGCAGTAATTAAGCAATGAAACAACGAACATGACTGCAAAAAGTAAGGTGAACAACATTGCTACTATGACAGTCAGAGTGATTGCTAGGGACACAATATATACATGACTACCAAAAAATTTCCCAGTGATCACAAGGAATATATAACGTTAGCACCTGTCAAACACTCGACAATTCATCATATCCTCACTAACCCAGATCCACCAACTTATACACGCCCTCGACATTTAGCACCCAATAAATTACAAATTATCAAACAGGATTTTCGTAGCATGTTAGATCACAGTACATGCCGCTCTTCAAGTAGCAGCTGTAGCAGTTGCTCTGTAAGTGAAACACAAACAGAAGAACGGTTGATGCCCCTGCAGTGATTCAATGTGAGAACCATTCTAGACAGATATTGTGTGTTACATATGAGGATTTCTCTTTTGGGATACAAGGCAAAACGATTTTTTCAACAACATACTATCAAATTCCAGTTACTCTGGGTCAACAGAAACCTTCGATCTTACTCGTCGGCTTTGACCCGTGACGTAAGCGTGTTGCGGTGTGTGACGTCATTATGGCGCGGAGTTTGTTTTGCGATTGTGGCGTGTTTGTAGATGTCTTGTTTTTGTTTGTGGTGCTCTCTGGTGGTGTGTTCATGGTTTTCGTTTGTTTTAATTTAATGCTCATTGCTGTACGTCGGGTGAGTTTGTTATTGAGTGTATTTGGATGTGGTTTTTTGTTTAGGAATGGATATGAAAGACCGCCTTAATAGTGTTCGGTTGAGGGCGATGATGGGCGACACAGCGTTAGAACTTATCAAGGGGCTGTGGATAAAATGTATAGGCTGAAAGTGGTTAGTTAGGGTGCATTTGTGTGTGATTGTGGTGGCCAATCTAGTTTCTGGGGCTGGAACTTTTTTGAGGTAAGTTCCGTTTTTTTTTTTGTTTTTGATGTATGTTTTGTGTCAACAGAAATATCTGATCTCACGCGTCGGCTTTGACCCGTGACGTTAGGGACCTACACACTGATCTGTAGCGTAGCACTGAATACGAGGTTAGGTCGGGAATTTTTTTTTTGGCGGGGGGGGGGGGGTCAGGGGGGGGCGCAGCCCCCCCCCTGCCTGGCCTCGAGTACCACTTGTTTATTATTATCTTTGTTTGTTATCAATGTTAGCAGATTGTTCTTGTGAAACCTTTGTGTCTTTTATGGTCAGGTCAACGGAATTGTTCGATCGTAATTTATGTGATCGCAAGCTGTTGTAGATGTATGTAGGTGTAAGGGAAGTGTTGGTTTTTTAGGTTGGTGTTGGGGGATGTGATCGGTAGGTTCTGTTGAGCTATATAGGTCAATGGAAGTGTTCGATCGTAATTTATGTGATCGGGAGCTGTTGTAGATGTATGTAGGTGTAAGGGAAGTGTTGGTTTTTAAGTTTTGTATTGGGGGATGTGATCGGTAGGTTCTGTTGAGCTATATAGGTCAAGGGAAGTGTCCGATTCTGGATAGGAATCTGTTTTTTTGTATTTGGTCAGTTTTGTAATGTTGATTTATTTCGTTGTATTGCGTGGTTGTGTATGGCGGTCGGTGGCTACATTTGTGTATATTTAGTTTGTCCCCACCCAAAAACCCCTAATTTCCCACGCTTGTCCCGTTAGAGTCATTAGGCTTTTTGTGAAACTTGTGTATTTCAGTGTTTATAATACATATGCGATGTTTTTATATCCGCCATATTGGAATTGTTGTTTATGGTCGTTTCCGCTACATTTGTGACGTCATGGGTCAAAGCCGACGGGTAAGATCGGACGCTTCTGTATTTCGTAGCATGTTAGATCACAGTACATGCCGTTCTTCAAGTAGCAGCTGTAGCAGTTGCTCTGTAAGTGAAACACAAACAGAAGAACGGTTGATGCCCCTGCAGTGATTAAATGTGAGAACCATTCTAGACAGATATTGTGTGTTACATATGAGGATTTCTCTTTTGGGATACAAGGCAAAACGATTTTTTCAACAACATACTATCAAATTCCAGTTACTCTTGAAGATGTTTCCAAGACAGCGGTCAACACGCCGTTTGGTTTATTCAAGTTCACATGAATGGCATTCTGTTCTATAATACAGTGCAGACTTCTTAGTGATTCATGGACCAGATAATGTGTGTTCTAGAATTTTGCTATGGATATATAAATGATATTCTCGTTATATCTGCATCTGAAGAGACATATATACAACATTTGACGAAGCTGTTTGAACGTTTCATGCATAACGACTAATAGTTCAAATGGCTCTGAGCACTATGTGACTTCTGAGGTCATCAGTCGCCTAGAACTTAGAACTAATTAAACCTAACTAACCTAAGGACATCACACACATCCATGCCCGAGGCAGGATTCGAACCTGCGACTGTAGCGGTCGTTCGGATCCAGACTGTAGTGTCTAGAACCGCACGGCCACTCCGGCCGGCGACTAATAGTGAACCAATCAAAATGATGTTTTGGCTTCAAGGAAGTCCAGTTTCTTTGCTACACAGAGGAGGCACATGGCATCCGAAAACCACAAGACAAGATCAAAGCCAAACATGCGTACCCACAGCCAGTTTCAATTCGGGTGTTGTGGCATTACCTTGGTACAAAAAATTTCTACCACCAGTTTGTGTCGTATGATGCATCAATAATAGCACCACTGAATGAACCCTTGAAGGGTGCACATAGGCCAAACGATAAACTGTAATGGACACATAAGGCAGACTCTGCTTTGAATGTCAACAAAACAGCGACAGTGGATGCACCTCTACTAGCACACCCTGTATCAAATGCGCCATTAACATTAATGGCCAATTCTTCTGCTAAAGTAGCTGGAGCAGGATTGCAGCAGAGGATAAACCAGTGTTGGCAACTACTTGCTTTGTTTAGCCAAAAGTTGCCAGCCTCACAACAGAAGTGGGTGACATACAATCGTGTGCTGTCCTCAGCCTATGTTGCAGTAAAAAATTACAAGCATTCTTTGGAAGTCCCCCATTTCAGTATCTTTACAGCCCACAAGTCTTTGACTTACACCTTCAAACTGATGCCAAGCAAGGTATCACCAAGACAACAGAAGCATATTGACTACATTGAGCAATTTACAACTAACATCATATATGTGCAAGGCAAACTTAATGTACCCACTGATGCATTCTCTCGGATTGAGGCAGTGGATGTAATTGAGCATACATTAGTGCACTTCGAGGCCATGGTTGCAGCTATCAATTTTGATGCCATTTGTCTTGTGCCACGAGACAATGAGGAGCTGTATATACTGCTTGTGCAACAATCAGGTTTCCAACTACAAAGAGTGACAATACCAGACAGAAACAGTGAGTTATACTGCAATGTCACCAAGCTGAAGCCTCGACCATTTGTTCTGCAGCAATTTCGAGCCCAGGCAATCGCTTCACTACACTATCTAGCACATCCCACAATCCTAGGAACCACGAAGAAGCAGGTTAAATGATGTTTCAGCTGTCCCAGCATGAATGTCGACTGTATATTGCATGTCTGTCAATGTACAGCCTGTCAAAAGAACGAAATCACATGACACGTTAAGGCAATACTAGGCACATTTAAACCGCCTAACCAGCGATTTGACAATGCCGACATGGATTTGCCAGCCCACTATCAGCGTCCAAAGGCTGTAGTGACTGCCTTACGATCGTGGACAGATACTCAAGACATCACTGCAGAGACTGTGGCAAAACCGTTTTTCAAAGGCTTGATTGCGTGTTTTGACATACAGTTGAGAATATTGACAGATTAAGGACGCCAGTTTGAGACATTCCTTTTTAAGACCCTTGTCACATTGTTAAGTGTCAAGCGAACAAGGATCACCACTTCTCATCCTGCAGCAAATGGTGTAGGAGAACACCGACAACTGAAATCAGCCCTTCAGTGTCACCCAAAAGACAAGAGGACAGAAACACCAATGATTGTTTTGCTAATACTGGGAAAAGCCTTCAAGCTTGACCTCCAATTCACAGTGGCAGAGTTGGTTTATGGCCTATCATTATGTCTGCCTGGAGAGTTCATCCATGATATGGGAGATGAAACCACCAGTGTCAGACTTCAGGACCAAGTTTCGATCCCATATACATCAGTTTCGTCCATTACAGCCTTGGGAACAAAGTGGATACCACATGTTTGTCTTTGCAGATTTAGCCACCTGTTCACATGTGCTATTATGTAATGACTCGACACACAAACCACTACAGCCCCCATGTGGAGTTCGATATACAGTAATTAGTCCCATGGTGTACCTATAATGGTTGTTCTTGATTGTATCAAACCAGCATTTCAAGTTCACAGCCAACATAAAATGAACTGGCAAAGAGAAGCATGGAAGAGGAGAGGCAGCAACTAAAGATCTTCCCAGATGGAAAGCTACAAAGGAGCCTTGATGAACATCGGATGTTGCCACGTACGTATCATCGACAGTTGCTACCATGCCACAGCTACAGCTACAAGAACACACCGATCCCAAGGAGAAGCCCCAGGTTACAAGAAAGGCATGACAACCTGATCTGGAAGACACACAAAGTTTAATGAGAAGTATTGCTGACACTGTGGTGGGGAACTGTGTAATAACTCCCACTATATACATTCCAGGATATAATGATGTAGACTGCATGAGAGTGCCATGTGCCATGGTTACATGAGGCATAGTATTTATTCCTTGCTTTTGGTTATATAGTCACCTTGTTTTATCTCATCGGCACTAAATGTCATGCAAAACGCATACTTCTGTATAATTTATTTATACTTGAAAATAAATCTTTTCAGAAGTTAACCACAATCTAAAGCCACAAATAAATTACGTATATCTACTTCACTGCAATATTTACACTCAGTGACTTAAGTCAAAAATTATTATTATTACACTGGAATAAAAAATATCTTTACAACAATGGTATTGATTTTTCTACAGTAATATCAATCTCAACAAATTCACACTCTCAGTTAAAATATTCCTCAAATCTGTATGTCACTTCAAACAGTGCTGTTACTTTATTACCAATAAATAATTATAAGGAATTGGTGAATGTTATAGCTGATCCCTGACAGTTGCAGTGGGCTGGGTGCAGCAGCCACAGGCCTACCCCGTTATGGAAGGTGATTTTGTAAATGTCTCTATGCCCCAGTGATGTCACAGCTCTGTAAAGAACTACTGTTTTCATCTGCAGTCATTAGTGCTTAGCAGTTGACAGGTAGCAACAGTAGTATTAGCTTTCAGGGTCTTGTTACACCATCTCAACTAAAGAATGTCGCTTTGGTTAAGAAAATTATGCCACTTTATAAAGTATTTATTTATTTAACTGAAAAATAGTCCCATTATTTTCATGACAATAAGTGTTCATACATAAAAACAGGCGACTCAAGACACATACAGTGCAACGAACGAATAGCAGACCCACTTAGCGACAGTTGCTGAAGCCCAGAGGCAATGGTGGGGGAAGCGACACCATTTAAGGCGCGTGCTCACTAGTAAGTAAACATCCGCAAGTCGCCTGCAGAAGCTACTTCTATAAGTTATTTGATGTGGAAACACACCAAATAAGTCGATTTCTGCAGGTTTCGCCGACTTGCAGAAGTAGCCTCCACAAATTATTGGAAGCAGTTTCTTGCATCTTGCTGCAAGAAATAGTTGAGCTTACCAAGTTTCTGGAAGTTTTTCTCATACGTGAAGTTTTGTGTGTTCAGTACCATACGAATATGTCAGTATCGAAATGAAGAATGGCAAAAAAGTAGATGGACGTGGACCACCATCAACCAAGGACTTACGAAATGAATTTACTGGTACTTCGTTTCATCAAAAGGGAAGTAGAATGGCAGTAAAGACATATTTAAATTAAAACTGACTTTTTAATATTAGCATAAACATAAATGTGTTACATTTGTAATAAATTAAATAAAAGAACGAAGTTTTTCGCGGCGGCACTTATGTATAAAATATTCTCGGTATTCTTGCCGCGTCAGTTCTAGATAAAATCTCGAGCTTTAGACGATTACCTCCATCGTCATCGTCAGGAGCTGACTGTCTCTACTGCTGCTATGGTAGCCTCTATATAGCCCGAAGACGGCTTCTGATTGGTCGGATTCTGATTGGTCGGCGATTACGTGCTGCTGTCTCAGACGGGGTCACTGTGGCGCCACCGCTTCCGTTTAAACGTAAACCTTGGAAGGAACGTCTCTGCTGCTTCTCTGCATCAAGCGCTCGTTTCCACACACAGCTCAGATGGTATCCGCTATCGCGGTTAAAGTTCTTTTGGCTCATTCTGATTTCAACAGCCTCCTTAATAACAGAATCCCAGTACGTGGAGGCATGGGACAGAATTTTAGTTTCATCGAACAATATTTTGTGTTTGTTCGTGAGGCTGTGCTCCGCAATTGCCGATTTCTCAAGCTCTCTATTTTTAATGTAGCGTTGGTGTTCTGCACAGTGGTCGGAAACGGTACGAATAGTCTGACCTATATAATTGCTTCCACACTCACAGGGTATGGAAGCAATTATATAGGTCAGACTATTCGTACCGTTTCCGACCGCTGTGCAGAACACCAACGCCACATTAAAAATAGAGAGCTTGAGAAATCGGCAATTGCGGAGCACAGCCTCACGAACAAACACAAAATATTGTTCGATGAAACTAAAATTCTGTCCTACGCCTCCACGTACTGGGATTCTGTTATTAAGGAGGCTGTTGAAATCAGAATGAGCCAAAAGAACTTTAACCGCGATAGCGGATACCATCTGAGCTGTGTGTGGAAACGAGCGCTTGATGCAGAGAAGCAGCAGAGACGTTCCTTCCAAGGTTTACGTTTAAACGGAAGCGGTGGCGCCACAGTGACACCGTCTGAGACAGCAGCACGTAATCACCGACCAATCAGAATCCGACCAATCAGAAGCCGTCTTCGGGCTATATAGAGGCTACCATAGCAGCAGTAGAGGCAGTCAGCTCCTGACGATGACGATGGAGGTAATCGTCGAAAGCTCGAGATTTTATCTAGAACTGACGCGGCAAGAATACCGAGAATATTTTATACATAAGTGCCGCCGCGAAAAACTTCGTTCTCATATTACTTTCCTCTACGGGGAGGACATCACACGCCAGGTTCGTCAACTGGAGAAGCTGCGCGTCAAATATGCACAGTTGCGGAGTAATTTGGCATTTCTGCAACGCTGTCGCGATAAGGAGAGTGTGCCTAAGTTTGCTGTGGTTAAACACCATATCAAGTCGGTTGGAATGAAGAATATATTACAGAAGACAAGTCGGGCGATCGTCAGAGAAAGATTACGACACACAAGGTACGAACTGGATCTTAATGCACGAAGCTTATACAGCTGCCATCTTTTGTTATCTACAGTTCTCTCGCCGTTTGACTGGGAGTGGGTCGATATGACGACGGCTGCTCATCAAAGAGCTCATCTTAGCAATACATCTGCTAGACAAGCAAACAAATTTGAGCGTCTTGTAGCTGTGCAAAGATCAGAGTCAGCGCATGAAACAGCACGCACTGTCGTCAACCTGTCGGGCAAGAACCTGGACAAAGGAGCCATCTCGGCCCTTAATAAAGGTTTGAACTTTGCTCCTACACCACGTACTATACCCATCGTGGATCTTATCAGTGGAGTAGAACAGGCTGTGCGGCATCTTGCACAGGACGACGCCGACGAAGTGAGACTTGTTACCAGTCGCTTTTTGGCCTCAGCTAAGCCTCCCAGGTCTAATATCAGTAGAGAGGAGAGGGAGAGGCTCCGTTTACTTCAGAAGGATGAAGATCTTGTCATATTACCAGCTGACAAAGGAAATGCCACCGTGGTCCTTATTACTACCGAATATCATAGAAAAATGACTTCACTGTTGGAGGACAGTACGTATAAGTGTCTTAAACGGGACCCAACTTTGACGTACAGCAGAAAAACCATGAAGTTACTGAAGAATTCCGGGCTTCCAGACGATATTACAAAAAATCTCAGAGTCCGAGCTCCTCGACTGCCTAGGTTGTACGGACTACCGAAGCTCCATAAGGATAATGTTCCCATGAGACCTATTGTCAGTGCAATTGGTTCTCCTACTTATAAGCTGGCCAAATACTTAACAAAGTTGATGACTCCTATAGTTGGCCGGTGTGAACACATCAAAAACTCCCAGATGTTCATTGAGAAAATCAAAGATATTAGAGTTGGTCCAAATGACATTTTAGTCAGCCTGGATGTGGTGTCGCTGTTCACAAAAGTTCCTGTGGAGGACACTTTGAAAATGCTGGCGGATCTCTTTCCTCCTGAAACTATAAAATTGTTCCGGCACGTGATGACGACCACCTACTTCTTGTATGGTAATAAATTTTATGAAATGACAGACGGTATGGCAATGGGCTCTCCGTTGTCTCCATCATTGGCTAACTTTTTTATGGAGAATTTTGAAGAACGTGCACTAAATTCGGCTCCCCTCCGTCCGTCCTTATTTTATCGTTACGTTGACGATACATTTATGATCTGGCCACACAGCGAAGAAGCTCTTAAAGAATTCATTGAACACATGAACAGCATCCATTCGAACATCCAGTTCACTGTCGAGATGGAGAAGGAAGGGAGACTGCCTTTCTTAGACGTTTTAGTACAACGACAGACGGACGGGCGTCTTGGCCACTCTGTATACCGTAAGCCGACGCATACCGATTTATACCTGAACGCACAGAGTTTCCATCACCCTGCTCAGAAGAGAGCCGTTTTGAACACGTTGGTATATAGAGCCAAAACTGTTTCTGACGAGGACCACTTAAGGTTCGAGATTAATCACCTAAAGAACGTGTTCCGAAAGAACAGCTATACTGCACGCGATATAAAGGCAGCGTTCTCCAAAAGAAGGAAACGTGATAATGCTGCAACCTCACAGGATGAAACACTGATTGCGGTTCTTCCTTTTTGTGGCGCAATTTCCAGCAAAATAGGAAGAGTCCTGCGTAGACGTGGTATTAGACCGATTTTTCGTCCTCCTAAGAAAATTAAGGAGATGATGCGCCCTGTTAAGGACAATCTCGACCTCAGGGTCCCCAGTGTTTATAATATACCCTGTGAGTGTGGAAGCAATTATATAGGTCAGACTATTCGTACCGTTTCCGACCGCTGTGCAGAACACCAACGCCACATTAAAAATAGAGAGCTTGAGAAATCGGCAATTGCGGAGCACAGCCTCACGAACAAACACAAAATATTGTTCGATGAAACTAAAATTCTGTCCCATGCCTCCACGTACTGGGATTCTGTTATTAAGGAGGCTGTTGAAATCAGAATGAGCCAAAAGAACTTTAACCGCGATAGCGGATACCATCTGAGCTGTGGGTGGAAACGAGCGCTTGATGCAGAGAAGCAGCAGAGACGTTCCTTCCAAGGTTCACGTTTAAACGGAAGCGGTGGTGCCACCGGCGCACACAGTGACACCGTCTGAGACAGCAGCACGTAATCGCCGACCAATCAGAATCCGACCAATCAGAAGCCGTCTTCGGGCTATATAGAAGCTACCATAGCAGCAGTAGAGAGCAATGCTGATTACCCGCAGGCTCGGAAGGCGCGATCCTCCTCAACGTCCCCCCCTCCACCTTCACCTAAATGGAACCCAACTCCCCTGGCGCAGAACCGCCAAGTACCTTGGCGTAACCTTGGACTCTCGTCTTACGTGGAAACCCCACATAGACGAGGTCCACAGGAAGGCCTGCGCCAGAATGTCCATCCTATATCCTATCCTGAACTCAACAAGCTCCCTTCCCTGCCCACTAGCATTAAATGTGTATCAGGCCCTGATTCGGCCAGTAATGGAGTATGCGTGCCCTGTCTGGGGATACGCGGCGAAGCAGCACCTGGACAAACTCCAGAGGCTGCAGAACCGCGCCCTCAGAAGGGCACTGCGCTTACTTCTTGGATTCCCTACAGACGACTTGCACGCCGCAGCCGAAATCCCACTCCTGAGAGAGCGTTTCCAGGATCTGGCAAGGGCCTTCTATGAGGGTTCTTCCAGATCCAGAAACGCACTCATCCACTCCCTAGGTCGGTATGACATGTCCCGCGATAAGCACAAGCGCCCTATGACGATCTTCGACGACTAAGTCGAAGAGAAAATCCCTACACCAAATCCATCATCCTGTTCCTTCCCATATAACAACAAACTTCTCGCCCACCTCAGGCAAGTACCAGACACACTCACAACAATCATCACAAATCACAGACACCAAAAACTACAGAAAAATCACACACACACTTTCACAGGGGAGTAAAAGCCTAAAGGCTACAGACTCCCCCTCACACTTCCCCAAAGAGGGGAAAGCAAAAGATGAGTGCAGGCAAGCAGTAGAGACAGTCAGCTCCTGACGATGACGATGGAGGTAATCGTCGAAAGCTCGAGATTTTATCTAGAACTGACGTGGCAAGAATACCGAGAATATTTTATACAAATTAAATAAAGTTTGCGAAAATCGAAGAGTTGTTAAAAGAGAATCTGTTGGTGATATAACTTGCAGCAATTTTGTATCCTATTTTAGAATGAATTACATTTGTAATAAAAGTAATAAATATTGTTTACAAAATTTAAAGATTAGTTAAAACGTGATTTTTTGGTGATGCAGTGTGCAGAATTTTTGGGCACTTATGCAGTTTAGCAGGTACGGAAAAAATTTTTCATTTTTTTTCAAAATTTGATCGATTATAGTCAAATTTGATACGCTGATTACGAATACGATATTTATTTTCGCCCCAGTCAATTATTTACATCAAAAAAATTGTTTTAATTTTTTTAAAAAATTTTGTATTTTTCAATATTTTGTCGATATAGTGAATTCTGATGTGCTGATTTCGAATATAACATCCATTTTCATTTTCCCTTGACCGTCGGCGATATCTTCTGCCCGATAAGCGCGGCGCTGCCGATGATGCAACATTGCGTAATACACTAACTAATCAGTATTTTCAAATCATAGGCGGCCGCTGCCGCGGCCGCATTCCAAAAAAAAAACTCCCAACCTAACCTCAAGTGGGCTACGCTACAGATCACTTTATTTATGAAAATACAAAGTACAATCACCAACAAACTTTACATATTCACCCACAAAGCTCTCCAAGCCAGATACATTTGGAATGAAAATTTTTTTCCGTACCTGCTAAACTGCATAAATTGATCTGTAGCGTAGCCCACTTGAGGTTAGGTTGGGAGTTTTTTTTTTGGAATGCGGCCGCGGCAGCGGCCGCCTATGATTTGAAAATACTGATTAGTTAGTGTATTACGCAATGTTGCGTCATCGGCAGCGCCGCGCTTATCGGGCAGAAGATATCGCCGATGGTCAAGGGAAAATGAAAATGGATGTTATATTCGAAATCAGCGCATCAGAATTCACTATATCGACAAAATATTGAAAAATAAAAAATTTTTAAAAAAATTTAAAACAATTTTTTTGATGTAAATAATTGACTGGGGCGAAAATAAATATCGTATTCGTAATCAGCGTATCAAATTTGACTATAATCGATCAAATTTTGAAAAAAAAATGAAAATTTTTTTCCGTACCTGCTAAACTGCATAAGTGCCAATTTTTGTATCGTTGCTTCGAGTATTTATTGTACAATAGTTACGAGCTTTTCGAAAACTATATACATTCCCAGAATTTTTTTTTTTTTAATTTCAGCCGCCTTAGGTGATTGTCAAAACCTCGGGTCCTACATCCCGAGAAACGGACGGTGGGACCAATCGGCACATTCGGAAGGTGCAGCTTGCGCATGGTTTATGCTTGTGGGAACCCGGTAAGATGAACCCAACTAGACATATTCATTTTACTGAATATCGCATTCCCAGGAGAGAGAGAGAGAGAGATACGATATGCTAGCCGAATAGTCTCAGAACTAACGGATCACAGCATATTATAATGCTTAAATCAACAGCAAATTCCGAATAGATTGTGGTTTTAGTTCATTAACAGACCTCGACAAGCTAACTCTAGAAAGAGATTAAACCGCGGATCATTCCCTGAACACCATTTTTGATTACACATATAATTCAATTCCCTGCCTGCGACCTTGACGTGTGGAAGTAGACTGTATGAAGGCACAAATCATACCTTTTTCAAATACCATATTCCTCTATCGACTTACGCATCTATCGTAGTGGCCAGCGTCGGGAAGTTTTTCTTATTAGAAACTACTACAAAAACCAACAAAAACTATAATCGAAGTGTTGTATTCTGGAAACGTCAGAGCTGTCCTAGAAAGGGTTAAAAATACCGAAAAATGCTGCTATTATGTTTGTGATGTATCTGTTACACACTGAAAATTATAGTGATATCTGTAATGACTACTTTCATCACTTTTTAACCCACAATGAATGAAAAAATTACAGAAGCAGATAAACTCTACGTTTTAGAGTCATCCGAGTCCAAAAACGTCCAAGTTCTGACCGAAAAATATTATGTTATCACACTGTTATACGTTGGTGAGGAAGTTGCTGTGCAGTAAACTTTGCAATAGACGATCAGCGGCTCGCAACAACTCCACAACTAGAAATGGTTTATGCCGATGAACATGGCTCAGGCGTGAACATAAAATGTATACATCCATGAATACTGATTGCGCGCGAATTGTACCGCTTAAGTAAGGTGAAAAAAATACGATAAAAATTCCGACTAACCTGATGCCATTTGTATCGTCACGCGAATTGATGTACGTTAGCTACATTGTTTACTCTCTGCCCTCTGGACAGCATGGAAGTTTGACCGTTTATTTTTCATGTTTTTCAACTCTTTGTTGGTCGTGATATGTAGATCAACAATTTTCACAGTGCAAAAGCGTGTAGATATTAAATTATGTAGTGGTATACAACAATGGTTTTATTTATTATACTTTCTTGTATGGATAATCCTGATTTAAGTTTTCCGTGATTTCGATAAATAGCTCCAAATAAATGTCAGAGTGCTTCTTTTGAATGGATACGGCCAGTTTACTTCCCCATTTTTGAAACAATCCAAGTCTGTGCTCTGTCTCTAGTGACCACGTTGCTGTCGATATGTTATACCTTAATCTTCTTTCCTTCCTCTGATAACTCTTCAACCAAGATAATATGCTACAGCGTGCGTACCAGTACCCAGTATGACTGTGTGTTCATAATAAGTGTTAGTGTGGTACTGAGTCGAGTATTTTTTGAAAGTTAAGAAATACTGCATCTACCTGACTTGTTACAAATCTTTCAGCACGTCATATTAAAAAAGTGCACGTTGGGTTTAGCATGATCCATGTATTTGGTTTGAGATAGGCCATAATGTTTGATGTTCTGTCATTCTCCAACAGGCGGATATCAAGGAGATCAGGTCATTTCTGCTACCCATCTTACAGGAGGGTGTGACCTGAGGGGCAAAGTTTTCTGTCAGAGAGATAGATGGTATGCTGTGACTTTAAAAGGGGACAATGTGGTCATAAAAATTCTGCATAAAATCCAAAATTTCGAAGAAGTACAACTTATGTTTTTTGTATCAAAGGCAAATTCAGTTGAGAAAACTAATAAATTATAAAACAGAAATGTTGGCAAGTACAAGGTGTCGAAATCTTAGTCTGCTGGTAGGCACGCATAAAAGAAAAAGGGACACATTACCTAGCTTTCAGAACCAGTAGTTCCTTTGATGGGGAGGGCAGAAGGATATGTGGGGAAAACTAAAACAGAAGGGCACACCACTCCAAGCTCAGGCTGAGAGGGACCCACCAAAGATGTCTGCCCTTACTCCTTTTTCCACCTGAAGATAAGAATTGGCCAGCAGTTCTGTATCAACACCAACATAGTTAACATTTATGAATTTAGAAAATGCTTTTGACAGTATTGACTGGACTGCACTCTTTGAAATTCTGAATAGAGGGAATAAAATGCAGGGTCCTAAAGGTTATATGCAACTTGTGCAGAAACCAGGCTGTAGTCATAAGTGTTGGCAGACATAAAAGGCAAGCAGTAGTCTTAAAATGAGTGAAACAGGATTGTAGCCAATCCTCGATGCTATTTCATCTTTGGCCTACATTGAGCAAGTTGTGAAGGAAACAAAGGAGTAATTTGGAAAGGGAATTAAAGTTCAGGGGGAAGAAGCAAAAACTTTAGAGGTTTTCTGAGGACATAGCAATTTTGACAGAGATGACAAATGACTTGAAAGAGCAGTTAAGCAAGAGTCTGTTGAAATGAAGCTATTAGATGAAGCTCAATGAAAGTAAAACAAGTGTGATAGGGTATGCAGTTAAATTAAATCAGGTGATGCAGACAGAATTAGATTAAGAAATGAGACACTGAAAGTAGTCAATGGGTTTTACTATTTGGGCAAAGTATAGAGGATATAATAATATGCACTCAGGCAATAGTGAGAAAAAATTTCTGAAAAAGAGACATTTGTTAACAATGAATATAAATAGAAGGTCTCTTCTAAAAGTAATCCTGAATGGAAGCTAAATGTGGACAGTAAACAGTTCAGTCAAGATGGGAATAGAATGTCTTGAAATATTGTGCAACAGAAGAATGTTAAAAATTATCTGAGTTGATCAAATAATAATGAGAAAGTACTGAACCAAATAGGTGCAAGAGCTGAAAAGGAGAAATTCTCCCAGTAAACTGAAGTCAGTTATTCTCCTTGCTTACAACTGACCTTATATTATGCCTTTTAATTGACTTGACTGTGTCCAGCAGCACACCTATAATACTGCATTCAAACATTACATGACTGTTTTATGTATTCATCTGCATTAACTTACATTTTTTGACATTTAGCACAAGCTGCTGTTCATCACACCAAACAGTAATTCACTCCAAGTCATCCTTTACTTTCCAACAGTCATTAAATGACAATACCTTCCTGTACACTGTAGCAACATCAGCCAACAGTCACAGATTGCTGCTCACTCCGTCCATCAGATTTATTTTTATTTACATGTCAAGTTCCAAATTGAGGAGCTAATCTCCAATGTCATGGAATGTGTAAGTACATGAAATTACAATATAAAGGTAATAACAGATAAAAATAAAATGTTTATGAACCCGAAAAAAGTCAATCCATAAATAAACGCAATCAACAATACAACAAGAATCAGCTTAATTTTTCAAGGAACTCGACAGCATAGGGGTGACCCATTAGGAAACTCTTCAGTTTTGATTTGAAAGCACGTGGATTACTGATAAGATTTTTGAATTCGAGTGGTAGCTTATTGAAAATGGATGCAGCAGAATACTGCACATCTTTCTGCACAAGAGTTAAGGAAGTCCGATACAAATGCAGGTTTGATTTCTGCGGGGTATTAACTGAGTGAAAGCTGCTTGTTCTTGGGAATAAGCTAACATTGTTAACAAGAAACGACAGTAAGTAATATATATATTGAGAGGCCAATGTCAAAATACCCAGACTCATGAACAGGAGTCGACAAGGGGTTAGTGAACTTACACCACTTATTCCCCAAACCACCCATTTCTGAGCCAAAAATATTCTTTTAGAATGGGAAGAGTTAGCCCAAAATATAATTCCATATGACATAAGTGAATAAAAATAAGCAAAGTAGACTAATTTTCATGTTGAACGATCAGAAACTTAAGATACCGCTCAAATAGTAAAAATGGCAGCATTAAGTCTTTGAACAAGATCCTGAACATGGGCTTTCCATGACTGTTTACTTCTATCTGAACACCTAAAAATTTGAAGTGTTCAGTTTCACTAATCATATGCACATTCTGTGAAATTAAAACGTCAGGTTTTGTTGAATTGTGTGTTAGAAACTGTAAAAACTGAGTCTTGCTGCCATTTAGCGTTACTTTATTTTCTACAAGCCATGAACTTAGTTCATGAACTGCACTATATGAAACTGGGCCAATGTTGCACACAACACTAAAGAATAAGTACTCCAGTGGTAGTGACAACATTCCTGATTTAATTGTAAAGAAATGTGGAGAATCCATTGTAGAACCCCTAACCCACATAATAAATGCATCCTTTACAAATGGAGTTTTCCCTGACCTACTAAAGACTTCTAAAATTACCCCACTTCACAAAAAGGGCTCTAAAACTGATGTAGCCAATTACAGGCCCATAGCACAACTCAGCTCATTCTCAAAAATATTTGAAAAATTATTTTACACCAGATTGGAACATGGACGGTAAATAGTTTGGACAAGAAGAGAATAGAAGCTTTCGAAATGTGGTGCTACAGAAGAATGCTGAAGATTAGATGGGTAGATCACATAACTAATGAGGAAGTATTGAATAGGATTGGGGAGAAGAGAAGTTTGTGGCACAACTTGACCAGAAGAAGGGATCGGTTGGTAGGACATGTTCTGAGGCATCAAGGGATCACCAATTTAGTATTGGAGGGCAGCGTGGAGGGTAAAAATCGTAGGGGGAGACCAAGAGATGAATACACTAAGCAGATTCAGAAAGATGTAGGTTGCAGTAGGTACTGGGAGATGAAGAAGCTTGCACAGGATAGAGTAGCATGGAGAGCTGCATCAAACCAGTCTCAGGACTGAAGACCACAACAACAACAACCAGATTGGAAGACTTTACTAATAAACTATCCTTATTGACAAAACACCAGCATGGTTTTAGAAAGCAAAAGACAACTACCACAGCTATTTATGAGTATCTCAACAAAACCTTAAAAGCACTGGATAATAAGGAAATCACTACTGGTGTCTTTTTAGATTTATCCAAAGCCTTTGATGTAATTGACCATACCATACTCCTTAAGAAGTTAGCAAATAAAGGTATAAGAGGAATTACAAACAAATGGTTAGAATCCTACCTGTCAAACAGATTTCAAAAAGTTGAAATTAATTTTGAAAAAAAGAATACAACCACCCATCGATCTACTGTCCACTCCTCTGACACAATGCCCATTAGATATGGTGTGCCACAAGGCTCAATCCTGGGACCCATACTGTTTCTGCTATACATTGATGATATAAGCACGAAGCTTGCTACAGGACATACCACACTATCTGCCGCTGACACAAGTATACTAATAACAGGTACTGATACAGAGGACCCTAACCTAAAAATTAAACCGCTTATGTCGTCACTCAGCAAATGGTTCAACGAGAACAAACTGATTATAAACATACAGAAAACAACGTACATCAACTTCAGACTCTCATCCCAAAAACAAGAAATGCCTGATGTGATTCTAAATAACCAAGAGCTTATGTGTGTGGACTCTGTCAAGTTTCTTGGCATATGGCTTGAAGGAAATCTTAAGTGGGAGACTCACACAAATTATATCTCAAAAAAGCTCTCAACTGTGTGTTACATTTTAAGAATACTCAAAAAATCAGTCACAAAATCTGTTCTCATACATGTATATTATGCTTACTTCCATTCTACATTACAGTATGGAATCATATTTTGGGGGAACTTACCTGGAGGTAGATATATTTTCAAAATGCAAAAACAGGCAATACGCATAATATGTAATCTAAGACATAACGAATCATGCAGACAACATTTCAAAACAAATGGCATTATGACACTGCCCTCTGCTTACATTTATAATACCGTCTCATTTGTCAAGTCATACCTGTTAAACAATGACTGCACACTAAAATTCAATGGAGATATGGAACTATGCAACAAGGCAGCAATCTGACCTACACATGATTCAGTCCAGAACTACCTGCTACCAAAAAAGTGTTTTAAATGTTGGGATACAAATGTATAATAATTTACCCAATGAAATCAAAGCAACAAAGAACCCAAGAGCCTTCTCACATAAGTTAAAAAAATATCTCTTGGACCATTGTTTTTATGCAGTTGATCATTTTTTTGAAAGCGGTTAAAAATGTAAACAATATGAGAAATGTTCAATTAGGTCTGAAAATTATATACTGTGCATGTCTATAAAATATACTGGATTACTATATACTGTGCATGTCTATGAAATACACTGGACTACTTTACTATTACATTTGTATTGGCTGTTTGTATTTTACCATACAACATTTGTATTTACTGTTTTGTTAAAGATAGCTAACTTCCTCATTGCAAAATAATGTAAAATCAATTTATTAAATATTACTTGTAAATATGTTCCCTTGACGTGTCCAGTATCATATGTACAACCTTACAGTTCTATGATTTGTATTAACTGCTTTGTTTAAGATAGATAATTTCCTTGCTACAAAATAATGTAAATATCAATTTGTAAAAATTTGTATTAGCTGTTTTGTTTAACATAGATAATTTCCTTGCTACAAAATAATGTAAAAATCAATTTGTAAAAATTACTTGTAAATAGCTCTCTTGACCTATCCAATATCATATGTACAGCTGTACAATACTATGATTGCCTGGATCAATAAAAATACAATACAATACAATACAATACATCCTTTAATACCAAGTTCTGTAATACTAGAGGGCATATCATTTATATAAATAAGGAACAGGAGTGGCCCCAACACTGATCCCAGGTGCACCCCCGCCCCGCCCCCCCCCCCCCCCCCCCACTTCACTGTACCCCACTCAGACCCCACATCACAGCCGTTATCAACATTGTGAATAATGACCTTTTGCTGTCTGTAGCTAAATTAAGAGGTGAACCAATTGTAGGTACTCCCCGTATTCCGTACTGGTCCAACTTCTGGAGCAATATTTTGTGATCAACACAATCAAACGCCTTTGTTAAATCAAAAAATATGCCTAACATTCCAAACCTTTTGTTTAACCCATCCAGTATCTCACAAAGAAAAGAGAATGTAGCATTTTCAGTTGTTAAATGACTTATAAAGCCGAACTGTACATTTGACAGCAAATCGTGTGATATAAAATGATGAGTTAACCTTACACACACAGCCTCTTCAATAACTTTAGCAAACACTGATAGCATTGAAATAGGTCTAAAATTGTCTACATTATCCTTTTCTCCCTTTGTATAAAGCAGTTTTACTACTGAGTAATTTAATCGTTCAGGAAACTGACCATTCCTAAAGGAAAAATTACAAATATGGCTAAATACAGGGCTAACATGTGCAGCACATGCTTGCCACTCCATCATATCCATGAGAGTCCTTAGTCTAAAGCGATTTAATTATTGACTGAATCTCCCCATTGTCTGTATCACAGAGGAGTAATTCAGACATCAATCTCAGAAAGGCATTTGCCGAGAAAGTTATATGATTCCCTGCAGAAACTAAAATTTGTTTAATTCACCAAAAAATGATTGTTAAATACTGTACATATGTCTGATTTATAATTAACAGAAATATTTTTATTAAGAACTGACTTTATATCGTCAACCTCGTGCTGTTGACCAGACACTTCCTTCACAACTGACCATATGGTTTTAATTTTATCCTGTGATTTAGCTATTCTATTTGCATACCACATACTCTTTTCCTTATTAATAACATTTTTAAGCACCTTACAGGTCTGTTTGTAATGGGCTACTGTAGCTTGATTGTGACTACTACTAACATTTTGATACAACTCCCACATTGTTCTGCATGATATCCTTATCCCACTAGTCAGCCACCCAGGCCGCCTACTACTGATAGTACCCTGTTTCGAACGTTCTAATGGAAAGCAAATCTCATAGAGCATGAGAAATGTATTAAGGAAAGCATTATATTTATCATATATGTTATAGGCACTATAAACATCTCGCCGCTCTTATTCATTGACAAGGTTTAAAAAACTCTCTATTGCTGTTGGATTAACTTTCCTACATAGTTTGTAATTATATGTGATATTTTTTTGAGTACAAAAGGCTTTTAGTGTTAAAATTTGTTCATCATGGTCTGAAAGTCCATTCACCCTTTTACCAATAGAATGCCCGTCTAGTAATGAAGAATGAATAAAAATATTGTCTATGGCTGTGTTACTGTTCCCCTTCACCCTAGTTGAAAAAAAAAAAAAATACAGTCTGCATCAGATCATATGAATTTACGAGATCTACCAACAGCCTTTTTCTTGCTCCATCATATACAAAATTTATATTGAAGCCACCACATGTAACTAATTTCTGGTACTTCCGACAAAGTGAATCAAGAACCCTCTCTAGCTTGATCAGAAATGCTCTGAAGTCAGAGTTGTTGTTGTTGTCTTCAGTCCTGAGACTGGTTTGATGCAGCTCTCCATGCTACTCTATCCTGTGCAAGCTGCTTCATCTCCCAGTACTTACTGCAACCTACATCCTTCTGAATCTGCTTAGTGTATTCATCTTTTTGTCTCCCTCTACGATATTTACCCTCCACGCTGCCCTCCAATGCTAAATTTGTGATCCCTTGATGCCTCAGAACATGTCCTACCAACCGGTCCCTTCTTCTTGTCAAGTTGTGCCACAAACTCCTCTTCTCCCCAATTCTATTCAATACCTCCTCATTAGTTATGTGATCTACCCATCTAATCTTCAGCATTCTTCTGTAGCACCACATTTCGAAAGCTTCTATTCTCTTCTTGTCCAAACTATTTATTGTTCATGTTTCACTTCCATACATGGCTACACTACATACAAATACTTTCAGAAACGACTTCCTGACACTTAAATCTATACTCGATGTTAACAAATTTCTCTTCTTCAGAAATGCTTTCCTTGCCATTGCCAGTCTACATTTTATATCCTCTCTACTTCAACCATCATCAGTTATGTTGCTCCCCAAATAGCAAAACTCCTTTACTACTTTAAGTGTCTCATTTCCTAATCTAATTCCCTCAGCATCACCCGACTTAATTCGACTACATTCCATTATCCACGTTTTGCTTTTGTTGATGTTCATCTTATATCCTCCTTTCAAGACACTGTCCATTCCGTTCAACTGCTCTTCCAAGTCCTTTGCTGTCTCTGACAGAATTACAATGTCATCGGCAAACCTCAACATTTTTATTTCTTCTTCATGGACTTTAATACCTACTCCGAATTTTTCTTTTGTTTCCTTTACTGCTTGCTCAATATACAGATTGAATAACATCGGGGACAGGCTACAACCCAGTCTCACTCTCTTCCCAACCGCTGCTTCCCTTTCATGCCCCTCGACTCTTATAACTGCATCTGGTTTCTGAACAAATTGTAAATAGCCTTTCGCTCCCTGTGTTTTACCCCTGCCACCTTCAGAATTTGAAAGAGAGTATTCCAGTCAACATTGTCAAAAGCTTTCTCTAAGTCCACAAATGCTAGAAATGTAGGTTTGCCTTTCCTTAATCTATTTTCTAAGATAAGTCGTAAGGTCAGTATTGCCTCACATGTTCCAACATTTCTGCAGAATCCAAACTGATCTTCGCCGAGGTCGGCTTCTACCAGTTTTTCCATTCGTCTGTAAAGAATTCGCGTTAGTATTTTGCAGCTGTGACTTTTTAAACTGATAGTTCGGTAATTTTCACATCTGTTAACACCTGCTTTCTTTGGGATTGGAATGATTATATTCTTCTTGAAGTCTGAGGGTATTTCGCCTGTCTCATACATCTTGCTCACCAGATGGTAGAGTTTTGTCAGGACTGGCTCTTCCAAGGCCGTCAGTAGTTCCAATGGAATGTTGTCTACTCCCGGGGCCTTGTTTTGACTCAGGTCTTTCAGTGCTCTGTCAAACTCTTCATGCAGTATCATATCTCCCATTTCATCTTCATCTACATCCTCTTCCATTTCCATAATATTGTCCTCAAGTACATCGCCCTTGTATAAACCCTCTATATACTCCTTCCACCTTTCTGCTTTCCCGTCTTTGCTTAGAACTGGGCTTCCATCTGAGCTCTTGATATTCATACAAGTGGTTCTCTTTTCTCCAAAGGTCTCTTTAATTTTCCTGTAGACAGTACCTATCTTACCCCTAGTGAGATAAGCCTCTACATCCTTACATTTGTCCTCTAGCCATCGCTGCTTCCTGTCGATCTCATTTTTGAGACGTTTGTATTCCCTTTTGCCTGCTTCATTTACTGCGTTTTTATATTTTCTCCTTTCATCAATTAAATTCAATATTTCTTCTGTTAGTTAGGGGATCAGAGTTAGGGTATCTACAGGGCTATTACAAATGATTGAAGCGATTTCATAAATTCACTGTAGCTCCATTCATTGACATATGGTCACGACACACTACAGATACGTAGACAAACTCATAAAGTTTTGTTCGGCTGAAGCCGCACTTCAGGTTTCTGCTGTCAGAGTTCTCGAGAGCGCAGTGAGACAAAATGGCGACAGGAGCCGAGAAAGCGTATGCCGTGCTTGAAATGCACTCACATCAGTCAGTCATAACAGTGCAACGACACTTCAGGACGAAGTTCAACAAAGATTCACCAACTGCTAACTCCATTTGGCGATGGTATGCGCAGTTTAAAGCTTCTGGATGCCTCTGTAAGAGGAAATCAATGGGTCGGCCTGCAGTGAGCGAAGAAACGGTTGAACGCGTGCGGGCAAGTTTCACGCGTAGCCCGCGGAAAATTGGCTCATGCCACAACTGGAGACCGACATCGCCGACTTCATCTTTCAACAGGATGATGCCCCACTGCACTTCCATCATGATGTTCGGCATTTCTTAAACAGGAGATTGGAAAACCGATGGATCGGTCGTGGTGGAGATCATGATCAGCAATTCATGTCATGGTCTCCACGCTCTCCCGACTTAACCCCACGCGATTTCTTTCTGTGGGGTTATGTGAAAGATTCAGTGTTTAAACCTCCTCTACGAAGAAACGTGCCAGAACTGCGAGCTCGCATCAACGATGCTTTCGAACTCATTGATGGGGACATGCTGCGCTGAGTGTGGGAGGAACTTGATTATCGGCTTGATGTCTGCCGAATCACTAAAGGGGCATATATCGAACATTTGTGAATGCCTAAAAAAACTTTTTGAGTTTTTGTATGTGTGTGCAAAGGATTGTGAAAATATCTCAAATAATAAAGTTATTGTAGAGCTGTGAAATCGCTTCAATCATTTGTAATAACCCTGTATAAGCAACAATTAGAAGTTTAGTTTCACTAAATTCAACTGTCCCTGCACAACACTCAAATATCTGTTCAGTGCAGTGCTGTGATACGTCTATGGACTCAAATGGAATACTGTTTTTTTACATACATAGACACTCCCCCACCCTGCAAGGAACTCCTTGAAAAACAGCCAGCTAATCTGCATCCTGGTAAAGGAAGCCTCTGAATTGTCAAATTATTTAAGTGGTGCTCCGATCTACCAATAATTTCAGAATCAACATCTATAAGCAGTTCAGTAACTTTATCTGTAATACCTCTTATATTTTGACGAAATAATTGGAAACATGATGTCCTCTGAAGGTGAGCCCTTAGTTAGAGGGACTTCCTTTAAGCAAGTATACCTATCAGCTGTCTTCAGTCTAAAAAAGGTGCAGCTCTAACACCAACTACTACAAGAATTTTTCCATGAGTAACCCCACCACAACCACCACCACCACCACCACCACACACACTACGCTGTCACCTATAAGCTTTGCCAGCCTCCCCTTCCCATATCTATTGAAGTGAAGGCCATGCGTAGTGAAACCCAATCTACTGATAGACCCAACTGGCACCACTGAAATGTGACCCATGCCCTCTGCCATCAGCATCCTCTCTAGCCCCATGTTAACGCGCCTAACAGCTGCATTAAGATGAGGCAGATCATGACACTGAAACAGTTGCACAAAATGCACATTACTGCCACCAGTTTGAGTAGATATCTTTACCAGGTCAACACCTACATCATATTCCCTGTCCCTATCAAGACTGTTCCCTGCTCCACCCAATGTCACTAGCTGATCCTCCTTCGTAAAATTCCTACGTAACTCCCCTATGCTGTCAGTCACCTGAGCCAACCCTCCACTAGGCTTAAAGTGCTGGTGACGTGGTACTCACTCCCCAACACTTCCTGCAACTGCTGGCCCTCTACCATGTGAACTACGTAGCAGCAGAACCTTCTTCTTTCTGTTAAACTTTGCAGTTGACCTAGGCCTCCTAACTGCTCACGACTGCTGCATGTTCCCTACATCTGCAGCTACAAGAGGCTCCTCTCCACTCAACTCTGACAGTTGGTCAAATCTATTGCATATACGCAAAGTGTAACTGTCTGAATACCACCTCCTCCTAGCTGCATTCTTACCAACTGCCAGTTCCCATTCCCCACCACCCTTCACTCTCCTCAACCTATCTAGTTCCTTGTTTGCGTGTTGTAACTGCCCCTGAAGGGCACAGATCTTATGCTCCTGCTCCTCTATCAACTTATTTCTACTACAGATTCTGTGTTCCCAGGAGAGGATCTCGCTAGAATACCCACTAGCTGCCCCACTGCAACCCCCCCCCCCCCAAATAAAATACTTTGAACAAATCCCACACTGTAACCCACTACTCACAAACCTACGACAGAGCCCACACTTCTCACTCATGGTGAAATTTTACAGTTATTGAAAAAAAACTATACATTTATGTTACCTAAGTTCAGTTACACGAGTAGAACTACTTATTGAACTAACAATAGTGGTCTTGAAATTCTCTGTCTATTAACAAAGCAACTACTTGTATTAATACTACAACACCACAGCTAATACCAACACCAACAAAACTTCACAAAATTGCTAGCTAAAACCAAAACTTCAAGCTGACACTGGAACACTCAACAAAGTTAATACGCTGAATGAAAATTTTACTGAAATATTTCATAAGAAATAATAACAAATGTCAGCTGAAAACTAAAGCATGTAATTTACTAAAACGCTTCAACAAACACACAGAAAACTCTAAAAAACACAGCAAGTGAGTGTTCCCAAAAGATTATTAAATCATTATTTAAAATAGATAGATGTATTATTGTGCAAAAAAGGGCAAGCTGAATTTTTTGCTCAAGCAAGGCTTTCTGAAACCATCTCTCTCTCTCTCTCTCTCTCTCTCTCTCTCTCTCTCTCTCTCTCTCTCTCTCTCGATGAAATTATATTCAAACTCTGAATATGCTCAAGAATTCTGCAACAAACCAATGTTAAGAATATTGGTGCATAGTTTTGCAAGTCTTACCATCTTTATACACAGAAGCCACCTGAGCTTTTTTCACATTGCTTGCGGCTGTGCGGTGGGTGAAGATTTGCGATAAGAACAAGCTAAATAAGGGGCCAATGGTAAATAATCCTCTGTAAAATCAAGTTGGTATTCCATCCAGACCTGTCAATTTATTTGTTTTCAAATCCTTTTAGTTGCTTTTCAATGCCAGGGATGCATATTTTTATGTTCTCTATATCAGAGTTTGGGTGGTGGACAAATTCTGTATGAATCTCCTGCCAGCATGATTTTTTTTACACATGACATTTAAAATTTCAGCCTTCTTTTGCTGTCTTCTTTTCCCATAACAGACTGGTCGATAAGAGACCAAGTAGAGGCCTTCAACCCACTTAGCCATTTTACGTAGGATCACAATTTTCTCGTTACCTCAACTAGATCTTTCACTAATATGTGACTATGGATGTTGTTGTATGCTTTGTGCATTGATCTTTTTACTACAGGTGCACAAATTTCTACTAATTTTTGCCTATTGACGTTTCTGAAATCCTGTTTCAACCAAGAGTGCAGCAATTCCATAAATTTTGTTATTAAACTAAGTAAGTCTTTTCCAGCCTTAATCACCGAGCGAGGTGGCGCAGTCATTAGCACACTGGACTTGCATTCGGGAGGACGACAGTTCAATCCCGCATCCGGCCATTCTGATTTAGGTTTTCTGTGATTTCCCTAAATTGCTCCAAGCAAATGCCGGGATGGTTCCTCTGAAATGGCACGGCTGACTTCCTTCCCCGTCCTTCCCTAATCCGACGAGACCGATGACCTCGCTGTTTGGTCTCTTCCCCCAAACAACCCAACCCCATCCTTAATCCATGTACTTGGCACACACTTCTCCAGAACATGAATTTTGTATCTGTTAGTGAGTTGAGGGTTTTGCGAAGTTTTTGGTTACATCTGGGGCGAATCTGGTCGCAAGACCTCAGTTATAAGTTTGTGCCTATACTTGTACTGTGTCTTGCCCAAAACATCTCACATGCAGCTTCAGTTTTTAACTCTGACAACATGAGCCTCTTCTGTGACAAATACACCAACCTCCAGTTGCTATTAGCCTACCCTTTCAATTTATCCCAAAATTCTCATTGCTGGGTGTTAGCCATTTTTCTGTACAATGTGTTACGTGAGTTCCACTGCTTTTTAGGGCTTGCTTCATGCTCTGGGATTTTGTTGCAACTGTTTTGGTACTTTATCAATATGGCATTAATAGTCTCATCTGTAAAGCATGTTTCTTTGATCTTGCACCAATACTTTGGACTCTCCAACAGCAGTCCTTGTCTGCAGGAGATGGCGAGTTGCATAATCTAAAAGAAACCTATTGTATGCACACAATCAGCTACCTGGTTAGCAACCGCAATGTGCAGGACACCCCAGAGCAATTTAGGATTGTTGAAAATACCATTACATTAAGAGGATAATAATTACATAAACTGAATCATAATAATGTTGCAATTAAAATGCAAGGTGAATGCACCACACTAGAAGAGATAAAACCTAAAAGTTATTAATCTGTTGCATATCTGAAATGCATCAGGCCCTGTAAAACATAACATTCCCATTTAAAATACCTGATACAAGTAGATGTAGCACTAGGGAAACACTTTGCAGAAGGAATACAAAACATTCCAAAAATTCCTCAATACCCAACAAAAAACAACCTGTATTTGTTAGGAAACAGTCAAGCTACCGAGAACACCAGTAATTATAGATTAATGACATGTCTCGACTATATAAAAACCATACATAGATGTATGAAGTTTCAGAATCTGTAATCTGTGTGGGCAAAACAATACATTTCAATAACAGGAAGGCCCTATCAGAGTCTTTTTGCTGTCATTATCCCCGTATTCAATCTTCGCCCCTGAAACACATATGTGTTACAAAGTGAAATTTGCATTTGTTACTATATTACGTACCTTTTGTGATGACCATGCTGCTGTTCCCTCCTCTGAAGATAGCTACAGAAAGTAGTCTTTCTGTAGCATAACATAATCAAAACACTCAGTTATAAAATCTCAGATACTAAATTAGTTACGGGCTTTAAAGGAAAAGAATATAACAAGAAAAGTATGCTTAGTGGGCATCTGTTTCCGAAAAACTACTAACTTTAATCACCTATGCTGCAATATCACTTATGAATATGACCAAGACATTGAGAAAAAGTTAGCCAGTTTCTCACAGATTTGTCGCATGATCATGAAACATTGTCAAAACCCTGTTGCTCAGAGACCCAGATGAAATTGCACAGTACAATGACAGTTCCATTTCTTCTGAATGGGGCTGGTGTACCGTACATGTGTTACCAAATGATTAACCCAGAACACAGTACAAGTTCAGGTTGCCTATCTATCAGCCTCCAGGGGAAACATACATTTGATTTTCAATATATCATTTATTATTGACCACATTTAAAAATTAAAATGCTGTCATAAAATACTCATTAAGAGGTATAATCTTATTTTAAAAGTTTAATACAATATGCAATCATTACAGTTAGAAACTTCAGGCAGGCAAATACCTGTACTATATTCATCCAGTATTTGAGAATGAGAGCACTTAGCAACTTCCAACAAATGTTACATGTAATTTCAAACCTTTATGGAACTTTTTCTCATTGAACAAGGAGATACCAAAACCAGCTATTGAATTTTGACTGAAAGGCAAAAGATGTTTGTTGATTGGTGGACTGATGCACCTGAACAGCCTTACAGACCTAAATGTGAAATAGATGATGATATTTTCTACAATGAAACCATTGTTTCATTTTCTCATGATTGGGTTCTTAAGACTCACAATATGCCTGCAGGTTTTTATTTGTATGGACGAAGAAACGAAAAAAAGTCATTAACAAGAAATGGGTAACATTGCAGAGACACACAGTGTTACTGTTTACTCCATCTGTTCTTAAATCCTTTGTTTACACATTTGAAAGAAATCAAAATGGGATAAAAAAATCAACAATAAAAGCCAAGATTCTACTACTTACGGATGACCTAGAAGTATGCAGGAAATAAGAAACAGTTACAGTCTTTGGCAATAGTAAAATATTTAGTGAGGACATCACAAACATTCATAAAGGGCAAGTACAAATCAAAAATGAGAAAATTAATAGCAGTGAGAAATTGTTACCAAACTCTACACAGAAATATTTGAGAATACAATAAAATTTGAGAACTGATCACAAAAGGAAGAGAAAAATTAGAGATAAATCGGAATGAGGCTGATAGCTACTTAACACAATATTATGAATAATATCACAGCAATTAACAGCTGGCCAGTACAAAGTCTGAATGCTTTTGGTGTACTTAAGTGGTTAAGTGCTGATCTGAAATCTCTAAATCAGATGATAAGGAATATTCTGACAAAGTTCCGTTGGCTACATCCGAACTGTATAGTTGTAAGACTTTATCTGCCATGAATGGAAGACATGAGTGCAATTGAGTAACTAAGTTTTACAGAAGTCTTTAAAATAAAATTAAGAACAAGTGGTTGGAGACTGAAGGGTGCCTCATGAGTTTCAGAGTTTGATTAACTGTACTCTAAATTAGCTACAAAGAACAATATCAGAGAAAAAAATCTAACAGCAAAATCTCACACCTTTTCAGATAACTTTGTGTTGACCAAATGCTTCCTTAGGGTGGCTTCCGATGGTAATGTGCACCCATAAACTGAAGGACAGAGTTATAAGGACACATAACTGTGAGAAGCACAACATGAAGATTTATCTACCTGACAGCTGCAGGAATGTAAAAAGGTGAATCAATTGAGTATAAAATGGCTGTCTGAACAAGACTTTCAGGGACCACACAATAGGGCACAAGTAACTAGTCTGCAAAATTAATACATTAGCATCTGGATATTAGACATGGATTATTGGGAAAGAATGGTACCATATTATAAAGACACTCTTGCTTTTCTTTTGTACTCCAAACAAAATTTATAACATTGGGATCAACCATTATTAACCAGTAAGACAACATACTAGGGCTGAAAAGATATAGTAGGTACCTGATAAGTCACACACTGTTTTCAAATTACTGACAACTCACTGTTAGTTAAGTGACTGTATGAAATGTGAGTCATTACACATCATAGTCCTTCATAGTTTGTTTGACATTAAATTTTCAAATGAGCCTCTGCATTTTGTAAAACATTTCTGTAATCAGTTCTATATGTTTGTAACTGCCCCTCTGGGCATATCACATGGAGCATTTGCGAACATAGAGGTGACTGTTGCTTCCAGTTCAGTGTCAGATGGCATCGCTCACTGAGACATGTGGAGAGGTTTAGAATTGAACATTGGCACAGTGACTGCTATCAGCAATAATGTGCCACAGCCTCTCCTCCCCCTACCAATGAAATACTGATGATGAAAGTTTCTTCCACCAATGCGACCCGAATCGGTTATGTTTGAGGTGACTGCCACAATACAAGTATATGAGAAATGGAGATAGGGGAGAAAGAGAGAAAGAGAGAGAGAGAGAGAGAGAGAGAGAGAGAGAGAGAGAGAGAGAGAGACAGATGATGATGATGATGATGATGATGATGATGATGACACTCACTCATAACGTATTCTCCCATTGTAAAGCTCAACATGTAGATTGTCACTAACATTAAAATCTAATAACTGGCCTTGGCTTTAGTACTTGTAGACTAGTGATTTCTCCTCATATCCCATTTTGTTGTGTATTCCTTGACATGCTGTCTTTGGAGGTGTTCTGCTAATTCTTGAATAGGGACATATCATCCTACTGTTTTAATAAAGCTTTTGTTTTTTACTTTTTGTTCCCAGGTTATCATTTAATGGGGATTAGCTATTTTAAAAAAGATGTAATTTTGAGTCACCTACTTAAAAAAAAATTCTAGCAAATGCTACTTTATATTAATATTTCCATCTTTGTCTCTGTGTGGGTACCTGCCTTAGAGCATTTACTCAGTATTTCATTCTTTATTTCTGTGACTTCAATACTGCTTGTCAACTTTTGCATAGTTAATTTGATCCTTGTATTAAACCAACTTTCAACAATGGAAGATGTAGTGTTGATGATATATTAAAGCTTAAAATGTGGTCACTATTTGTGCTACAGTCTTCATTCAAAGTATTTAATGTTCTTCCCGCCACTGAACCTGTTGATCAAACTGTGGGTAGTCTCTCAGATATTTGCAAGTTGCTGCTCAGGAAGTGGTTCCCGACTTGAAAAGAAACTTATCGTATCATCTTTTTCTAGTGCCTCTCCATTCAGCTATTTTCTTTAAAGTAAATTCTTTAGTAGTATCTTTGTTGTTAATCATGTTTGACATAGATTAGATGGTTACCACATTTATTGTTGTGTCACGGTGCTCCCTGCTCACACCATGTCATGAGGATGACAGATGGCTGCGCAACAAGCTGCAGTGTAACAGGAGGCACAAATAATGGTGGAAATTCACTTTAGATGTCCAGGAATTAGCCACAGAAAGCGAAAAGATAGAAAGGAAAAGTTGATAATACATGGCACTTTTATGAAGGCACTATAAATTTTAATCAAGATGATATCACTAAATAAAAAGTTGGCTGTGGGAGTTACCAGTGAACTGAGACACAAACTCATGACATAGATCTCTGTGACCAGTCAGACAGATGAGTTAAATAGTGAAAACAAAGACCATGGGAAGAACTGACATCCAGCTATCAGCTCTTGCAGTCTGAAATGATGTATCTTGAATTGGCAAGTGGTAAGCTGAAGGCAAACACCTACTAGGCTATACCTTCTGTTGCTGCTGTAGCAACTGCTGAACCATAAAAAACATATCAAACTAATGGCAGTTAAAATACAAAAGACATCTGAGACACAGGGCAATGCACTATTTAATAAGTCGACAGATAAAATACAAAAGATATCTGAGACACAGGATCACACACTATTTAGTAAGTCAACAAACAAAATATACACAAAAGCCACTAAACAAAGATCAGTAGACTGGATCAACCCCAAAAACAACAGTCTGAAAGTAATATCTATCCGCAATACAAACAACATATGAGGATTGGGACAAAAGTCACAGCAACATTTTTTTTTTTTTTCCTTAGAGATATGTGAGCAGATCAAAAACTGCTATTTGTCACTTGGAAGCTATGCAAGCATAGCAACAGGTGGCTCTGTAATTGCTGACAGCAGCACAGAGTGCACTGCAAAATCAGTTGTTTGGTGAGTGTCATGCAAGATGGAAGTAACCCATGTTTAGCCATGTGTGCATACACCAAAACAGACATTGGCTGAGGGAAAAAGAGGATGTCACAGTGTATTGGTGGAAGCCCTTGGGAATAATGCTGACCCATACCATAAAGTAGTATGGGGGGTAGGAAAGTTTCAGCAGGTTCAAATGGCTCTGAGCACTATGGGACTTAACATCTGTGGTCATCAGTCCCCTAGAACTTAGAACTACTTAAACCTAACTAACCTAAGGACATCGATGCCCGAGGCAGGATTCGAACCTGCAACCATAGCAGTCATGCGGTTCCAGACTGAGTGCCTAGAACCGCTAGACCACCAGTTTCAGCAGGGATGTGTGGTAACCAGTAATCAGCAATACCCAGGACGACTGTCAGTATGCAGACTGATGTGGCACGTGCTGTCATCAAGCAGCTCCTGGACGAATATAGACAATGGACACTACTGGAGTTAGAGAGAGGACATTGCCAATGCTGTGTGACAACAGATGGCCCAATTCAGACACGGTGCGTCAGGTGGTGATGCAGGTGGTATTCATTGCCTCTAAAATCATTGGTGGCATGTGGTGAATGTTGTAGGGGACTACTTTGAGAGACTTTAAACCTATTTTTCTGATGTTAACTTTATGTGTGCTGTGATGCAATCATTTTGCATCATGAAACCAGTACTGTCCTGTACACTACCATAGTAAATATGTGAGGCACGATGTCTTTGTGTTCTTCAGTGTCCACACATTTAGTTCCCACCTGTCATCTGTATATGTTACATTTTCCCAGCTGTACTGGTATCTGCAGGAAAAAATATAGTTGCAATGACTTTTGCTCCAACCCTCATACTTGTTGAGGAAACTGAAATTAAAAAAGATTGAAATTATTCATCTGTAAAAGCAAGCTCATGCACACGAAGTGAGTCTCCCAAGAAGAAGTGTCTTGCACTGAGTATAATTAATGTTCCTTAAAGTGCTCCCAAAAAATGGATTCTGGGTATCATGTGTAAGCAGAATTTGGTCAAGAAAATGGAATAAGACTGTTCTTGCAGAAGGAAGTTAATCTTCAATGTTGATCCTACTGGTAAGGACACAATTTATCGTGTAATAGAAAACTCTAGTAGTGTGTCAGCAATGCTTCTGAGTTTTAAGTAAGGCAAGTCAGGGGAGAAACAAGTTGGGGAAAGATGCAAACATCCTTAGATTCAGTGAACGAACAACTAGATGGCAGCACCTCTGCTGTCAGAACGTAACCCACCATCTGTGAATGCTGTGCTTATGAAAGTCACTGTATTCATTGGGTTTAATCGTTGTGAAGCTGAAAACTTAACTACACTCCTGGAAATTGAAATAAGAAAACCGTGAATTCATTGTCCCAGGAAGGGGAAACTTTATTGACACATTCCTGGGGTCAGATACATCACATGATCACACTGACAGAACCACAGGCACATAGACACAGGCAACAGAGCATGCACAATGTCGGCACTAGTACAGTGTATATCCACCTTTCGCAGCAATGCAGGCTGCTATTCTCCCATGGAGACGATCGTAGAGATGCTGGATGTAGTCCTGTGGAACGGCTTGCCATGCCATTTCCACCTGGCGCCTCAGTTGGACCAGCGTTCGTGCTGGACGTGCAGACCGCGTGAGATGACGCTTCATCCAGTCCCAAACATGCTCAATGGGGGACAGATCCGGAGATCTTGCTGGCCAGGGTAGTTGACTTACACCTTCTAGAGCACGTTGGGTGGCACGGGATACATGCGGACGTGCATTGTCCTGTTGGAACAGCAAGTTCCCTTGCCGGTCTAGGAATGGTAGAACGATGGGTTCGATGACGGTTTGGATGTACCGTGCACTATTCAGTGTCCCCTCGATGATCACCAGTGGTGTACGGCCAGTGTAGGAGATCGCTCCCCACACCATGATGCCGGGTGTTGGCCCTGTGTGCCTCGGTCGTATGCAGTCCTGATTGTGGCGCTCACCTGCACGGCGCCAAACACGCATACGACCATCATTGGCACCAAGGCAGAAGCGACTCTCATCGCTGAAGACGACATGTCTCCATTCGTCCCTCCATTCATGCCTGTCGCGACACCACTGGAGGCGGGCTGCACGATATTGGGGCGTGAGCGGAAGATGGCCTAACGGTGTGCGGGACCGTAGCCCAGCTTCATGGAGACGGTTGCGAATGGTCCTCGCCAATACCCCAGGAGCAACAGTGTCCCTAATTTGCTGGGAAGTTGCGGTGCGGTCCCCTACGGCACTGCGTAGGATCCTACGGTCTTGGCGTGCATCCGTGCGTCGCTGCGGTCCGGTCCCAGGTCGACGGGCACGTGCACCTTCCGCCGACCACTGGCGACAACATCGATGTACTGTGGAGACCTCACGCCCCACGTGTTGAGCAATTCGGCGGTACGTCCACCCGGCCTCCTGCATGCCCACTATACGCCCTCGCTCAAAGTCCGTCAACTGCACATACGGTTCATGTCCACGCTGTCGCGTCATGCTACCAGTGTTAAAGACTGCGATGGAGCTCCGTATGCCACGGCAAACTGGCTGACACTGACGGCGGCGGTGCACAAATGCTGCGCAGCTAGCGCCATTCGACGGCCATCACCGCGGTTCCTGGTGTGTCCGCTGTGCCGTGCGTGTGATCATTGCTTGTACAGCCCTCTCGCAGTGTCCGGAGCAAGTATGGTGGGTCTGACACACCGGTGTCAATGTGTTCTTTTTTCCATTTCCAGGAGTGTATTTGGCCATGGTGAGTACACATGTTATAATACTACACTGTCGATTCTTAAGATTTGGCAACAAATTCATTAGATTAAATGTGATAATACTGTGATATGTGTGTTGTGGACGTCTTGGGGAGCATGTGCTAGCATGACACAACCAGGTGGAAGCCGCAGTATGCAAAGATATTGGTATGGCATCTCCCCTCAGTGCCTGGGATAAGATGCCACCTACTAAAGAGATGCAAGTTTATGAATGTTGCCTCATTCATTATAACTTTGTAATTATAAATGTCATAGTATTAATGTAATACAGTTCAAATTGACACACTAAATATGGTATTTTTTAAGATAGGAACATTAGTAACCTGTAGAAGTCACCAGTTTAGTGTAAATAATGTCATAAGCTGAATACAACATGATTAATAACCACATTAGAAACACACTATTTATGTGTTTAATTAGTTACACATCATGCCTTAAAACAACATGGGGAGAACATACAAGCATAAAACTCAGTGTGCAGCTTGGTCAGGAGAAGCTCCAAAAAAGGCTTCTGAAACAGTAAACAGTGACTCTATGAGTTAATGGGATGCAGCAAAAACAATTGACATAGCATACAAAACATTAAAGCAGCATCTTAAAACATCTACCTTGTGAAAAGATCGCACAGACCTTCAGAATAGTTAGTTTATTCTTCAAATAAAAGTTTAATAAATATTTGTGCAGTTTAAATGAAATCCATTTTACATTATTCTTTATAATTATTTGCAAGATGTCTTGGAACAGAAAATGAAAAAAGTCTCATTGAATATATTCAGCATATTCCGGTGGCAGGTTTCCCACCTACTGCAGCAGACATCCAGTGTTTGGCCTTTTCATCTTCCACAAAGAACAATGTAGCCCACCATTTAAAAAAAAAAATCACATGTTGTAACTGGCTGTAGTCATTTCGGAGAAACATCCTGAGGTAACAGTGTGGAAGGCGTAGGGAATTTTTATGACAAGAGGGCTGAGAACGAACCGCACCTAAGTTTGAAACTACTTCACTCTGCTCTGTAAGTATGTGATGAAAATGGCTTTATGGGGCAGCCGAGCAATATTTACAATGTCGATGAAAGTGGTCTGCAGCTGAATAATGATACAGGGAATATCCTTGAAATGAAGGGTTCCCTTGATGTCCATCATGTCACGCCAGCATAGAAGGGTGAGACTATCACTGTAGTGGCATGGTGCAATCTAGAAGGGAGATTTCTACCTCAATACTGCATTCTTAAAGGTCAAAGAAAGAAGGCTGAGTTTGAAGATGGCATGCCACTGGGCTCCGTCATTCAGAGAAACAAAGAATATCAGATGTCTTCATTCACTGTCTGAGAACCCACTTCATCCCACAGAAAGATCCTGGGAAGGTGCCACAGATCACATTGTTCTCATGTTTCTGTGCTGGATTTTGCATCTGAACATGAAGTGATACTGCTCTGCGTCCAAAGTCCCATGACTCAGTATCCGCAGTTCCTGGACCAGTCGTTCTTCAAGCCATTGAAGGCATTTTGGCAGCAGGTCTTAAACAACTGGACTCATTTTAACCCAGGCCGCAGAATTGCCAGACTTCATTTTGGATCATTTGCGTCTTTGCTGAGTGTTGCATGGAATAGGGTAGCCAGTGTCAGAAATGGCAGCATGGAATTTTCTGTATCTGAGTTTATCCATATCATCCGAAGAACATGCATTTAGCATTTCTGAAAATATGAAAGGGAATATGAATTGAATTGAATTGAATTTTATTTGATCCTGTAAGATTACATTGTGCACAGTAAATGTACATGTAATATAGGGCATGTCAAAGTATTACCATTCATTATCACTTATTTTTCTACACCTTTAGCTTACATTTTTACATCATTGATAATGAATAACAATATATACAACTTTAATGGCATAAGTGTTCTGCAACACTGTAAAACTCTTTTTCAATGAGATAGTCTTCAAATTTCTTTGGAAAGTCATTGTGAAGTACACTATCTTGCAGGTTTTTAGACAGACTTCTTAGTAGTTTGACACCAGAGTACTGGGGTCCTTTCTCTAGCATTGCCAGTCGGTGGGGTATGCTCCGTACTTTATTCTTCCTTCTTATATGGTGGATGTGTACACTAGCATTTGTAACCCAGTCCTCACTACCTTTTGTGATGTACATTATTGTTTTGTATATATACAACAATGAAAAAGTTAAGATACCTAAATTCTTGAAACAGTTTCTGCATTTTCAAAGGTCTTTCTTCTTAAAATGGTCCTAATTGCTTCTTTTTTTTTTTTTTTTTTTTTTTTTTTTTTTTTTTTTTTTTTTTTTTTTGTCACGTGTCTCTTGTTTGAGTTTCCCCCCACAGTCACTCCATATTGTAAGTATGGTTCAAAGAGTCCATCATACACTGTACACAGAAGGTTCTTGTCTGAATACTATGATAGCTGCATCATTAAGAATATGACAGAGCTCAGTTTCTTACAGACATTATTAATAGGTTTTTTTTTTCCATTTCAGTTCATTATCCACACGAATACCCAAGAATCTAGCAGATTCTACTTCTTCCAGCCTTGTTCCATCAACCTCTAAATCCATGTCTACAGCCTTTTCCTTGTTTTTAAACACTGCATACATAGTCTTTTTTAGATTTATAACCAGTTCATTTTCCAACAGCCATTGAGCTGTGACATTTGCAGATATGTATTGCTCTTCTCTCAAGCTGTTCCATATTTTGGTCACTATTTAGTATTGTCATGTCATCAGCATACAATATTTTCTTTTCTTCCTCCTCAACACCTATATCATTAACAAACACATTAAATAACAATGGCCCCTTACCAAACCCTGCGGCACTCCATATTTGATGGGTTTGGTTTCTGATTGGTATGAGTTTCCTAATGATACATACTGCTTGCCGTTACACAAGTATGATTTTATCCATTCACCTGGTTGCCCTCAAATGCCATAGTTGCTTAATTTTTGTATCAGCATTTCATAGTCAATGGTGTCAAATGCCTTTAAAAGATCCAGAAACATTGAAGAGACAACCTTTTTCTCATCTAAGGACTGTAAAATGTATTCTGTTAGAGTGGCAATTGCTGATTCTGTAGATTTGCCCTTTCTGAAACCATGTTGTGAGGGTATGAGAATCTTATGTTTGTCCAGATAGTTAACTAATCTGGTATACATAAGCATTTCTAGGATTTTTGAGAAAGCTGATATCAGTGAAACTGACCTGTAGTTGTTGAGATCATCCTTATACCCTTTCTTGTACACTGGCATTACCTTCGTTATCTTCAGTTCTTCTGGAAAAATTGCATCTCTGAAAGAACAGTTTGCTATGTTCAGCACTGGTGTTATTATCTCCTCACTTACCAGCTTGATTACATGATTTGATATTTCATCATCACCAGCTGATTTCTTGGACTTCAGTTTCTGTATAGTTTTCCGCAATTCATCTTCCATGACTGGTGTTAAGAACATAGTACTGCATGTTCTTTTTGGTACCTTAATACCTTTCTGTTTTAGACTATTTCTTTCCAATTTTAAGTTTTCTACTACACTGATATAGTTATTATCCAGTATGTTTGCTATTTCCATACAGCATTAATTGCATTCCAAGCTGCCTTTGCCTTGTTTTTTGAGTTTGTTATGGTGGTCTCAATTTCTCTTGCTTTGGCTTCTATTATTGTTTTTCTATACTTCTTTTTTAACATTTTATAGTTTTTGGCTTCTCACATCCTGAAGCTTCCTTCGCTGTTCTAGTATTTTGCTGGTAATCCACTGTGTTTGATCTTGCTGCCTCTCTTGTTTCTTTACTTTGGGAAATGCTACATTAAAATGGTACTTAATTGTTGAAATAAATGGATCATATTTTCCATTTACACTCTGGGCCTGTAGGGTTTCATTCCAGGTTTCCTTACTTAACATTGTTCTAAAGATGTTGATATTTATTCACTGATGATCCTGATTTCTTTGGTTGTTTGTTTTGGTTCTGATACTGTGTCATTACTTCTGCAAAAGCTGATTAGTTGTCCATGATGATCAGATATTTCTGTATGCACTACATGTGACTCATAGTTACACATATTAGTAATTATGTTGTCAATAACTGTCTCTCTTTGTGAAGTCACTCTTGTTGGTGCAGTTATTGTTACTTTCACGATATGCTGTATTAACAATTCTTCAAAATCCTGTCTTATTTTTGTGTCTTTTCCCATGTCAATGTTGAAGTCTCCACATACAATAAGATTTCTCACTAAGCTAGCAATTTTGTTTTCAGAAAGATGCTAATACTGCCACATGGTGACCTGTACACACAAAACACTCTAAAATCGTCTGTCACTATACCAGTAACTTCAAAGTCTTTTTCTCTAGCTATGGGCAATGTAGCAGCTTCACTGTTTACATTCTTTGATAGAGTACCTGTTTTAATATATATACAAACACCATCATCCTTATATTTAGATCTGCAGAAGTAACTAGCTAGTTTGTAGTCCTTTATTGCAACATTATGTATTTTACTTTCAGTTAGTCCATGTTCACTTATGCATAATATGTCTGGTCTTACTTCACTCAGGAGTACTTCTGCTTGTAATTTTTTGTTACCAAAGTATTGAATATTTTGATGAAGTACTTTTATGTAATTTTTCGTTTGTTGGTTTACATGTTGTGAGCTGTATTCTGGGGCAAATTCTTTAGTATCATCTTTTTTTGTATGGTGCTTATATTTTTCTTTTCCAGCTAGAGTGTATGATTTTTCACCCCCTTCAGGCCATATTAGTTTCCCTTGCTTCTAATGATTTTGCAGACATCTGCAAACATTCTGATGAATGTTACAGACCCTAGTCTATTTAAATGCAAGCCATCCTTCGCTAGTGCATTTTCACATAGGAATTTGTTTGGGTCTATAAAAATTGTCCCAAGACGATCACATTGTTCTTTAAGAGCACAGTTTATTTTTTCGATATATTTTTCACTCACCGACCTTCAGTTTATAATTCCGCTAAGTATCAGCCGAGATCCTGCATACATATTTCTTGCAGAACGAATCATGTTCCTTGTTTCGTTTGCCATTTCTTCCTCACTGCTGCTCCTTAACGAATTCGTTCCAACATGTATAAACACCCCTTTATAATTATGTCTGGTTTCAGAATCTGGTTCTGTAGCATCTTGTCTTGCATTTACCATATTTTTAAAATGTTTACCGAGTTGTTGCATTCCAATTCCAGATCGTACGTCAATCTTGCAACTGGGGACAGCGATATTCTTCAGCGGCGAATCACCATTATTAAAAAGTCATTTTCCTTTTGTTGCATATCTGTCGCCTTGTTTTTCCTTTTTCTGTATGTCACTAACAATCACAAATTCAGTGCCCCTATGTCAGTACCTACAACCAGCAGCAGCAGTGCCACAACTTCCTCTGCAGAAATTAGTCCTATCACCAGACCGCTGTCCTATTACACAAGCAAATTAGAAGAAAGAAGCAAACTGCTAAAGTCCTTATGATGTTGGAGAAAAAGGGGGTGTTGAGACAAAAGGCTGCTCGAACAACACAGAAAGGAGGAAAAATACTACAGAAGAGGAAGAGGAACGACAGTTCATCTTCAACATCCTCTGTTCCCGAGGAGGATGATGATATTTGTGTTGCGTGTAAGGGATATTTTTATGACAAAAAAAATCAAAGACCTTAACATGCAAGAAATGGCTACATGTTGCAGCAAAGACAGTATGCTTTGGGATAAATGCTAAAAAGCTGAAGACTAGAATGGTAAAAAGAAAGCAACAAAATAAATGTATTGTTCCATTCCCACCCCACAACCCCCCTGCATCCCCACCCTCCACCCTCTACCCCAGTGATTTATATTGGATAATGTACAGTGTAGCTTTCATGTTGAAATAAATTTTGTAGTTTTGTTGGTCACAATCGTTATTTTAAGATATGTTGCATTTTCCCCACATGTTGGGGAAACATACCATTGTTGTTGCATTCCATGTAAATGCATATTTGTCAGTTAGACATTTCATTAACCATACTAATATATCTTTGATTAATGGTTAAAAACACAATCTGGATGGTGATATATTTGGTGCTTTTGTCTATCACTTCTTTTTGCTAGTAGACAGACATAAGTGTTACATGTTGCATTTTCCCCTGAGTTACCTTAAATGTAGATCTTAAGTGCTTCAAATTAAAGACTATCTTGTAGGTGCAAGATGCTACAAATGCTGAGATCTCAGGCAGACAGCAAACGTTTGTATACTTGAGGGGCGTGTGTGTTCCCACTGTGCTGAAGTTTGTCTCCAAAAGCACAACTGATTGAATACACGCAAGAGAACAACCCAGATGTATTCCTCATTTAAAAAGAACTAAAAATTTTCTCATTCAGGTAAGGGCTGTGGTATAAAGTGTTTTTGTTTTAAAGGTAGACCACATTGGAATGAATGTACATTAAGTGTCTCACTGGAGTAAACGTGCCACCACTAATTATTGAATGTGACAGTTCCATTGAAATTAGGAAGTTGTATAAGAACATTGTACCAGACTGAGGAACTGGGATTGCAAGGCAAGAAAAATTAGATCTTAAGCAACAAGAAAAATAGATTATACCTTCTTGAAAATCAACAGATTGATTGAGTCACACTTTGATGAAAGTGTGAGTTATGGAGATGCAATGATTTTTCAGCAACAAATGTTAACAGACAGCCCATAAAATTAAACATCATACATTCCACTCAGCACTACTTCCCAGCTGGTTAATGGACCAGGTCAACAAACTGAAAACTATGCTTAATCATCTATTTAAATTGGATAACATGAGGAAGAAAATTTGAATGGACCTGGATTGTCATACTACACATTCAGTACATTCAGGACATGCAGGAGCCAGGGAATTTATATACAGTGAACTGGAGTTGAATACACCTCTTAACCCACGAGGTGACATTTCTCTAACGTACACTACAAGGTGTGGTCTCTTGGACTCCTGTGTTTAAACTGAGGTTTGGGGGATAAATCATTTTAAAAATTTCATATACGTTATATAACATTTATTTTTACAATTTATGAATTGCTGTTTAGATTCTCTTCATAGGCTTTATTGCACTATGTAAAACCTGCAATATTTTACTTTTAATCATACAAAATTACATATTTTTGTGTTTTTTTTTAAATAGCAGACATAAACAAACTGTTAGAGAATTGAATATTACATTCTGAAAAATTATAGTATCTCTGCAGGTGGTAAATTTTCACATAAAACTAAATTTCAGGAAAAACTGCACTCAGTAGGACAAAAAAAGAAGTCTGCAAAACTGGCATTCACGGCTGGGACCTATATCTTCCTTTACCACAACTCAGAACATGTTTCATGTTAACAAACACTTTAAGTATTTTATTGGAGAAACACGAAGACCAACACCATTGTCCTGACGTTCTCCCTCTGCATGATACTTTTGTTCAGCAGGAGAACTGTGATCACTGGCTATTTTCTCTGTATCACTGACATATTATTCTATTCACTGACTAACAGTTTCATCAAATGTAGGATCCTTAAAATTGATACATAGCTGTGAACACATCTTGTGCTATACTGAGGAAACAGGTACATAGCTCACAAGATGCGGTCTAACAGACACCAACATGTGTCAACAACACAAGTCAGCAACAAACAAAGAAGACGATAATGCAACTGACAATAAAACTTTATAGAGTTGGAGATTTAAGGTGAGTAGCTGGAGTATAGAAACACCCCACCAGAATTTATCTGGGAGAGCAAGTTTGAAAATTCTCACATGGCCCAAAAGACCACACTTTGTGAGTTAATGGGTATTATTATGTGGATTGGAAGCTCCCTGATGGATTGTGGACCTTCCCATGGTCTGACAACTTGTGTGCCTCATAGTCTTTACAGTAATTGCTGGGGCAACAGCGTGGATGATTTGCTGATTTGGTCTTGTAACATCAGCCTGCAAATAGCCGATGCTAAAGGAAACTAGAGCTATAACCTTTCCCCAAGAACTTGCAGCTCTACTGTACTATTAAATGATGATGATGTGACTATTTACAACCGTCTAAATATTAATGTATCACATGATACAGACAATTTTACAAGACCCTTCACTTGAAGGATAACTGACATGATGTTCTGCGTAAAACATTTAATATACTGGTGGCTTATCTACACTGCCATCTTGCTCCTTGACTGCTAACTGGACCAAGCTCCTCAGCTCATCCATAAATAGACCTAGTGAAGCTCTAAGAGGTGTGACTATGCTGGCATTTCTTATTTGTCATTGTGGCATGCAGTGACTATACCATTTTGTGGTTTCGTTGTGAGGTGCCAACCTTCCTTTGGCACCTCGTTCTTTGGATGACACGTCCTCTTGGGTGAAACACACTCTCTTTCCGATCTCTGGGTGGGGACTAATCAAGGAGGATTCACTACCAGAAGAAACAAAATTGGTGTTCTAGAGGTTGGAGTGTGGAATGTTGGATCCCTAATTGGGCAGGTAGGTTAGAAAATTTAAAAAGGAAATGAATGGGTTGAAGCAGATATAGTGGGACTTAGTAAAGTTTGGTGGCAAGAGGAACAGAACTTCTGGTCAGGTGTGTACAGGGTTATAAATACAAAATCAAATAGTGGTAATGCAGGAGCAGGTTTAATAAAGATGGTAAGCTGCTATGAACAGCATAGTGAATGCATTATTGTGGACAAGATAGACAGGAAGCCCATATCTACCACAGGAGTACAAGTTTATATGTCAACTACATTAGAACATTGATCATCAGAATGTCAGTCAATCAAATGACTCATTAACCAAATTGTTACTTGCTCACGTATGCTGCCCTCTCTCAGCTGTGGTCTTATGCAGCCCCTCCCCTCCCTCCGTCCACATCAATGCAGAGTTGCTGATAGTAGTAACTGTTTACACTTGATTACAATCACCTGTGTCAGCTTTGCTGCTTAAAGTAAACTTGTGGTATAAAATGCATAGATGTAAACGTTTGTTGTTTCTGTGAGAGATAAAGACAAGATTAATAAAAGGTTAGAGGAAGGTGAATTTGCAACCAAGTTACCTTATGAGTACAATGTTGGCAAGTCAACAATTATGAATATAAAAAACAAAAGATGATCATCACAACTTTTATTTCTAAGCTTGATTCGACAGATGGGTGGACAAGTCATAAAACTATGGAGCTTGAGATGAACACGGATGCAAGAAGATGCTGTTTACAAGTTGTTCACACAAAAAAGGATCACAAGGAGAACCTACCTCTGGTCCCATTCTGTGTGAAAAGGTAGTTCTATGTATTGAAAATCTTGGACAGCTATTGAATTTTAACCCTTTGAGTACCAGTGGTTTCTGCCCGGAACCACCATTTCATTAATACTGTTCAGAAGGACCAGTGGCATTCACATGAAACCACTGATGCTAGTGCAAAGCACAGACATTAAGTGATGTGCTGAAAAACTTCTGTGACTCTACTTCTTCTAACCAGTGGCTCAGAGCTTTCACGGAACAGCTGGAACCCAGTTCTTGCTAGTGGTTGTTGGTCATTTGTTTTTGCTAATCTTTGTGATATAATTTATCTCAAGTGTACTGATCATATTGAGGAGATAGCTGACAGTAAATGTAAGTGTACTGGAAAATTTTTTTACATAAATTTCAATTTGTGGTGCTGGTTTTATTGGTGGTTTCAGTCTTAAACCACTGGGACAGTACACGGTTCCATACATTTTGTACTGTGACATGAAATTATTGTGTTTAGGGACATGTTTGTTCCTTCTCACTGAGCACTTTTATTTGTTTTAGGCATTATGAGTGCATGGAGGTATCAAGATGTCACTCATGAGCTCATAACCAGTATCTTAGTTGAAATTCCAAGTGATGTAGATTATGATGCATCTGAGGCAGAGAGTAACTCCAAGGATGAAGCTTCTTTGAGCAGCCCCAGACAGTCACGCATTTCAGGTACTCCAACACCTTTGGCTTGTCCTGAATTACTCATTGAAAATGGGGTTGATGAGGATAGTGGTGGTGACACTGATGAGGAAGATGCCATAGTAGTAAATTCACAAACAATGTGTTATACATCATACAAATTACCTGTTGTGTGTGACTTCTCTGAAGAATTTGGATCAGCAGTGGAAGAGGAAATGAAGATCTTCCTTGCATTAAATGCACTAATGGGACTGATGTCCAGAAAAACAATTGGGTCGAAGGGTAGTGGAGGAATTGACTCAGAAACTGGTGAACAAATACCGTAAGATTTATTCTAACAGTTTTTTCACTCCTGTTAGCCTAATGAAAAATCTTCATGATCCTGGTGTGCATACTTGTGGGACAGTAAATAGAGGCTGAAACGACTTGCCCAAAGATTTGAACCCTGATAAACATCTTCAGCATGGGAAATATGACTACAAATGCACAGGAGGCATGTCTGCATTGATATGGAAGGACAGGGAGGAAATTTTATTTTTGTCTGGTTTTCGTGATCCAGGGCATACAACAACAGTGTCTCAAAAACAAAAAGATGGTCAGTAATTGAGATCTCATGCCCCATACTCATGAAAAGGAACAACATGCATATGAGGTACGTCGATAAAGCAGACATCCTGAAATCTCTATATGAGATTGATAGGAAAAGCAAACGATGGTGGCTTAGAATTGTTTGGTATATGCTGAATGTCTGCATCGTAAATGCATTTTTGTTGTTCCAAGAAAGAAGCGATGGGTCAGCAATGTCTTTGAAGGAGTTCCAGATTGCGGTGGTCCATGGACTTATTGACACAACAAATGGTACACCATTAAGAAGGTGCAAGACTCAAATGCAAACAAATTCAAGAACTGAGAGAAACCAAGTCTGAGCACATGCCAATACAAGGAGGAGCTCGTTGTTGTGCCCACTGCAGCACAAAAGCTGAACCTCACAGAACAAAATGGCATTGCAATGTGTGTAATGTGGGATAGTGCCTGGAGAAAGCCTGAAATTGCTATAAAAATACCACTCAAAATTATAGATGGTTCAAGACTGTGTGTTCTAGTGGTTTGGCAGGGAACCACCTTCATTAAAGAACTAACTTTGTTTTTAGTTTTAAAAAATTTTTCTTGTATTCCTCACTTATGAGACTAATAAAAGTGACGTTTGTGAAAATTATTAGAAGTTTACTTATTTTTGATATATTGGGACTCAAAAGGTTAAAGCAAGCATGGAATGGAAAAAAAAACACTGTAAGTCAAAACATGGCACTTGTGAGCCTCTGTTTGCTGCTTCTTTCAAAGTAAAGCTAAGGGAAGTATCAAGGCAAGAAGGTTATGCTCTTGAAAACATTTACAATGCTGATGAAATTGGGCTCAACTGGAATGCTTTGCAAGAAAAAGTCTTGCTTCACGTCATGAACTAGCAAAGCACACCTGGTCCTAAAATAGGGAAGATCTGTATTACTGCTTTGGCTTGTGCTAATGCTACTGTGCTCATCACTGGTAAAAGTAAGTAACTGTATTGTTTCAAACATGTTTATATGTCTGCTGTTTAGACCTCACAAAAGAGCACCTGAGTGGATAGTGTAGTTTTAACAGAATGGTTTATGGAAGCTTTTGCACTATCTGTAACAGATCATCAGCTAGAGAATGGCAAAAGGTAGAAAACATCACTGCTCCATGACAACATGTCAACTCACCCACATGTGGTATCCTAAACGAAGATGGCGAGTTCATAGAAGTGTTGTGTTTTCAACCTAACAGGAACTCTTTATTACAAGCCATGGATCAAGGCATTATTGAGACTATCAAATGGTATTACAGGAAAGAATTTTTACATAAGTTATCCTTAGAAAGAGATGAGCCAGGACAAAAAAGTCTGTTAAGAAATTATAAAAATATTGATTTGAAAGGTATGTTATACATGATCAGAGCAGCATGGGATAGTGTAAACTGTAAAGGAACAGAAACTGAAGAAAGGTCAGAGTAAAATTTTGGGTATAGCAGAAAGTTCTCAAAGTGTAATTGAAAATGACAAACAGAATTATATGTCTAAAATTCTCAATACGCTAAAAGAACTCAACTACCATGAATGTGATGAAGAAGATATTCAAGAATGGATGAGAGTCAACGATGCACATACAGGGCACCAAATCATGCAGAATAAATCCCATCACTGACAAAGCTAATGCCGCCAGCATCTCATCTACTACTGGTCCACAAAATAGAAACATACTGTTAGCTCCTGAAGCATTTGCATGTTTATAGGTACTGCCTTGTGGTGGTTTGCAGCTCAAGGGGAAAGTGACCAGTATCAGATATCTGTCCTGAAAAAGGTGCATGACTTAACCACTCAAAAGCAGTAGGCTTGTGTAGACAGACCAAAATTAAGGACTTTTTAAAGCATTATTTCTATCCATATGTACTGTATGTGCATATGTATGTGTACTGCATACATTCCTACTGTACTTGCCTTTGTAATAATAAGAGAGATTTACTGGTAAATTGGTAAATAAAAGCATATCGTTCAATTATCCAAATAAACTGGTTTTCCAAACAGCTATGCCTCCCCATTAGTTCAGATAATCAACACTCTATTGCACCTTTGTAGATGAAGATGAGATTGCAGAAATGTATGTCAAGATAAAAGAAATTATTCAGATAGATAAGGGATCTGAAAATTTAATTGTGATGAGGGACTGGAATGTGATATTAGAAAGAGGAAGAGAAGGGAAAATAGTAGTTGAATATGGACTGGGGAAGAAAGGAACGAAAGAGGAAGCTGCGTAGTAGAATTCTGCGCATAGCATAAATTTAATCATTGTTCACACTTTGTTAAAGTATCATAAAAGAAGGTTGAATACATGACCTGGAGACACCAAAAGGTTTCAGATTGATTATATGATGGTAAGACGGAGATTTTAGAACCAGATTTTAAACTGTAAGACATTTCCAGAGACATTTGTGGACTTCGACCACAATTTAATGGTTATGAAATGTGGATTAAAACTGAAGAAATTGCATAAATGTATGAAATTAAGAAGCTGGGACACGGATGAGTTGAAAGAAACAGAGGTTGTTTAAAGTTTCACAGGGAGCATTATGCAACAATTGGATACAACAGGGGAAAGGAATACGGTACAAGATGAATGGGTAGCTTTGAGGGAAGAAACAGAGAATGCAGCAGAGGATCAAATAGGTAAAAGGACAAGGCCTAGAAGAAATCCTTGGATATCGCAGGAGATATTGAAATTAATTCATGAAAGGAGGAAATACAAAAATGCAGCAAATGAAGCACATGAAAGGAAATACAAATAAAACCAGTACTAAATAAAGAAGGGAAAGCTGAAAGGTGGAGGAGTATATAGAGGGGCTACACAAGAGAGATGAACTTGAAAGCAGTATTATAGAAAGGGAAGAGGATGTAGATGATGATTATGTGGGAGATAAGATACTGTGAGAAGAATTTAACAGAGCACTGAAAGATCTGAGTCGAAACAAGGCCATGGGGATAGAAGTCATTCTCTCAGAACTACTGATAGCCGAGAGAGCCAGCATGACAAAACTCTTCCACCTGGTGTGTAAGCTGTATGAGACAGGCAAAACACCCCCAGGCTTCAAGAAGAATAAAATAATTATAATTTCAAAGAAAGTAGGCAGTGACAGGTGTGAATATTACCAAACTATCAGTTTAATTAGTCATGGTTGCAAAATACTAACACAATTTCTCTACAGAATAATGGATAAACTGGAGTAAGCGGACCACAGGAAAGATCAGTTCGGATTCCAGAGAAATACATGAACATGTGAGGTAATAATGACTCTACAACTTCTCTTACAAGATGGTTTAAGGAAAGGCAAACCTAAGTTTATAGCATTTGTAAACTTTGAGAAAGCTTTTCACGATGGTGACTAGCATACCCTCTTTGAAATTCTGAAGGTAGCAGTGATATTTACTAATGAGGGGCATGAAAGGGGAGTAGTGATCCAGGAGGGAGTGAGGCAGAGTTGTAACCTATCCCCATTGTTATTCAGTCTGTACATTGAGCAAGCAGTAAAGGACACCAAAGAAAAATTTGAAAAAGGAATTAAAGTTTGGGGAGAAGGAATAGAAACTTTGAGGTTTGTCAATGACACTGAAATCCTGTCAGGGACAGCAAAGGACTGGGAAGAGCAGTTGAATGGAATGGAAATTGTCATGAAAGGAGGATATAAGATAAACATTAATTAAAACAAAGCAAGGATAATGGAATGCAGTCAAATTAAATCAGATGCTGTCGAGGGAATTAAATTATGAAACAAAACACTAAAAGTAGTGAATAAGTTTTGTTATTTGGGCAGAAAAATAACTCATGACAGCTGAAGTAGAGAGTATATAAAACATACACTGGCAATGGCAAGAAAAGCAGTTCAGAAGAAAAGATATTTTCTAACATCAAATAGAGATTTAAGTGTTCGGAAGCATTTTTTGAAGGTATTTGTTTGGAATGTAGCCAATATGGAAGTGAAACAAGCACAGTAAGCAGTTCAGACAAGAAGAGAATGGAAGATTTTGAAATGTTGTTCTCCAGAAGGATGCTGAAGATTAGACAAGTAGATCACATAACTGATTAGAAGGTACTGAGTAGACTTGAGGAGAAAAGAAATTTGTGGCACAACTTGATTAAAAGAAGGAATCTGTTGATATGAAACATTCTGAGACATCAAGGTATCATCAATTTAGTATCAAAAGGGGGGGGGGGGGGGTAAGGGGGTAAAAATCATAGAGGGAGGCCAAGAGATGAGTACAGTAGGCAGACTGAGAAGGATTGTTAGGAGATGAAGAGGCTTGCACAGGATAGTGTGTCATGGGGAGCTGCATCAAACCAGTCTTCAAATTGAAGACAACAACAACAACAACAACTACTACTACTACTACTACTACTACTACTACTACTACTACTACTACTACAAGCTAGAAGGTGTAACTACAGTTCATACAGCACTGCACTTTCTTAGAAGGTAATTAAGTAACTTTTTTCACTGCCTGAGGCTTTAAATCACATTTTCATTTTATATGATGATCTAGCAGCTGTTGCAGATGGGAGATGATAGACATCAAAGAATCTTTAAGGACTTCAAGACACATAGACACCCATGCTTTGAACCTTCAGTGTCCTCACCTAAATGTATCATTCATGCTAGGCAGCTCTAAATGAATGACATTCATGAAAGTTAATGCCATGAGCAGCAGTGTGATGTCAGAACTTTGCAGAATAGTACAGAAATTATGAAGGTGGACACGCAAATAAAGAGCCTTACCTGGTGAATGATCTAACACCTTATTTCCCAATAATGGCTACAGAGATCCAGGAAGAGGTTGATGCTAAGGTTGTGATTGTATTGCTCAATGGAGCATTAGTTATTACTAAAGACTAGCTTTTATGTGATGAATAGAGTTACTGGCAGCAATTGGCATATGACCAATTATAGAACCAAATCTGCTTGTTATGAGTAGAGGTGTCAATCATACAGATATCAGAATGGAGTGGTTACTCTAGCAATATTGGCTGAGATATAGATCAGCCATGGAAAGAAGACATGGCTCAAAAGTAAACTGAAATATCACCAAAAGTAACGAAATGGCAATAACATTTGATCTACAACAGACTGTAGAAACTTCTGTGGCAATTGCTTTTTGCATGAAAAATGTTGATTGGGATCTCCTAGCTCCAATGACAGAGGCATTTTTGTTGCAACATGACGAATGCAGAGTTTGTTACAGAGAACACTTGTCAGAAGTTGTACAATACACACAATTTATCACAGTACCAAGGAACAGGACATCCAGTATGTCAAAAACACCATGGAATAAACTGACCGAACAGGGGTTACAAGAAAGGAATTATTAACCCGAAATGACTGAATTTGGAACATATTGTATATAGACAATTACAGTTCAAATTTCTCCGTTAAGAAATCAAATCACCTGTAGTTATTTCAGCTCTACAAATGCATGACAAGAGAAAAATTGTAGTTTCAAGGGATTCAGCATAGGACATCCTCCACATATCTCTTCCAGATAATGTCACTACCACAGACGATCCCAGACATACTTGCCATTGTGTTCCCTTTTGCAGAGAAAGTGGTCATGTCATAGGTGAAGTCAAATGTGTATTAAATATATGGCATTAGTTTTGTGTTTTCTTTTGCAAAGAAAGTGTTCCATCTCCAGGTGAAGTAGGAGAAAGTTCCATTTCTGGCACTATTTACCCAGAGCTGTTATTGTACGTAACACCACAGATAGTACCTTCTTTAACATTTTAATAACTCACTCATACTAGGACACATTCTGTTACCTGGAAATCAGCACAAGTCATTGTTACAAAAGGAGATCACAAGAGCTACAGACTATATCTATCGTGAATACTTTGGCCAGAGTCCATGAGAAGCTATTGCGTGACTGACTGACACACAGAACTTCACACGTTATGTGAGAGTTAGTTGGGATTCAGAAAGGAAAATCTACTGACATAATAAATATGGATACAAGCAAGTGGTTGACACCCATAAAAAATATTCATTTGCTATTGTGGTGGATATCTCAGGTGCTTTTGGCACAACTAGTATTCACTGCTCTTGTATTGACAGATCTCCAAACCACCTGTAAAAGGACAAATTGCTGAATGGCAAACAAATCAACTAGATGTCATGAAATGCCTTATCAGAGGCTGCCCATAGGATTCTATCTACAATATTTTGCTTTTTTGGGTTGGTGTGGATTTAACCACCGAGTCATTGTTAACTTTACTTAATGGGGAGGAAGAAGCTGACAGTGCAGTTTTTTATAAGAGGATTCATAAGGAAAGCTGTGGTAAAAAATAACAATTGTTGTATTGGTAATGCAGCAAATATGTGTAAAAGAACAAATTCACAGTAGCTATTCATAAGACAGTGTTTTTACTGATGAAAGATAGATTGTTCATAACTAGAAATCATACTTCCAAATTATATGGAATTTGCATTTGCACAAGTCAGATGTGTAGACCTTTACATATGTATTCACACAGTGAATTACATTTCCTTTATAACTGCAACTTTCAAGTTTCCATTCTGTTATCTCTTAGTTAGTTTCCTTTCTTATATCTACTGTACCAATTTCCTGTACATTGTACAACTCAAGCAGTTTCTAATAATGCTAATACAGTATCCAATGTGCATTTGAAAAGGATGCATTGTCACACTTCAATGTCACTTTAAATCTTACTTAAGGTCTGTGTTACTAATAATTACTTCCTATGCCTTTCCCTACAATTGATAAATCTCATAAACACTTTCTTTGAGCAATTAATGGTAAATAATTGGGACATGAAACAAGATTACAATGAATTTAAATATGGATTTACAGAAATTATTAAAATTTAGCAATGGTGCACTAGCTCCTGACATACAGTTTTCCCTCAATTTCACAAAACCAAGTTTCATGCTCAAGGAGCCACTTTGCTTACTCTATTACTGTTCCTATTCATAACTTCCTTATTCAACTGTGGCTATATACTACAAAGCTTAATTCTGCAATGTCTCATTCACACTCACATTCATTGTGGTAGCCCATGTCATTCTTTGAACAATATGATAAGTGTTGGTTTATGCATTCTGTGTGACATGTTTTGCACACCTTGAGAAATTGCTCATGAGAGGGGGACATCCACCCATAGATGTTACTGATGTTTCATCCCTCACTTGGTCTCTTCACACTCAACAGAATTTGCATCTGAAAAGCTTGTGGTAAAAGGCTACTTTCACAGCTAATTGCCAAAAGCATCCTCCTGACCAAAGCTCTATCCATAGTGTTCTCTAGGCTTTTTTAGGGGTAGATTCATATCAAAGCTAGAGCTGCAGTATAAATACACTCCTGGAAATGGAAAAAAGAACACATTGACACCGGTGTGTCAGACCCACCATACTTGCTCCGGACACTGCGAGAGGGCTGTACAAGCAATGATCACACGCACGGCACAGCGGACACACCAGGAACCGCGGTGTTGGCCGTCAAATGGCGCTAGCTGCGCAGCATTTGTGCACCACTGCCGTCAGTGTCAGCCAGTTTGCCGTGGCATACAGAGCTCCATCGCAGTCTTTAACACTGGTAGCATGCCACGACAGCGTGGACATGAACCGTATGTGCAGTTGACGGACTTTGAGCGAGGGCGTATAGTGGGCATGCGGGAGGCTGGGTGGACGTACCGCCGACACCACGTGGGGCGTGAGGTCTCCACAGTACATCGATGTTGTCGCCAGTGGTCGGCGGAAGGTGCACGTGCCCGTCGACCTGGGACCGGACCGCAGCGACGCACGGATGCACGCCAAGACCGTAGGATCCTACGCAGTGCCGTAGGGGACCGCACCACCACTTCCCAGCAAATTAGGGACACTGTTGCTCCTGGGGTATCGGCGAGGACCATTCGCAACCGTCTCCATGAAGCTGGGCTACGGTCCCGCACACCGTTAGGCCGTCTTCCGCTCACGCCCCAACATCGTGCAGCCCGCCTCCAGTGGTGTCGCGACAGGCGTGAATGGAGGGACGAATGGAGACGTGTCATCTTCAGCAATGAGAGTCGCTTCTGCCTTGGTGCCAATGATGGTTGTATGCATGTTTGGCGCCGTGCAGGTGAGCGCCACAATCAGGACTGCATACGACCGAGGCACACAGGGCCAACACCCGGCATCATGGTGTGGGGAGCGATCTCCTACACCAGCCGTACACCACTGGTGATCGTCGAGGGGACACTGAATAGTGCACGGTACATCCAAATCGTCATCGAACCCATCGTTCTACCATTCCTAGACCGGCAAGGGAACTTGCTGTTCCAACAGGACAATGCACGTCCGCATGTATCCCATGCCACCCAACGTGCTCTAGAAGGTGTAAGTCAACTACCCTGGCCAGCAAGATCTCCGGATCTGTCCCCCATTGAGCATGTTTGGGACTGGATGAAGCGTCGTCTCATGCGGTCTGCACGTCCAGCACGAACGCTGGTCCAACTGAGGCACCAGGTGGAAATGGCATGGCAAGCCGTTCCACAGGACTACATCCAGCATCTCTACGATCGTCTCCATGGGAGAATAGCAGCCTGCATTGCTGCGAAAGGTGGATATACACTGTACTAGTGCCGACATTGTGCATGCTCTGTTGCCTGTGTCTATGTGCCTGTGGTTCTGTCAGTGTGATCATGTGATGTATCTGACCCCAGGAATGTGTCAATAAAGTTTCCCCTTCCTGGGACAATGAATTCACGGTGTTCTTATTTCAATTTCCAGGAGTGTACAATTACAGTTGAAACAGGTAGTACCAAAATAAAATACTGCAGTCAAGACAAACTTCAGGATATTAAAGAAAACACAGTGTCCTCCATCAAGTCTCATAAATAAAAACGTATCCATATCCATACAAGAAAACGAAAAGGTAAATAGAATTTCAGCATACTTATGCATATCAGAACATGAAACAGGTATCACTGAAATTGATCAGATTCATGTTGATGGAGACAAGCTAATACCATATTACTAGAAGACACTAAGAAGAAAGATGGAGTGTATATATATCACCTGCAGGGGCCATATAAAGCTTCATAAAACAGATTTTTTTCTTTTAGGTAACATTCTTCTGACTGGTTTGATGCATTCCACCATGGATTTCTCTCCTGTGCCAACCTCTTCATTTCTGAGTAATTCTTGCACCCAATGACCTCAACTATTTGCTGGATTTATTCCAATCTCTGTCTTCCTCTGCAGTTTTATGCTCTACAACTCCCTCCAGTAACATGGAATATTCCCTGCTTCCTTAACCTGTGTCCTATCACCCTGTTGCTTATTTTTATCAGTGTTCATCTACAACTACATGGATACTCTACAAATCACACTTAACTGCCTGGCAGAGGTTTCATTGAACCACTTTCACAATAATCCTCTATTATTCCAATCACGAATAGTGCATGGAAAAAAGAACATCTATATCTTGGGACAAGCTCTGATTTCCATTATTTTATTTTTATGATTTTTTTCTCCCTATGTAGGTCGGCGTCAACAAAATATTTTTGCATTTGGAGGAGAAAGTTGGCGATTGAAATTTCATGAGAAGATTCTGCCGCAACTAAAAACATTTTTATTTTAATGAGGTCCACCCCAAATAATGTATCACGTCAGTGACACTTTCTCCCCTATTTAGCAATAATACAAAATGTGCTGCTCTTCTTGGAACTTTCTTGATGTACTCTGTTAATCATGAAACTTCCTGGCAGATTAAAACTGTGTGCCCGACCGAGACTCGAACTCGGGACCTTTGCCTTTCACGGGCAAGTGCTCTACCAACTGAGCTACCGAAGCACGACTCACGCCCGGTACTCACAGCTTTACTACTGCCAGTACCTCGTCTCCTACCTTCCAAACTTTACAGAAGCTCTCCTGCGAACCTTGCAGAACTAGCACTCCTGAAAGAAAGGATATTGCGGAGACATGGCTTAGCCACAGCCTGGGGGATGTTTCCAGAACGAGATTTTCACTCTGCAGCGGAGTGTGCGCTGATATGAAACTTCCTGGCAGATTAAAACTGTGTGCCTGACCGAGACTCGAACTCAGGACCTTTGCCTTTCGCGGGCAAGTGCTCTACCAACTGAGCTACCGAAGCACGACTCACGCCCGGTACTCACAGCTTTACTTCTGCCAGTACCTCGTCTCCTACCTTCCAAACTTTACAGAAGCTCTCCTGCGAACCTTGCAGAACTAGCACTCGGGCATACAGTTTTAATCTGCCAGGAAGTTTCATATCAGCGCACACTCCGCTGCAGAGTGAAAATCTCATTCTGGAAACATCACCCAGGCTGTGGCTAAGCCATGTCTCCGCAATATCCTTTCTTTCAGGAGTGCTAGTTCTGCAAGGTTCGCAGGAGAGCTTCTGTAAAGTTTGGAAGGTAGGAGACGAGGTACTGGCAGAAGTAAAGCTGTGAGTACCGGGCGTGAGTCGTGCTTCGGTAGCTCAGTTGGTAGAGCACTTGCCCGCGAAAGGCAAAGGTCCTGAGTTCGAGTCTCGGTCGGGCACACAGTTTTAATCTGCCAGGAAGTTTCATATCAGCGCACACTCCGCTGCAGAGTGAAAATCTCATTCTGGAAACATCCCCCAGGCTGTGGCTAAGCCATGTCTCCGCAATATCCTTTCTTTCAGGAGTGCTAGTTCTGCAAGGTTCGCAGGAGAGCTTCTGTAAAGTTTGGAAGGTAGGAGACGAGGTACTGGCAGAAGTAAAGCTGTGAGTACCGGGCGTGAGTCATGCTTCGGTAGCTCAGTTGGTAGAGCACTTGCCCGTGAAAGGCAAAGGTCTTGAGTTCGAGTCTCGGTCGGGCACACAGTTTTAATCTGCCAGGAAGTTTCATATCAGCGCACACTCCGCTGCAGAGTGAAAATCTCATTCTGGAAACATCCCCCAGGCTGTGGCTAAGCCATGTCTCCGCAATATCCTTTCTTTCAGGAGTGCTAGTTCTGCAAGGTTCGCAGGAGAGCTTCTGTAAAGTTTGGAAGGTAGGAGACGAGGTACTGGCAGAAGTAAAGCTGTGAGTACCGGGCGTGAGTCGTGCTTCGGTAGCTCAGTTGGTAGAGCACTTGCCCGCGAAAGGCAAAGGTCCCGAGTTCGAGTCTCGGTCGGGCACACAGTTTTAATCTGCCAGGAAGTTTCATATCAGCGCACACTCCGCTGCAGAGTGAAAATCTCATTCTGGAAACATCACCCAGGCTGTGGCTAAGCCATGTCTCCGCAATATCCTTTCTTTCAGGAGTGCTATTTCTGCAAGGTTCGCAGGAGAGCTTCTGTAAAGTTTGGAAGGTAGGAGACGAGGTACTGGCAGAAGTAAAGCTGTGAGTACCGGGCGTGAGTCGTGCTTCGGTAGCTCAGTTGGTAGAGCACTTGCCCGCGAAAGGCAAAGGTCCCGAGTTCGAGTCTCGGTTGGGCACACAGTTTTAATCTGCCAGGAAGTTTCATATCAGCGCACACTCCGCTGCAGAGTGAAAATCTCATTCTGGAAACATCCCCCAGGCTGTGGCTAAGCCATGTCTCCGCAATATCCTTTCTTTCAGGAGTGCAAGTTCTGCAAGGTTCGCAGGAGAGCTTCTGTAAAGTTTGGAAGGTAGGAGACGAGGTACTGGCAGAAGTAAAGCTGTGAGTACCGGGCGTGAGTCGTGCTTCGGTAGCTCAGTTGGTAGAGCACTTGCCCGCGAAAGGCAAAGGTCCTGAGTTCGAGTCTCGGTCGGGCACACAGTTTTAATCTGCCAGGAAGTTTCATATCAGCGCACACTCCGCTGCAGAGTGAAAATCTCATTCTGGAAACATCCCCCAGGCTGTGGCTAAGCCATGTCTCCGCAATATCCTTTCTTTCAGGAGTGCTAGTTCTGCAAGGTTCGCAGGAGAGCTTCTGTAAAGTTTGGAAGGTAGGAGACGAGGTACTGGCAGAAGTAAAGCTGTGAGTACCGGGCGTGAGTCGTGCTTCGGTAGCTCAGTTGGTAGAGCACTTGCCCGCGAAAGGCAAAGGTCCCGAGTTCGAGTCTCGGTCGGGCACACAGTTTTAATCTGCCAGGAAGTTTCATATCAGCGCACACTCCGCTGCAGAGTGAAAATCTCATTCTGGAAACATCCCCCAGGCTGTGGCTAAGCCATGTCTCCGCAATATCCTTTCTTTCAGGAGTGCTAGTTCTGCAAGGTTCGCAGGAGAGCTTCTGTAAAGTTTGGAAGGTAGGAGACGAGGTACTGGCAGAAGTAAAGCTGTGAGTACCGGGCGTGAGTCGTGCTTCGGTAGCTCAGTTGGTAGAGCACTTGCCCGCGAAAGGCAAAGGTCCTGAGTTCGAGTCTCGGTCGGGCACACAGTTTTAATCTGCCAGGAAGTTTCATATCAGCGCACACTCCGCTGCAGAGTGAAAATCTCATTCTGGAAACATCCCCCAGGCTGTGGCTAAGCCATGTCTCCGCAATATCCTTTCTTTCAGGAGTGCTAGTTCTGCAAGGTTCGCAGGAGAGCTTCTGTAAAGTTTGGAAGGTAGGAGACGAGGTACTGGCAGAAGTAAAGCTGTGAGTACCGGGCGTGAGTCATGCTTCGGTAGCTCAGTTGGTAGAGCACTTGCCCGTGAAAGGCAAAGGTCTTGAGTTCGAGTCTCGGTCGGGCACACAGTTTTAATCTGCCAGGAAGTTTCATATCAGCGCACACTCCGCTGCAGAGTGAAAATCTCATTCTGGAAACATCCCCCAGGCTGTGGCTAAGCCATGTCTCTGCAATATCCTTTCTTTCAGGAGTGCTAGTTCTGCAAAGTTCGCAGGAGAGCTTCTGTAAAGTTTGGAAGGTAGGAGACGAGGTACTGGCAGAAGTAAAGCTGTGAGTACCGGGCGTGAGACGTGCTTCGGTAGCTCAGTTGGTAGAGCACTTGCCCGCGAAAGGCAAAGGTCCCGAGTTCGAGTCTTGGTCGGGCACACAGTTTTAATCTGCCAGGAAGTTTCATATCAGCGCACACTCCGCTGCAGAGTGAAAATCTCATTCTGGAAACATCCCCCAGGCTGTGGCTAAGCCATGTCTCCGCAATATCCTTTCTTTCAGGAGTGCTAGTTCTGCAAGGTTCGCATATGAGCTTCTGTAAAGTTTGGAAGGTAGGAGACGAGGTACTGGCAGAAGTAAAGCTGTGAGTACCGGGCGTGAGTCGTGCTTCGGTAGCTCAGTTGGTAGAGCACTTGCCCGCGAAAGGCAAAGGTCCCGAGTTCGAGTCTCGGTCGGGCACACAGTTTTAATCTGCCAGGAAGTTTCATATCAGCGCACACTCCGCTGCAGAGTGAAAATCTCATTCTGGAAACATCCCCCAGGCTGTGGCTAAGCCATGTCTCCGCAATATCCTTTCTTTCAGGAGTGCTAGTTCTGCGAGGTTCACAGGAGAGCTTCTGTAAAGTTTGGAAGGTAGGAGACGAGGTACTGGCAGAAGTAAAGCTGTGAGTACCGGGCGTGAGTCGTGCTTCGGTAGCTCAGTTGGTAGAGCACTTGCCCGCGAAAGGCAAAGGTCCTGAGTTCGAGTCTCGGTCGGGCACACAGTTTTAATCTGCCAGGAAGTTTCATATCAGCGCACACTCCGCTGCAGAGTGAAAATCTCATTCTGGAAACATCCCCCAGGCTGTGGCTAAGCCATGTCTCCGCAATATCCTTTCTTTCAGGAGTGCTAGTTCTGCAAAGTTCGCAGGAGAGCTTCTGTTAAGTTTGGAAGGTAGGAGACGAGGTACTGGCAGAAGTAAAGCTGTGAGTACCGGGCGTGAGTCGTGCTTCGGTAGCTCAGTTGGTAGAGCACTTGCCCGCGAAAGGCAAAGGTCCCGAGTTCGAGTCTCGGTCGGGCACACAGTTTTAATCTGCCAGGAAGTTTCATATCAGCGCACACTCCGCTGCAGAGTGAAAATCTCATTCTGGAAACATCCCCCAGGCTGTGGCTAAGCCATGTCTTCGCAATATCCTTTCTTTCAGGAGTGCTAGTTCTGCAAGGTTCGCAGGAGAGCTTCTGTAAAGTTTGGAAGGTAGGAGACGAGGTACTGGCAGAAGTAAAGCTGTGAGTACCGGGCGTGAGTCGTGCTTCGGTAGCTCAGTTGGTAGAGCACTTGCCCGCGAAAGGCAAAGGTCCCGAGTTCGAGTCTCGGTCGGGCACACAGTTTTAATCTGCCAGGAAGTTTCATATCAGCGCACACTCCGCTGCAGAGTGAAAATCTCATTCTGGAAACATCCCCCAGGCTGTGGCTAAGCCATGTCTCCGTAATATCCTTTCTTTCAGGAGTGCTAGTTCTGCAAGGTTCGCAGGAGTGCTTCTGTAAAGTTTGGAAGGTAGGAGACGAGGTACTGGCAGAAGTAAAGCTGTGAGTACCGGGCGTGAGTCGTGCTTCGGTAGCTCAGTTGGTAGAGCACTTGCCCGCGAAAGGCAAAGGTCCCGAGTTCGAGTCTCGGTCGGGCACACAGTTTTAATCTGCCAGGAAGTTTCATATCAGCGCACACTCCGCTGCAGAGTGAAAATCTCATTCTGTTAATCATGTCTAGTAAGGACCCCAGACCACACAGCAGTACCTCAAAAGAGAACGAATAAGCATAATGTAGGCAGTTCTGTAGTAGATCTGTTACGTTTTCTAAGTGTTCTGCCAATAAACTGCAGTCTTTGCTTTGCCTTTCCCACAACATTTTCTGCATGTTCTTTCCAATTTAAGTTGTTTGTAACTGTAATTCCTAGGTATCTAGTTGAATTTATGTCCTTTATATTTGACTGATTTATTGTGTAACTGAAGGTTGGCGGATTCCAGTTAACACTCATGTGGATGAAATTTTCACACCATACAGATATCTTTTCTAAACTGTTTTGAAATTTGTTTTGATCTTCTGATGACTTTACTAGAAAATAAATGACAGCATCATCTACAGACAATCTAAGACAGCTGCCCAGATTGCCTCCTAAGTTGTTTATATAGATAAGGAACAGCAGAGGACCTGTAACCGTATCTTGGGGAATGCCAGAAATCATTTCTGTTTTACTCGATGTCTTTCTGCGAATTACTACGAACTGTGACCTCTCTCACAAGAAATCACAAATCCAGTCAACAGAGGTAATATTTCATAAGCAAGCAATTTCACTACAAGCCACTTGTGTCGTACAGTATCAAAAGCCTTCTGGAAATCTAGAAATATGGAATCAATTTGAAGTTCCTTGCCAGTAGCACTCAACACTTCAAGTTAATAAAGAGCTAGTTGTGTTTCAGAAGAACGATGTTTCCTAAATCAGTGTTAACTGTGTGTCAATAGACTGTTTTCTTCAAAAGAGTCATAATGTTCATCACAATATCTAAAATTCTGCTGCATACTGACGTTGATGATATGTGACTGTAATTTAGTGGATTACTGTTTTCCGTAAGTTCCTTTCTTCATTGGTTCTGCAGAGAACTTCCTCATTCCTGACCTCAACAGTCCACCTAATTTTCAACATTCTTTCATAGCACCACATCTCAGATGCTTCTATTCTGTTCTGTTCCAGGTTTCCCACAATTCATGATTCACAACCATACAATGCTATGCTCCAAACATACATGCTCAGAAATATCTTCATCAAATTAAGGCCTATGTTTCATACTAATCAACTTGTTTAGGCCAGGCATGCCCTATTTGTGTGTGCTACTCTGCTTTTTGTGTCTCCCTTGCTTTGTCCATCATGGGTTATTTCGCTTCCATGGTAGCCAGGATTCCTGAACTTCATGATCACCAATTTTGCTGTTGAACTTCTCACTGTTCTCCTTACCTTTAAATCTCAATCCATGTTCTGTACTCATTAGAATGTTCATTCCATTCAATCAAGTCTGTAATTATCTTTCACCTTCACTAATGATGGCAATGTCATCATTGAATCCTATCATTTATATCATTTCACACTGAATTTTAATCCCACTCTTGAACTGTTCTTTCATTTCTGTCACTGCTTTTTCTGTGTATTGATTCAACAAGAGGGGCAAAAGACTACATCCTTGTCTTACACTCTTTTTACATCTACATCTGCATAACTAACCTGCAATTCACACTTAAGTGCCTGTCAGAGGGTTCGTCAAAACACCTTCACACTATTTCTCTACCATTCCATTCTCTAAAAGCGAACAGGGAAAACTGAACCTCAGATTTTTCTGAAGGATCTCAAATTTCTCTTACTTTAGTATGATGATCATTTCTCCCTGTGTTATATGGTGACAATAAAATATCATCTCATTCAGAGGAGAAAGTTGGTGACTGAAATTTCATTAAGAGATCCCACTATAATAAAAAATGCCTTTGTTTTAATCATTGCCATCGCAACTTGCTTATCATATCCATGACACTCTCTCCCCAATTTCACAATATACAAGATGAGTTGTCCTTCTTTTAACTTTTTTGATGTCCTCTGTGAATCCTATCTAATAAGGATCCTATACAGCATGGCAATACTCTAGCAGAGGACAAACAAGTGTGTTATAGGCAGTCTCCTAAGTAGGCCTGTTGCATCTTCCAAGCATCATGCCAATAAAACTTAGCCTTTGATTTGCCTTCCTCACAGCAGTACCTATGTGATTATTCCAATTTAAGTTGTTTGTAATTCTAATTCCTAGGTATTTAGTCAAATCAACAGCCTTTACATTTGTGTGATTTATCGTGTAACTGAAATTTAACGAATTTCCTTTTCTACTCATGTGAATGACCTCACACTTTTCCATTCTGAGTGAGGATTGCCACTTTTTGCACTGTAGGATATCATATCTAAATCATTTTGCTATTGGTTTTGATCTTCTGATGTCTTTACTAGACTGTAAATGACAGCATCAACTGCAAACAATCTAAGAGGGCTGCTCAGATTGACTCCTAAGTCATTTATGAAGATTATGAACAGCTGAGGGCCTATAACATGTTCCTTGGGGAATGTCAGATATCACTTCTGTTTTACTCAATGACTTTCCATTGATCCATCCATTACTACTCCCTGACAGGAAACTGTGAATCTAGTTGCACAACTAAAGTTGATATTCCATTGGCAGCCATAACTAGAAGTCTCTTGTGAGTAACGATGTCAAAAGTCTTCTGGAAATTTATAAATATGGAATCAGTTTAAGACTACCTGTTGATAGCACTGATTATTTTTTGAATGAAGAGCTAGTTGTTTTCACAGGAACAATATTTTCGTAATTTGTGCTGACAGGTTGTCAACAGGCCTTACCTTTGAGGCAATTCATAATGTTCAAACACAGTATATGTTCCAAAATCCTACTGCAAATCAACATTAGTAATATGAGTCCATAATTCAGTGGATTACTTCTATTTCCTTCCTAGAGTATTTGTGTGACCTGTGCAACGTTCCAGTCTTTTCGCATGGATCATTAGTTGAGTGAGTGGTTGTATATGCTTGTTAAATATCAGTATACTCAGAAAGGAACATTATTGGTATGTTGTCAGGACTGGGAAACTTGCCTTTATTAAGTGCTTTAATCTGATTTTAATCTGACAATTCATTCTTGGGCTTCCAGTCTTATCGTTCCCTCTTGGTTTTGTACATTTTGTATATTACTCATCATTCCCTGCATCTTACATTGTCAAACACTTTTTCATGGCCAATAAATCAAACGTTTCTGCCTTGACTTTTTTTCAGTCTTGCTGCCATTATCAACCACAATGTCAGGACAACCTCCCTGGTGCCTTTATCTTTCCTAAAGCCAAACTGAATGTCATTTACCAAAATTCTTAATTTTCTCTCCCACTCCTCTGTATAATACTGTTGTCAGCAATGTGGCAGCATAAGCTGTTATTCCCACTGCACTCTTAATTTTGGCACCCTTGCTTTTAATTTCACCAAAGGTTGTTTTGACTTTTCTATATGCTGAATAAGTCTGTCCAACAATAATTTCTTTTTCGATTTCTTCACACCTTTTCTGACCTATGTTTATCTGTCCAATGTCTGTGATTGCTCCTTTTAAAGCTATCCACACCACTTCAACTGTAACTGCTTACCGTGGCATTCCTTATCGCAGTATCAACATCTTTAGCGAACGTCAAATGTGTCTCATCATACCTCAGTATTTTAGTATCCAACTTCTGGTACACAGGTTCTTCCAGATGATTCTCTTAAACTTCAGTTTACTCTTCATCATTACTAAATTATGATCTGTGTCTACATCTGCCCATGGGTATGCATAACAATCCAATATCTGATTTTGGGATCTCTGCTGGCCATGATGTAATCCAGCTGTAATCTTCCAGTCTCTCTGGGCCTATTCCAAGTATACATCTTCCTCTTGCAATTCTTGAACAGGTTATTTACTATTACTAGATGAAATTTACTGCAGAACTCAATTAGTCTCTCTCTACTCTTATTCTTACTATCAAGCCAACATTCTCCCATAACTCTTTCTTCTGCTACTTCCCTTTAACCACTTTCTAACCCCCACAACTCTTAGATTATTGCCTCCTTTCACATACGGTGTTAGCCATTCAGTATTCTCATATACTCACTCTCTCTGTTCAACTTCGGCTTGAAATGTCGGTATGCATATCTGAACTATTGTTGTCAGTGTTAATTTGCTGTCAAATCTGACAAGAATAACACTGTCACTGAACAGTTCACAGAAACTCACTCTTTGCCCAACCTTCCTATTCAAAATAAATCCAACTGCCATTATATTTCTTTTTCTGCTACTGTTGACATTACCCTCTATTATCCTGGCAAGAAATCCTTATCTTCTTTCCATTTCACTTCACTGACCCCTACTGTATCTAGATTGACCTTTTGCATTTCAGATTTTCTAGCTTCTTTACCAAGTTCGAACACGTGACATTCCACACACTGACTTAGACAGTGTTAGCCTTTCATTGCTTATTCCATTTTTTTTCTCAGCTATAAAAGCTAAAAATAGTTTTATGAAGGTTGTGCATATTTAAATAGTGACTTATTACTTGTGGAGTGTTTAATGTTTATTTTCTGCCAGATGACATTTACCAAGGGTATCTAGATTTGTTGATATCTGGCTTTGGATTATTTTTCACAGTAAAATTCTCTATGAGAATTGAAAGACATTGTGCAACAGTTATTGCCAACAGACCCAACAACCTGCAGTGCCTTAGCTGTAAAACCTAGACATTGGTTTATTTCACTATGACAGTCAAATGTTAATAATGAAAAATACTGATCATTTAAATACATGTCTCAGAAGAAAAATTATTATATTATACAATCATAAACAATGACTATATTTATTTATTTATTTATTTATTTATTTACACGTCAAATTCCGTAGGACCAAATTGAGGAGAAAAACTCCAAGGTCATGGAACGTGTCAGTACATGAACTTACAACATAAAAGTAATAACAGATAAAAATAAATGTTCATGAACCTGAAAAAAAGTCAGTCCATAAGTTTAAGTAGACGCTATCAGCAATGCAATAAGAATCAGCTTAATTTTTCAAGGAACTCCTCAACAGAATAGGAGGAGTCACCCATGAGGAAACTCTTAAGTTTTGATTTGAAAGCGCTAGGATTACTGCTAAGATTTTTGAATTTGAGTGGCAGCTTATTGAAAATGGATGCAGCAGTATACTGCACACCTTTTTGCACAAGAGTTAAGGAAGTCCGATTCAAATGGAGGTTTGATTTCTGCCGAGTATTAACAGAGTGAAAGCTGCTTTTTCTTGGAAATAAACTAATATTGGTAACAAGAAACGACAATAAGGAATATAAATATTGAGAGGCCAATGTCAAAATATCCAGGCTCGTGAACAGAGGTCGACAAGAGGTTCGTGAACTGACACTGCTTATTGCCCGAACCGCCCGTTTCTAAGCCAAAAATATCATTCTAGAATGGGAAGAGTTACCCCAAAACATAATACCATACAACATACATGAATGAAAATAAGCAAAGTAGACTAATTTACGTGTCCAAGTATCACTCACTTTTGATACCGTTCGAATAGTGAAAATGGCAGTATTAAGTCTTTGAACAAGATCCTGAACATGGGCTTTCCACGACAGCTTACTATCTATCTGAACACCTAGAAATTTGAACTGTTCAGTTTCACTAATCATATGTCCGTTCTGTGAGATGAAAATGTCAGGTTTTGTTGAATTGTGTGTTAGAAACTGTAAAAACTGAGTTTTGTTGTGATTTAACATTAGTTTATTTTCCACAAGCCACAAACTGAGGTCATGTACTGCACTACTTCAAACCAAGTCAATGTTGCACACAACATCCTTTACTACCAAGCTAGTGTCATCAGCAAACAGAAATATTTTAGAGTTACCCATAATACTAGAGGGCATATCATTTATATAAATAAGGAACAGGAGCGGCCCCAACACTGATCCCTGAGGCACCCCACACTTGACAGTACCCCACTCAGATCCCACATCACAACCATTATCAACATTGTGAATAATGACCTTTTGCTGCCTGTTGCTAAAGTAAGAGGTGAACCAATTGTGAGCTACTCCCCTTATTCCGTAATGGTCCAACTTCTGGAGCAATATTGTGAGATCAACACAGTCAAATGCCTTTGTTAAATCAAAAAATACACCAAGTGTTCGAAACTTTTTGTTTAGCCCATCCAGTACCTCACAGAGAAAAGAGAATATTGCATTTTCAGTGTCAAAGCCGAACTGTACATTTGATAGCAAATCGTGTGATATAAAATGGTCAATTATCCTTACATACACAGCCTTCTCGATAACTTTTGCTAACACTGATGGCATAGAAATAGGTCTAAAATTATCTACATTATCCCTTTCTCCCTTTTTATAAAGCAGCTTTACTACTGAGTACTTTAATCGCTCAGGAAACTGACCATTCCTAGGGGAAAAATTACAAATATGGCTAAATACAGGGCTAACATGTGCAGCACAGTACTTTAATATTCTGCTAGACACTCCATCATAACCATGAGAGTCCTTAGTCTTCAGTGATTTAATTATTGACTCAATCTCTGTCTTGTCTGTATCACAGAGGAGTATTTCAGACGTCAATCTCGGAAAGGCTTTGCTAATAAATTTATATGATTTCCTGTAGAAACTAAATTTTTATTTAAGGCACCAGCAATGCTCAAAAAATGATTGTTAAATACTGTACATATGTCTGATTTATCAGTAACAGAAATATTATTACTGCGAGCTGAGTTTATATCATCGACCTTGTGCTGCTGACCAGACACTTCCTTCACAACTGACCATATGATTTTAATTTTATCCTGTGAATTAGCTATTCTATTTGCACACCACATACTTTTTGCCTTGCTAATAACATTTTTAAGCACCTTACAATATCATATTCCTCAAACAGTGGGGAGAAATTTACGGCTGTATTGCCATTAAAACAAAAAAGAGCAAAATTAAACAGATGGAAGAATAAGGGAAAGTCAATCCTTGGGATTAAAGTTTATTGTGTTAGGAAGAGAGATCTCTACTTAATTCAGAGGACAAGTTGTAGGCAAGAGTTGAAAGTCCATTACCACCAGCACTGTAAAATCCTCTAGTCTGTCATTAAAAAAGTTACACTCATGTACGAGGATGGTTTGAAAAGTTCTTGGAATCACCATGAGAGGTCAGCACTAGCGCAACGAGTTGTTCATGTGATATTCTTTAGACTGTTGCCTGTAAACACATGCCACGTCAGTGCTCTTTGAAGAGAGATGTGGTAGTGACATGGCTCTGTTGTTGTCCTGCATAGTGATTTGCGAAGATGGAAAAAAAATCAAGATTCAAGCAGTGATTAGAAAGCAAAGGACATTCATACCAATTTCCAGAACACACTGGGGGATACTGCTCCTTCATATTCAACTGTTGTCAGGTGGACAAATGAATTTAAATTTTGTCAGGAGAGCTCAGATGATGATCAATGCAGTGGTCGGCCAAAATGTGTCACTACTCCAGAAATCGTTGCAAAAGTGCACAAAATGGTCATGGAGGATTGCCGACTGAAAGTGTGTGAAACTGCTCACACTTGCCAGATGTCATCTGAAAGGGTATATCACACTTTAACTGAAGAATTAGAAATGAAAAAATTATCTGCAAGATGGGTGCTGCAACTCTTGACGCTGGATCAAAAACGCATGAGAATGGACATATTGGAACAATGTCTGGCGAGTTTTAGGAGAAATGAACAAGATTTTTTGCGGCAGTTTGTGACCACAGATGAAACTTGGGTGCACTACAGTACCCCAGAGGCAAAACAACAGTCAGAGCAGAGGAAACATGCTAATTCTCTGCCACTAAATAAAGCACAGACAATTCCCTTGGCAGGAAAGGTCACGGCACATGTGTTCCGGGATATGAAGGGGATTCTGTTTGTAGATTATCTCCCCACTAGGCAAACAATTACTGGAGAACACTATGCTAACCTCCTGGACAAATTGCAATGAAAGATATGCGAAAAAAGGCAATGTTTAGGAAGGAAGAAGTCCTCTTCCATCAAGACAATGTGTGCCCACACATATGTGCCGTCGCGATGGCAAAATTACATGAACTAAAGTATGAATTGTTGCCAAACCCACCTTATTCACCTGATATGGCTCTGTCAGACTTCCATCTCTTCCCAAAACTGAAAATTTTTCTTGGTGGACAAAGATTCACTTCAAACAAAGAATTGATAGCCGGAGTTGACAACTATTTTGCAGGCCTGTAGGAAACTCATTTTCAAGATGGGATCAAGGCACTGCAACATTGTTGGACCAATTGCATTAATCTACAAGGAGACTACATTGAAAAATAAAAAAGTTTCAGTGATGTAAGTACTTTTTTTCTATTCCATTCTGAGAACTTTTAAAAACCACCCTCCTACTTTGCTCAAAAAATAAAACACTCCGAAAAATGGCAAAAACTAATTGGAACATTATTAAACAAGAAACATTCCAGAATAATAACCCACTAGAAATCTAAGTCTCTGGCAGAAATAATGACACTTTCAATTCACTGGTTATCAGATTCAGGAATTACTTCCTAAAAGCGGCAGCACCCACTAATAAACAACCAAATATAGATCCATCAGACTCACTTATGCAGACACTACTGCACTACCAACAAACATTAGCTTAAAAAACTGAACCCCTAAGGAAATTATAAAATGCATCACATGACTAAAAGGAGAAATTCTGCTGGCTGTGATGATGTTTTGGCAGAATATTGAGATCTTGCGCTGGCTCAAAAACAGTATCCTTTATAACACCTTTGCAATCATTCTGTGACTCATGGCATATTTCGTGACAGACCTGAAAGTGCGGTAGTGAGATTCGCAACCAGTAGCAAAATCATGTTTTCTTTATTTACTTTAGCAAATTGATTTCAACTGATTAACAGCCATCATCATGGCAGAACATGCCTTAGAAAATGGACACCGAATTCTATTCAACGAAACATCTGTGGTTGTGAGGATGAAGGGATTTTGGGATGGCATCATAAAAGAAGCTATTGAAATAAAAATCTCTGGAAACACCATCAACAAGGACTGCAGTTTGCAGCTCAGCACAGCCTGGGACCCAGCCATCATGAGGTTAAAATGGGTGCGACGGATGCAGGATGAAAACATTACCAAATATGGCAAGGAAGTGAGCACTAGTGACGTCACAGCCAGCGGTGCAGCAGTCAGTCTTACCACTTGACAATGACCGAGGAGAGCTTGGTCGAGAAAATTTTATTAAATCATATCGCCTCGAAACCAAGCATTCATACACACTGTGTAAAATTAGTTGGAATCCAGTTGGATAACATGTTAAAATGAAGTTAACGTGTACTGTTGGTGGTCAAGGCATAGATAAACTAATCAAGTTACTCAGTTCAGCATGTTATGTCCTTTAGAAACATCTCTCATTGTATTGACACTAAAAGTAAGAGAATTTGCTCATTTTGGGTATTTTTAGGCCCTCTTGTCTTATGGAATTATTTTCTGGTGCTGTGCACTTAATGCAAATGAGGTATTTATTCAGAAAAAGCAAGAAGTAAGAACACTATGTAATATAGAGAACAATGCGTCTTACTGAAGCCATTATTACTCTTACATCACAATACCATTTACTCCTTAATGGTTTTTAGATTGCTGGTGATAGAAATCAGTTACATGTGAACAGTGATTTATACAGACACAAAAATAATTTTCATGTAAATGTTTCATCTTTGTCTAGGGTCCAGTGAGGAGTTATATACTCTGATAGGAAAATATTCAACAAACTCCCATTGAAAAAAAGAAAGGATTGAAAATACCTATCATATCAAAAGAAAATAAAAAATATGTCATTAGCCACTGTTTCTACAAATTATCTGAATATTTAGATTCAGGAACTGAAAAGTTCTGTTAGCAACAGGGCAAGTATCAGTGGTCTTCATAAAGCCGTTTTAAAATCACTAATGTACTATAAATGGGACTCAGTATTTAAAGAAATAAATCTCAGTATTTAAAGATGTCGGTATTTTTTTTTTTAAATGTCACTGTAATCAAGTAATTGTGAAGCAACCAGTATCATATAAACAATAGTTCTTTGGGATAACCAAGTAGGTAAAGTCTGTTTTCAGAGTAGCAGCTTTCTTTCTAATTAAGGGGAGGTTTAATATCTTTGGCCCGAAAAAAGCATGTTCTCTGAGAATTTTTTTCTCAAGATGTGTTACAGATATAAAAGTCAAATTTGGTCAAAATGCTTATTCATATTTCCTCTCCAAACGGAACGAAACAAAATTTCGATGAAGACCTCCACGTGCGGTATGTCACTGGTCAGCCGGCTCATCTGAAATCAAAATTGAGTTGACGTTAGCGAAGTATATAAGATTCTTTAGGAATTGTACTTCGCTTAAGTTATTTGGACCATAGGAAACAAAATGGCGGCCATTTGAAAAAAAAATAGGGTTTCTTTCATTGATTTTTCGACTTTGTCGGCCAAATAAAAATGTTTATAGTTGATGGATATGAATAAAAGTGGTACAACTCCTAGACAATTTTGTTAGCTTCATTGGAAACAAAGAATCATGCCGATCAGTTCAGTAGATTTGAAGTTACCATACCACATGAAAAAAAAGTCATTTCGAGAAAAACGCATTTGAAGTTTTGACTACATATAAATGCAATATTATGCAACTTACATTCAATCGCTATTCCGGGACGAAAAACTAGTCCTTTCTCTTCCTCATAGAGGATGTTCTGCCCAATCTGGGCCATCCTGCACTGCTCCAGAGCCGCTCATACGGCCAGTAACAAGTGGTTTTTCGCCCGCTTGAATCCGGTGGTTGTCCGAATGCTTGGCGAACTGCGTTGAACAGAGTCCCAGGCTGACGTCCATCATCATCGTGGTCATCAGAATTGCTGAAATCCTTTGTTGAAGCTGCTAACTGCCAGGAACATTGCAATCTCCACAGCCTTCGCACCCGAATGCAAATGCGTGGGGGCTAACTTGCAAACACACACGTTCAAACTTTCATTTTCATTTTGTGTTTCCGTCCAAGCACCAGTACAATAACTCGTCCTCCGAAAGAAAAAAATTGGTGCGTGAAAAAGGCCGATTTCAAGCAGGTGCATTTTTTTTTTGTTCAGCCGCAAATAACAAACATTTCCATTCCATATTCGGAAAAACCATGGATTCTAAACACTTTTATGGATCCAAAAATGCAATTAAGAAAATCAATTTTTTGAACCAAAAGATATAAACCTCCCCTTAACTTGACTGAAGTTAGCTGTGATAAGCTTTAATACCATCAAGCAGTATAGTTTTTTTTTTTGCTTAAGTATATCTTGACTCGGTGCAACATTCCTGAAGGTTCTCCTTCACTATGGATCTACATAACAAGCTGAATAAATGAACTCCACTGAACTGTAAAAATTTGCCGAGTTACCTAGAAATTGCCTGCAGAGCTTGGTAATAGTTACATATACATAAATACTATCACGATAAAGCAATTACATGGATGGAAAAATCTGTAAAAATAGAAAGCAGTTAACACTAACTTTTGAGCCCTTGCTCTTTTTCTAGTGGGAATAGATGCACGCATACCCCCACGCTACGCACACGCAACACGCAACACGCAACACGCGCACACACACACACACACACACACACACACACACACACACACACAAAATCAACCAAACATCCACACTTGCGGTAGAGTGATTATCAAAAGTTCGCGGTGCAGCGCAGGAACTTCCATGTTTGAAATGTTTGCCGTTACTCGTTATTGAGTGGGGCTGAGCATATTCGAAAGGGCAGGACCTAACTCTCTTTTTTTTTAAGTAGTGATCATATAGTGGATGAGAGAGGAGCATGTGTTTGGTATGGTGACTTACTTTTCCAATAGCCATTTGGAATGACCAAAGTAAGTCACCATACCAAACACGTACTCCTCTCTCATCCACTGCATACATTCATAGAAAAGTTTAGTATCGCACTAGCAGATCATGTTCCTGGTCAAAAGGCTAATGTTATGTGGGTGGACACATTTATGGATACTGGTAGCGTGCAGAAAAAGAAACCAGGGCCTTCGAGAACCACCCGGCCAGCAGAAAACATTGAGAAAGTATGGCTGGTGATTTTGAATTCCCCAAGCAATCTGCATTCAAACATGCAGCTGCCATTGCACTTCCTGACTGAACACAGTCAGACAAATTCTTCATGAGGACTTGAAATTTCATCCATACAAACTGGCAGCAGTGCACACATTTAATCCATGCTGTATTGCTTCACAAAAAGTGCATGTGAAGTCTTGATCAGAAACCTGTCTCATGATGCCCTTGCCTTGTGTACTTCAGCAATGAGGCACAATTTCATTTGACTGGATGCGTGAATAAAACAAATTATATGATTTTGAAGTGGCATGAACCCCCGAAAACTTCATGAGCAACCCCTGCATACATAGTGTGTGACTGTTTGGTGTGCAAATTGGCATTACTGGCCCACAGAATGATAGGGCAGTTACAGTCACTTCTGAGTGTGGATAACTGAGGAGTTTTTTCTTCCTTAACTTGAAAGATATGGATTGAGGTATGTCTGGTTCCAACAAGACAGTGCCACAGTTCACATAGCATGATCATCAATTACTCTCGTGGACCAACACTTCCCTAACCATCTCATCTCTTTGAGGTGCAATCTTCAGTGGCCACCTTGCTTGGCAGATTTAGCTCCCCTGTGACTTTTCCTTATGGGACTATCTTAAGTCCTTGGTGTATATCAATCGTTCAAGGACCTGGATGAGATGTAGAACAATACTCATGCTCCTCTTGCCATCATAGACAGATGTGCTGGACAAAGTGGACAGAAACTTCTGATTTTGACTTTCGAAATGCCTCGAGCAGAACGAAGGCCACCTTTACGATATAATTTTCAAAACCTAATGAAATAAAGCTTTAAATATACCTCTTCGTAAAGAAATGAGAATTAAATTGATAATGCAGATACTTTCAGTTTTATGATTTTTTATTAGTAATAAGTATATTCCCACGCTGCACCCTGTAGTTGCCTGGATCGATGGAGATTTTTTAATGGGGGGGGGGGGGGGGGGAGGTTACACAGCAAAAATACTATCAATTAGATAAAATAAAATATGCACAATATTGTACTTTGGTTCCACAAAGCACCTACTTTTTATAGTTTTTGCAAATATTTAGAAAATAAAATAATTTTTTCCCTACCTGGATATTATCTCAATCATATAAATCACCTCACCACACACAGTCACGGACTGACATGATGAAGAATAATGCTAAATATTTAAAAGCTTTTAGACAAAGTTCTTCTTCAGAAGTAGAAAACACACACTCATTCACACGACTCACAAACATGGCCACTGTCTCAATGTACTAAGCCCAAAAAAGAGTGGCCAGGTGTGTGTGTGTGTGTGTGTGTGTGTGTGTGTGTGTGTGTGTGTGTGTGTGTGTGTGTTGTTGTTGTTGTTGTTGTTGTTGATTTTCTACTGAGAAAGACTTTGCCTTAAAGTTCAAATATTTAGAATTCTTGTTAATTGTGCTTGTCTGCAGCTCACTGCCTTCTCTTTGTTATGAGTAGCAATCTATTCTTTCTGTGTTGTTATTCCATCCTGGACTTTCCACTGAAAGAAATCTGCCACTCTGAAATGAGCTGCATCCTCTTCAGTTATACTAGACAGTTGACTTTTCTCTGCTATTGATATAACTATCAGACAAATGGAAAGTAGTGGCATTACAAAGAAAACTATCAAAAATGTTCAAACCACATGGTAATAGAAATATAAACGAACACATACAAATAGAACATGTAAGAGCACTGTACACCCCAGTATTCTTACAAGTGGAGTGGTGTCAAATGGTACACACAGCACAACCCTGGGTAAATGAAATAACAGGGAGTGGGGGCAGTTTTAGATAAGAATTTTTTTGGTTACACAATGAACATCTAATTTCTACTACAGTATTTTGTATTGTACATATTTTTGAAAATTCTGACGGTCAAAGAAATTAAAAATACCTTTATTGTAGCATTTGTTTTTTTTCTTTACTAAAGTTAAAATTATAGTTTTAGGATTAAAGTACATTAATGCACTGCGAGGCACAAGTTGACAACAACAACTAAAAGGGAAAACACGATAAAGGACAGACTGACAGGCATAGGATTAAAAAACAGCATCATCAAATGTCCTTAGCGAGGTTTGTCAAATTGATAAAACGAAGAACACGAGCAGCTGCTCGTGGGTCATCCGCTAAAATGGCATCGAAAGTATTTGGCAGGTTAAGATCGAGGCGCAGTGTGTTAAGATCTGGACAGGACATTAAAATGTGTCTAACCATCAGCAAGTGCCCACATGGGCAGAACGGCGCCGGCGCAGCCGTCAGCAGATGGCGATGGCTGAACCGGCAGTGTCCAATTCTTAACCGGGCTAAAACGACCTCCTCCCGCCGAGAAGGGCGTGAGGAGGACGTCCAAGCCACGGGAACAGGTTTTAAGGCCCGAAGCTTGTTGTCGGTAAGTGCAGCCCAATCGGCATGCCACAGCGATAAAATGCGCCGACAAATGATCCTGCTAAAATCGGACGAAGGGACACAACAAGAAGCTGTCCGAGGCTGGAGGACCGCAGCCTTGGCCGCGGCATCTGCAGCTTCGTTCCCAGGGATACCGACATTGCCAGGAACCCACATAAAGCTAACCGGAGAACCGACGTCCACCAGCTGCTGAAGAGAGCGTTGGATCCGGTGTACGAAAGGGTGAACCGGGTACGGATCACTGAGGCTCTGGATGGCGCTCAGGGAATCTGAGCAGATGACATAAGCAGAATGTCGGTGGCGGCAGATGTAAAGAACAGCCTGGTAGAGGGCAAAGAGCTCAGCTGTGAAGACCGAACAATGGCCATGGAGCCGGTATTTGAAACTTTGTGCCCCGACAATAAAGGAACACCCGACCCTGTCATTGGTCTTAGAGCCATCTGTATAAATGAAAGTCATGTAGATGAACTTCGAACGAAGTTCCAAAAAACGGGAGTGGTAGACCGAACCGGGGGTGACCACTTCTGGGAGCGAGCTGAGGTCAAGGTGAACGTGGACCTGAGCCTGGAGCCAAGGTGGCGTGCGGCTCTCGCCCACTCGAATGGTTGCAGGGAGTGAAAAATTAAGGTGTTGAAGGAGGCGACGAAAGCGAACTCCAGGGGGTAGCAGGGCAGAGACATACAACCCGTATTGACGGTCAAGAGAGTCGTCAAAAAAGGAACGATAAGACGGATGGTCGGGCATTGACAGTAGCCGACAGGCATACCGACAAAGCAGTATAACGCGCCGGTAGGTGAGTGGCAATTCGCCAGCGTCAGCATGAAGACTCTCTACGGGACTGGTATAAAATGCTCCGATCGCAAGTCGTAAACCCCGATGTTGTATGGAGTTGAGGCGGCGTAAGATGGATGGCCGTGCAGAGGAGTATACGAAGCTCCCATAATCCAGCTTGGAGCGGACGATCGACCGATATAGACGAAGTAGGACGGTTCGATCCACTCCCCACGACATACCACTGAGAACACGGAGGACATTTAAAGAATGGGTACAACGGGCAGCCAAATATGACACATGTGGAGACCAGCTAAGTTTCCTGTCAAATGTAAGGCCTAAAAATTTGGTTATCTCCACGATTGGGAGAGCAACGGGACCGAGTCGTAAGGACGGTGGGAGAAACTCTTTGTAGCGCCAGAAGTTAATACAGACCGTCTTCTCGGCAGAAAAACGGAAGCCATTGGCGACACTCCAGGAGTAAAGACGGTCAAGAGAACGCTGAAGACAGTGCTCCAGGACACGTGTACACTGCGCGCTGCAATAGATGATAAAATCGTCCACGAAAAGGGAGCCTGATACATCAGCTGGGAGGCAATCCATTATTGGATTGATCGCGATGGCGAAGAGAGCGACGCTCAAAACTGAGCCCTGTGGCACCCCATTCTCCTGGCGAAAGGTGTCGGACAGGACAGAACCCACACGTACCCTGAACTGTCGATTCATTAAAAAGGAACGAATAAAAAGAGGGAGGCGACTGCGAAGGCCCCATGTATGCATGGTGCGGAGAATGCCCGCCCTCCAACAGGTGTCGTAAGCCTTCTCCAAATCAAAGAACACAGCCGCGGTCGGGCGCTTCCGCAAGAAGTTATTCATAATGAAGGTCGACAAGGTAACCAGATGGTCAACAGCAGAGCGGCGCCTACGAAATCCACATTGTACATTGGTAAGTAGGCGTCGAGACTCGAGCAGCCAAACCAATCGAGAGTTAACCATTCGCTCCATCACTTTACAGACACAGCTGGTAAGCGAGATAGGTCGATAACTGGAAGGCAAGTGCTTGTCCTTCCCCGGCTTAGGAATCGGGACAACAATAGACTTGCGCCAGCATGCAGGAACATGTCCCTCAATCCAGATGCGATTGTATGTACGAAGAAGAAAACCTTTACCCGCAGGAGAAAGGTTCTTCAGCATCTGAATATGAATAGAATCAGGCCCTGGAGCGGAGGACCGTGATCGGCCAAGTGCGTTTTCGAGTTCCCGCATGGTGAATGGGGCATTATAACTTTCACAATTTGAGGAGCGGAAGTTAGGTGGCCTAGCCTCCTCTGCCTGTTTGCGGGGGAGAAAGGCAGGGTGGTAATGAGCGGAGCTCGAAACCTCTGCGAAAAAGTGGCCGAAGGCATTGGAGACAGCCTCAGGGGCCACAAGGACGTCATTCGCGACCTTCAAGCCAGAAACTGGTGAGTGGACCTTAGTGCCAGATAGCCGGCGCAAGCTACCCCAGACAACAGAAGAAGGAGTAAAACTGTTGAAGGTGCTTGTGAAAGCAGCCCAGCTGGCTTTCTTGCTTTCTTTGATAATACGACGACACTGAGCACGTAATCGTTTATAATTGATACAATTCGCCACTGTAGGGTGGCGTTTAAATGTGCGTAAAGCACGTCGACGAGCACGTAAAGCGTCTCTACATGCTGCGGTCCACCAGGGGACCGGTACACGACGTGGAGAAGAAGTAGGGTGAGGGATGGAATATTCAGCAGCAGCAAGAATGACTTCCGTGAGGTGTGCGACCTGACGATCGCAGCTTGTGAAGGTTTGATCCTGAAAGGTCGCCCTGGAAGAGAAGAGCCCCCAGTCTGCCTTGGAGATGGTCCAATTAGAGAAGCACGGAGAGGGGGTATGCTGCAGGAGATGGATAACACACGGGAAGTGGTCGCTCGAATATGTATCAGAAAGTGCATACCACTCAAACCGGCGTGCAAGTTGGGGAGTACATATAGAGAGGTCTAAATGGGAATAGGTGTGAGATGTGTCCGAAAGAAAAGTAGGGGCGCCAGTATTGAGGCAGACAAGATTGAGCTGGTTGAAAAGGTCTGCTAACAAGGAGCCCCTAGGGCATTAATACACAGTATGTTGTACTTCACTGTTTATAGTAAAGCACAAAAGCACAGGGACTGATGACCATGCACTTTGGTCCCTCACCCCTCCCCCCCCCCCCCCCCCCCCCCCCCTCTGTAAACCAACCAACCACAAAAATACCCAGGCAATGGAAAGAAACAACCACTTCAATGCAGTGTTGTTGGCAGTGTAGCTCCATTTAGACTGGTAACTAAGTGGATGGGGAAGAAACTCACCAAGGTCAGTAACCTCTCACCACAAACAACCACCTTGCACACTCAGCTGCAACTGTTTCTGTGAGTATAGCTTCTCTTTTATTTGCGATTTTTGGAATTGTTTCAGGTAACTCGGGTTTCGGTTGACCCCAGCTTGGTTAACCGTGGTTTTCCTGTATCTATAAAACAATATGTAACATCGTATACTCAAGTATTCTTACAAGTGGAACACTATACATGCCACACATCTGTATGCCAATACCCCGCAAGTACAATACTTTGACTGGTTTTTTTGTTTGACAAAACTTTTCGTATACAATTCACAGTGTAACGTGTAAATAGATCCACATTTCCTCTTAATAACTCATCAACTGCTTTCATTCTGATGCTTCGTTTTTTCGTAAAAACCTAACGCAATATGCCTTTTTGAAATTATGTCATATTGTTCACACATGATGACTAATATATTTTGGTAACTTTCAAAACCAAATTCCATAGAAAGAGCAATTTTTTTCTGTTTCCTGATGCCCAGTTCTGTGCAACAAAAGCAGTGAAGTTTGTAGAGTAGTCATAACAGAGATTGCTGCCTAACAGTAGCCATATCATCAGTGGGATATTCGTTGTGTGTACTTTGCTCAATCTTCTTCTTTGGGCTAAATACAGGATGTACATAGTGTTCGGGAACACTTTCAATCATTTATTGCACAAGAACTAAACACTGAACAGATGTATTGCATTTTGAAGAGAAACTCTTAAGTTTTTTTTTACGAACATTCGATATGCGAACCATGAGGGACCCAGCGGATGTCAATATGGTAATCGAATTCTTGCCATACCTGACCCAGCATGTCATCGACTGTGGCAGTTGCTTCCCTTATTCTCTCACAGAGCTCTGCTACATCATGTGGTAGAGGTGGTACATGCACCAGATTTTTAATGTCTCCCACAGAAAAAGGTCACACGGAGTGAGATGTGATGATCGGGGAGGCCATGTCAAGAAACATGTCCCCTTCCATACCTAGGCCGATCCATCAATACGGCAGCTCCGTGTTCAGGTACCCACAAACTTCACGATGAAAATGGGATGGAGCACCATCCTGCTGAAAGGTAAACAGAGAATCCGACTGCATTTGAGGCATCAGCCACTGCTGCAACATGTCCAAGTATGAACATCCAGTGACAGTGCTCTCAGCAAAGAAGACTGGCCGGTAGGTTTTTGACATCACAAGGCACAAAAAACACTTACCTTTGGGGAATCACACTCAAATTCAATGCATTCGTGTGGATGCTTTGCACCCAGATTCAACAATTATGTCTGTTCACTTTCCCATTAGTGTGGAAAGTGGCTTCCTAACTAAAAATTAAGCTATCAACAATGCCATCCCCATCCTCATTCAATTGTTCAACTGTGAACAAAACTCAAAACACTTGTCGTTGTCACTGAGCTTCTGCACTAGCTCAAATTTGAATAGTTTCATGGGCAGCTTATGTCGAAGGACTTTCAACTTTGTCCTTGAAGCCAATTCGAGTTCACGGGATGCATGACACACCAATTTCTTTGGTCTCCTTATGAATGTCTCTCTTATGCGCTCGACATTCACTTCACTCACACTGGGACGTCCGCTTCTCTTTGCTGGGCACAAGCAACCCGTCGTAACAAATTTGTTGTGCCAGTGGTAAATGGCCTTCCTTGTTGGTGGCTTCTTACCATACTTGGTTCTGAACAGCTGTAGCACACTTATTTTTGTCGAACTCCAACACACAGAAAGCTCGCTCCGCACCTGAACTCGCCATGTTTGCGACTAGCACTATCAGTAAATTACCAAACTACACTGTGGTAGTATACACGAAAAAAACTTTCAGGGTTGTATGATAACTGTACAATGTTTGGTTCTTGTGCAATAAATAATTTAAAGTCTTCCCGGACTTTAAGTGTGCTTGATTCCCACTCCCCTCAGTATCAAGACCCTCCTGCCACGATTTGTGCATCATCAATGTAGTCAACTTTAATATTTTGCTTGCATGTTCCATCACCTTTTCTGTTAGCACTGTCAGTTCTTTCTGCTTCCCATCATAACTACAAGCCATTGCAGTTACACACTGTGAGGCATTTTTCCATGACTTGAACTGCAAGTTTGCAGTGTGCACTGCTCTGAACTAGAATGCGGCTGTACCTAGTCATATGACTAAATTAGTTCCAGCTACAGCCGGACTGCAATTTGCTTTGCTGGATAATAAAACATAGTTCACAAATAAGGCCAAGCAAACATCAATTTGTGTATCTTGCATCTTTGGGTGAATGTCCCAATGAATCCCCAAGCAATGAAAACTGAACCATGCCAGCTTGTAAATCATGTCTAAGCCATTGCTTGATCTTTTGAATCTTCTCTATTTTCCTTTTCTCCTGTACTACTAATGTGTGTATTTACTTCTTAGGAGCAGTTGTTGCTGATGAACACAGCATTAATTCTCTGCAGAGCATCTTGCATTTTGCTGTTGTTTTTATAACCTTTATTTTTAATGTTCCTCAGACACAGGTAAGTTCGACACTTCGTTGGCTGAACTCCTCTGCCTTCACACTGTACACACCAATCTTAACCAAACCTCAACAAAACAAGAACTCTAAACATAAATGTGAGATAGCACCCCCATAGCGGCAATACGCTGCAGCTGGACAAAAACAATGTTTCCTCTAATTTGTACCAACACTGCCATGAATAGCTGTTTCTGTGCTTCAAACATAATTTCAATATAAACACATAAACAGATGTTTATGTCATACTTGTCAAAACCTGTAAAACTTTACAAGCATATCAGAAGAAAAATGTTCTAAAGTAAACTATGAAATTAAGAGACTGAATTATTGGCCAATAATTCCCTTCTCAATAAATATTTGTACTGCTGATTGACACACATAAAAGTAAATGCCATGTATCCCCCATTCGCCTAAGGCATAGGCAGCCCATCAGACACTGAAGCATCACGGATTTGCCTACATAGAAGGTGTGCCTCTCCAGACTGCATCGATCAAAACAAGGACAACAGACAGCAGGACCAGTGCCACCAGATTGGTTGGCTGGTTTAAAAAGGGGAGGGGGGAGGTGGGGGGGGGGGGGGGGGCAAACTGCTTGGTCATTAGTCCCTTGTTCCTATTAAAACAATTACACAAGGGAATGACTAAAACAAATGACGAAATGTACAACACAATACCAAAAGGAAGGAAAAACCACAAGAATGACAGAAAGGCAACAGACACTACAACGAACAAAACAGGACAAGAAAACCATAGAGATATACAAGAAACAGGTAGAAGAGATTAAAACAAAGAAAGCAGTTACCGTGGCTGGCTCACCACGAGAATAAAAAGGAAAAGTCAGCCACTCCACAACACATTAAAATCCCCAGCCTAAAAGCACTAGGGTGCAGGACACAGAGGGACAAAGGACATGCGGTAAAACTTAAGACAGAATGATAAAACCCACCCTCACGTACAAAACATAAAATTAAATCAGGTGATGAGACACTGTCAGCTAAAATTAATGGCAACGAGTCTGGTAACCGAAGATTTCAACGCAGGGCAAGTAGGAAAGCGCAACAGAATATGGGCCACTGTAAACACGGCATCACACCGATACTGAGGTGGGTCTTCAAGGTGCAGGAAATAGCTGTGGGTGACCCAAGTGTGGCCAATGTGGTGCCGGCAGAGAATCACAAAGTCTCTGTGAGAGGCCCACATGGAAGACTTCCACACATCCGTAGCCTCCTTAATGACATGCAATTTGTTGTGCATAATGTTATTCCATTCAGTCTCCCAGAGCCAAAAACCTTGCGGCGTAATAAGGAAAGCAGGTCAACTACAGGAATGCCGATCTCCGTAAGTGGTTTCCTTGGAAGCTGTTTGGCCAGTCTATCAGCAAGTTCATTGTCTGGGATGCCGACATGTCCCGGGGTCCAGACAAACACCACTGAATGACACGACCCTTCCAGGGCATAGATGGACTCCTTGATAGTCGCTACCAAAGGATGGTGTGGGTAGCACTGGTCGAAAGCTTGGAGGCTGCTCGAGGAGTCAGTACAGAGAAGAAACGACTTGCCAGGGCACGAGCAGATGTGCTCAAGGGCATGAGATATGGTCGCCAGCTCTGCAGTGAAAACACTGCAGCCATATGGCAAGGAGTGCTGTTCAATATGTAAACATAGGCGAAGCCAACATGACCATCAGCCATCGAGCTATTGGTGTAAACCACTTCAGAGCTCCAGGACATGTCAAGAATCAAAAGGAAGCGACAGCGGAAAGCCGCGGGGTTACCTGAGTCCTTAGGGCCATGCTAAATGTCCAGACAAAGCTTTGACCTATGTTTACATCATGGAGATGTACGTGAATGGACCTCGAGTAGAGTTGGTAAAGGGAAGAACTCGACTTCAGACAGAAGGGATCGGACATGAACCACAAACTTAAGCCCTGACCTGGGATGCCAATGTGAGAGATGAACTGCCGTGGTTGTGAAAAAGAGACAGTAATTTGGATGCTCAGGAGAGCTACGAATGTGTACTACATAACTGCCAAGCAGTTGTGCACGTCTGATCTGTAATGGAGGGACTCCAGCCTCCACCAGTACACTCATCCTAAAAGCTCCCGTCGCTAGTCGAACTCCGCAGTGGTGCACTGGGTTCAGTAAACGCAACACTTAGGACGCTGCTGAACCATAAACCAGACTCCCATAGTCAGGATGGGATTGAACAAGGGCTCTATAGAGTTGCAGCAGCATAGAGCAATCTGCATCCCACTTGGTGTTGCTCAGGCAGTGGAGGGCATTGAGGTGCTGCCAGCATTTCCACTTAAGGATGATGAAGATGAGGAAGCCAAGTCAACTGAGCGGATCGTCATTAAGGTAAAGTTCTATTTCCAGCTGAATGGTACGATGTCGACAGAAGTGCATGACACACAACCTTGCAGCTGAAAACTGGAAGCCGTGGGCTAGAGCCCATGACTTCGTCTTGTGAATGGCTCCCTGTAGGCACCGCTCAGCTACACCAGTATTGGAGGAGCAGTACGAAATACAGAAGTCGTCAGCATACAGAGAAAGTGAGACTGACTGCCCTACAGCTGCTGCTAGACCGTTAATGGACACTAAAAATAGAGAGACAGTCAATACAGAGCCCTGTGGTACTCCATTCTCCTGGATACAGGGGGGAACTGTGGGAGGCACCAAGTTGGACAAGGGAAGTACGGAGCGACAGGAAGTTTTGGATAAAAATCAGGAGCGGGTCTCAGAGACCCCACTCACACAATGTGGCAAGGATATGATGTTGCCAGGTCATGTCGCAAGCTTTACGTAAGTCAAAAAAGATGGCGCAACCAGGTGTTGGCGTCTGGAAAATGCTGTTCAGATGGTAGACTCAAGGGACAAGATTATCAGTGCTAGAGCAACCCTGGCAGAAACCGTCCTGGCATGGAACCAGTAGGCCCCGTGACTCCAGGAGCCAACACAACTGGTGACTTACCATACATTCTAACAGCTTACAAAGAATGTCAGTGAGGCTCATGGGCCGATAGCTATCACATCAAGTGGGTATCTGCCAGGCTTGAGCACTGGAATGATGGTGCTCTCCCTCCATTGCAATGGAAAGACGCCATTTCACCAGATCCGGTTGAGCCATTTCACCAGATCCGGTTGAAGATGACAAGGAGATGTCACTTGTAGTTGGATGAGAGAGGTTTGATCATCTGACTGTGGATCCAACCTGGCCCAGGAGCTGTGTCGGGGCAATGTGCAAGGGCACTGAGGAGCTCCCACTCAGTAAATGGAGCACTATAGGGTTCACTGTGACGTTCAGTGAACGAGAGGACTTTCCTATCAATCCACCATTTGAGGGTACAAAAGGCTGGGGGATAGTTCGATGTAGAGGCTCAAGAACAGTGCTCAGCAAAGTGCTCTGCAATTGCATTTGCATCGGTAGATAACATATCATTGATGTTAATGCCAGGGAAACTTGTCGGGGTCTGGTACCCAAAAACGTGTCTGATATTCATCCAGACTTGGGAAGGTGACTTATGGCACCCAATGGTTGAGACGTACCTCTCCCAGCACTCATGTTTCCATCTTTTTATACGCTGGTGAACGTGGGCACGGAGCCGTTTAAAAGCTATTAGGTGCTCTACAGACGGATGACGTTTATGTCATTGTAAAGCTTGCTGACACTCTTTAATTGCTTCTGCGATTTATGGCGACCACCAAGGTACTGACTTTCGCCAGAGGCACCCTACAGAACAAGGGTTCGCCGCAGAAATGATTGTTCCAGTGACCCGCTCACCCACCACATCGATGGTACTATGTGGGGGAGATTAAATGGTGACAACAGAGATGAATGCTTCCCAGTCTGCCTCGTTTAAAGCCCATCTGGGTAGACATCTGGTGGAATGGCGGCTGGGGGAGTGACAGGAAGATGGGAAAGTGGTCACTACCACACAAGTCATCGTGGGCTCTCCAGTTGACAGATGGGAGAAGTCCTGGGCTGCAGAGGGATAAATCAATGGCCTATTAAGTACCATGAGCCACACTGAAATGTGTGGGGGGCCCCAGTATTTAAGAGGCAGAGCTCGACTTGAAACAGTAAATTTTCAACATCTCTACCTCGGCCAGTAAGCAAAATGCCACCCCACAAGGGGTTATGGGTGTTAAAATCTCCCAAAAGTAGGAAAGATTTAGGGAGTCGATGAATCAGTGCAGCCAACATGTTCAGGGGTATTGCAGCAATCTGGAGGAAGATATACGTTGCAAATGTGTGTCGTCCTCATCTTGACAGCCACAGCTTCAAGAGGAGTTTGAAGGGGGACAAATTCATTAAATACCGAGTTCAGGACATACACGCAAACTCCACCTGACACTATTATATTCTCTATGGTTCTTGTAATATCCCCTATAGCCACAGAGGGCAGGGGTTTGCATTGCCGGGAACCAGGTTTCTTGGAGGTCAATGCAGAAAGCAGGGGTAAAGCTTAATAGTTGCCGTAGCTCAGCCAGGTGGTGGAAAAACTGCAGCAATTCCACTGGAGGGTGACGATATCGTGACGCTGGGAAGGCAAGAAGCGCACAATGAGGCAGGTTATGCCTCAGGGTCACCTGCTGCCACCAATTGAGTATTTGTATCTATTCCTACTGCAGATGAGGCATCAGTAAGATCCAGAACCTCAGGGGACATTAAGATCTCCACCTCATCCTCAGATGCAGAATTGATAGGGAGTGATGGTGTTGGGGTGACCAGAGGGTACTGTCTCTTAGTAGACATCTTCTTGGTTTGCTTGCCCTCTCGCTTCTCTTTAGGAGCTTGGTGAGAGGACTTTTCCGAAGTAGCTTCAGGCATGGAGGAAGACTGTGAAGCTCTTAGTCCAGCAGCTCTTGGCTCCTTTAGCCACTGGCGAGTGTCCGCCATGGCATTAGTGGAGACCTCGGGAGAGAGGGTCTCAAGGGACCCCTTCCGCATGAGAGGAGCCGAAAGAGGCTGTTGCTTCTCTGGCTGGGAGGGGGGGGGGGGGGACCGACCGATGTCCCTTGTGTTTGGGAGGGGGGGGGGGCCTTGCTCTCGAAGTAGGTGCTTTGTGAGCAACAGAAGAAGATGGGCCCCCTACCACCAAGGGGGTGGATGGATTCTGGTGGCCCAGAGGGGGCGCTGGTCGCAGCACAGAGCATGGAACTACCATCATTTGTGACGGTGATGTAGAAGTAGCTGCAGCATATGTGGACATCAACCGAATGGGGTGTAATATTTCAAATTTTAGTTTAGCCTCTTGGTAAGTCAGCTGGTCCAGGGTCTTGTACTACATAATTTACTGCTCCTTTTGGAGTACTGTGCAGTCTGGCGAGCTGGGGGAGTGGTGTTCTCCACAGCTGATACAAGTGGGAGGAGGCGCACATGGAGTATCTGGATGCAGTGGACATCTGCAGTGTCAACATGTGGCACTGGAAGTGCAGCAGGAAGATGTGCCCGAATTTCCAGCACTTAAAGCACCACATGGGGGAAGGACGTATGGTTTAATGTCACAGCAGTAAACCATCACCTTGACATTTGCAGACAATGAATCATCCTCAAAGGCGAAGATGAAGGCACCAGTGGCAACCCTGTTGTCTTTGGGTTTCCTGTGAACACGCCGGATAAAATGAACACCTCGCCATTCTACATTGGTGTGGAGCTCTTCGTCAGACTGCAAGGGGAGGTCATGATGGAAAATAATCCCTTGGACCATGTTGAGGCTTTTATGGGAAGTGATGGAAACAGGAATATCACCCAGATTGTGACAAGCGAGTGATGCCTGGTATTGGGCTGGGGAGGCTGTCTGAATCAAGACTACAACGTTTCTCATATTGGACAACGCTGTCACTTCCCCAAACTTATCCTCAAGATGTTCAACAAAAAAATGAGGCTTTGTAGGTAGAAAGGACTCCCCATTCATTCTGCTAAAGACTAAATACTGAGGCAAATATGACTCTTGTTTCTGTAGTCCTATGTTCCTCCCATGGTGTAGCAAGAGAGGCAAACGGTTTAGGGTCACACCTGTCAGCATTGTATTCGAATCTGCCCTTCTTAGAGACTGCTGGTGCCATTCAGTCACCAGCGAGAGATGACTTTGTCCGCTTCATTGCAGGTCATCCGCCCTGATGCCACCCACTCCGATCAGGGGCTCTCCCCACGGGCGCCACCCAGCCACAGCAAAGGCCACCTGGCATGATGGCCGTTGCTGGGAGTCCGGATGCCCCATGAAGATGGGCATCTACTCCTTGGCATACATGGGGAATTTACAGATCGGGCATCAGCAGTGTGATCCCTGTGCTGTCAGGGGGCTACCACCAAATGAGTACATGACAGCCTCACCACAATTGGCTGGCTACCGTATTGGATTCTGGGCACAGAGAAATCAAATACTGTCATGGGGCGAAGAGGACAGGAGACAACGGAAGAAGATGACCTATCCCAAAAAGTGTCCTTGCCCAGATAGTTGAATTGCAGGTGAAGATGCAAAGTCATGATGAGAAGAGGTTCAGGAGAACAAATATAAGGGCACTATGGATAACTCGTGCACCACATAAGGCACCCTTCCCCATATGGCCCACACTTCTGTAGAATTTGGAAAGTGGGAGGTCAAACCATAAATTGGGATTTGAACTTATAGGACCGAAAATGAGAGACTTCTTTTAGTCTCCTCTTACAACAAGCAGGAATACCGTGAGCCTATTCTAACCCCCGGACCTGCAGGGGGAGTGCCACCAGAGGTCCTCTGTGCCAGGTACCTATTTCCTCAGCCATGTCACGTGTGCAGAACTGCATCAGCACAAATTTGATTGTGCCCTGGCTATATAGGGTGGCTCAAGCCAACATTTTTGCAATTCACTTTACTGGAGATCTGGCCCAATCTATGTGCTGACTCTTAGCAGCCCATCAGTCAGAGCCCAGTCAGAATCCACCGCAACAGGACCTAACACATTCCAGCTACAATCCAGGACATACCTGTGGGCCAAATATGCTAAATGCTCAACCTTGTCATTGAGGGTTATCAGTGGCATAGTCTTCACATCACACTATGCTTACTCACAGTGTGTTCCAGGCATATGCCTGTCAATGTCTGGGAAGTTGTATTATTTTTCATTGAGAAGTTTTCCTTCATTATTAAATCTCTCTAATGTGGTTGTAATAAACTCTTGTTCTCGTTTACCAGTGTCTTATTATTCCTTATGAATCATTTCCCCATTGGAGGCACAGCAGTAAATACACAATCCAACTTTTGAAACTAGTAACTCCTCCCCTCGGGAGGCGGGAAGGATAAATTGGGGAAGGCTACAAAGAAGGGCTGGTTGGTCAGAAAGTCAGCTATTGTGAGAACAAAAGGAGACAATGAGCTTCATCACTGGAATTGCTTTAGCAGTCATTTTGACGTAAACAAACTGACAGCAACAATTACCACAAGGCTATTCAAATAAAATTGTCATTGTTTGATCTGCAAAGTCAGTGGTAACCAGACAAAAAACAGTATTCTATATTCTATCGAACTGTAATTTCAACATGAGATGGCAACCCATAGATCAATAGAAGTATAGTGAATACAAAAGTTCAGTGCATTTTCCAGAAAGTCATTTATTCTAGTAACAACTTTACAAAATGAATAAATTTACATACTTTTTGGTCATACATGTGTGAAAACAATCAAAATAAAATAAGTTCATTGTCCATACAAAGTGTCAGAAGTCCAAATCACACCAGCTGAAGGATAGAAATTCAGCGTTGGCTGGTGTCTCGAGATCTGTACGTGATTCCTCGGCTCTTCATCTCTCTCACAATACCAGCTGGCAGGCGACCAGACACTGATATCGCATATACTCCTTTAGTGAACCTATCTGCAGAAAAAATTGGTTTAGCACATTACTAGGTCAAATAAATAAAACTAAATATAAAAAACAATGTATTTTCTGTAATGTAATTTTAAATATTACTTACTTATCCGCTGCCATTTACAGACCCAGCTGTCCTCAGGACTCATTGCAGCAATCATCCTGCATGTATAGAAACAAAAATTAATATTAATATAAAAATCATTACATCAAGTAACAGCTGGAAATGAATTAAAACAAAAGCTAGAGTGCAGAAAAATACTGTCCTTGCCTTGCTGTGTTTCGGCATTTTACAATTGTGTTTTCTTTTAGGGCACAAAAACAACTAAGGTCATTTGCATCCATGTCAGAACCATAGAACAATACGATGAAAAAGGAGTTAAATGCAACTATGCGTTAAGCCCAATTGACGGAAGGAAGGTAGCTAAAAACAAGGACTTCCTCTTGGAGTAAGGTCCACGACATATGCCACAGAGACAACAGAGGTCCTGAACTAAAGATTAAATGTCCTTCCCCTTATTGCTATGATGGAAAAACGCAAAAAGCGGTCAACAGTCCACACATCATTCATTAAAACAGCCAATAACTCGGATGGCAAATACAAATTAGAACATAAGTGGTTAAAAAAAGGGCATTCCATCAGGAAATGGTGAACCGTCAAAGATTGGTGACAATAAGCACAAAGAGGCAGCGGATCATCACTTAACAAACGGCCATGGCTAAAACGAGCCCAGTATACAACCTAGCTAAAATGATCTCCTTGGGCTGACAGGAGGTCGGCCAAACAGCCGGGAAAGGTTTAATTCCCTGGAGCTTGTTCCCATGAAGGAAAGACCAGGGGTAAGGCCAAATGGACACCACCTGCAGACAGATGGCAACACAGAGTTCATCAGAAGCAATGGAAGAACTAGTGGGCTGAGGTAGGAGGACTACAGGGCAGCAGTGTAAGCAGCCTCGTTTCTTGTCAGACCGATATGACCACGGACCCACATAAACATCACAGTGGCTCCATCAAGAAGAAGCAAGTGAAAGCTTTCTTGGACCCGTTGCACAAAGGCATGGACTGTGTACAGGACACAGAAGCTTGGAATGGCACTGAGTGAGTTGGAGCAAATGACAATTGAAAAGCCTGTGTTGCTTGAGTACTGCATGGTCTGATACAGGGCAAAGAGCTCCACTGTAAATTCTGAGCAATGTTCCAGAAGCCAATACTGAAAAAGGTTGGTCCCAATGACGCAGGCACACCCGACACCACAGTCAGTCCAAGAGCCATCAGTGTACACAAAGGTTGGACAAATGGACGCCATGATGATGGATTGTATTTAGGCGGCATAAGATGGATGGATGTGCAGATGCATAAACAAAACACCCATAGTCTAGTTTCGAACAGACGAGGGATTGGTACAGACGGAGGAGGGTGGTCCAATCTGCTCTCCAGGAAGTACTGCTGAGGACACATAGGACACTGACGGACCGGGTACAGCAGGTGGTCCGGGCAAGACATGTGGGATGACCAAGAAAGCTTCCTATTGAGCATGAGCCCCAGGAATTTTGTTGTTACAGTGAATGGAAGAACAATAGACCCAAGATGTAAAGACAGCGGAAGAAGCCCATTGTGCCACAAGAAATACATAAAAAACAGTTTTGTCAGTGGAAAAGCAAAAGCCATTCTCGATGTCCATGAGTAAAGATGATTGAGACATCGTTGAAGAAGCCGCACAGGAAGAGAAATGCATGGAGAACTGCAATCAGTCACAAGATTATCAACAAAAAGTGAAGCTGGAGATGCCTGGTGGGAGACAGGCCATAATAGGGTTCATGGCGATAGCAAAGAGGACAATACTCGGGACGGAACCCTGAGGCACACCATTTTCCCGGATAAAGGTGTCCAAGAAGACAGAACCACACATACTTTGCAAACTCTGTCTTTTAAAAATTTCTGAACGAGAAAGGCATGCGGCCAAGGAAGCCACGTGTGTAGAGTGTATGGAGGACACCACTCCTCCAGCAGACGATGTAGACTTTCTCCAAATCAAAAAACAGGGCCATAGTCTGGGATTTCAGCAGAAAACCATTCATGAGATGGGTTGACAAAGTAATGAGATGGTCAACCGCAGAACAGCCCACTCGAAATCCACAAAGTGCAATGGTTAGTAGATTGCAAGACTTGAGCCACCATACCAGCCGGGCATGAATTACACGTTCCAGCTGGTGAGAGAAATTGGGCAATAGTCAGAAGGAAGGTGTTTCTCCTTACCAGCAATTTAGTAATTAATGTCCATCACCTTTTAAGATTACAGAAACAGAAATTCATCCACAGAAGAGAAAGAGATGTCTAGGACAAACTTTTTCAGTTTGTCTTAAAATTTTACTTTGCTGTCTGTCAGACATTTTATATCACTGGGTGAGTGATCAGAAATTTTAGTTGCAGCTTTGGGCACCCCTTTCTGTGCTAAAGACAACCTTAAAGGGGAATAATTAATGTCATTTTTCTTTCAGGTATTGTAATTATGTACAGCATTGTTCATTTTGAAGTGCAGTGGATTATTTACAACAAACTTCATGAGGGAATAAATATACTGTGAAGCTGTAGTCAGAATGCACAATGCCTTAAACATATATACAAGATGATCATGGGTGAACACCACATATTATTCATACAACATATTTTTGAGCAATGAAGACTTTCTTTATTAAACCATAATACTACTCTGTATGACATTATTGAGTGAAAATACACAAAATATGGCAACTTACTGATTTCTCTCTCGCCAAGATTTGTGAGTATTTAGAGTGCAAATGTGGCTGAATTACATTGTTTTAGGAGTTCCAAAATGTGATTTTTCCAATTTACATACTCCTCAATAAGAGTGCCAAAAATTTTAAAATTTCCACTCCAGTTATTATTTGCTCATCATGTGTTACACTTATCATTTGTGTAATACTGTGTCTTTCTGGAATGGAGAGTGAGACCATTTGCTAAAAATCACTCAGTAATACTTTTAAGAACATTAATTATAATTTCTTCTGTTGCTGTAGCTGTGTTTGGATTGGCTACAATGTTAGTGTCGTCTGCAAAAATAGAACTAATTCTGCTTGTTATATATTAGATGGAAGGTCATTTACATATTATGAGAAACAACTGGGGAATTGATGGAGCCTTGTGAACCCTATAAGTGATTTCTTCCCATTCACACAAATCTCCTCTGCTTCCATTGGCTGAATTATTAAGTACAACTTTCCATTGGTTTGTTGTACCATGAATTCCATGAAGGCCTATTTTATCTAAGAGAATATTGTAATTCACAATATCAAATGCCTTAGATAGGTCACAGGAAATAACAAATGGCGCTACTTTGTTTTTTTAACTCTCTTAAAATTTGGTGAGTGAACCGTAAATGGCATTTTCAGATGAGCAACTCTTCTTATATCCAAACTGTGATTCACTGAAGATACTACTGTTGCTAAACTACGTTGCCTTCTCAAAAATTTTGGAAAACAATGTCAAACAAGACGGTAGTTATTGACATGTCTCCTATCACCTTTCTTACAGCCAATTTAGCAATGACATATTTCAATCTATCTGGATAGACACTGTGAGTTAATGATGCATTGCATATTCCAGAAACAACACCATTTACTATACGGGAACAAGTCTTGTACTCTGTGAAAAACACTGTTAAATCCAGACGATCTTTCATTTTGAAGAGAATATAATTTTTTTTGATTTCAGAAGGAGAAGTTGATGAGACATTAATACGACTGGATTTTACATGACTTGTTTTTTCAACACCTTGCTTTCATTTTTTCTCTTTAACTGTTTGTCGCTATATAGATCAAGGGGATGTGCTGAATAAGATTTTCTCTCATGAACTAACATGTCCACATTGTGCCTAAACAGAAATAATTCTCTCATCTCAGACTCTTAGTTTCTCAAACAGGTAGATTGGGAAGGAAGGCTAGGGTCCACTCTGTATGCTTGCTTGGATAGGAGGAGTGGAGGGCAGCGTGGAGGGTAAAAATCATAGAGGGAGACCAAGAGATGAATACACTAAGCAGATTCAGAAGGATGTAGGTTGCAGTAGGTACTGGGAGATGAAGAAGCTTGCACAGGATAGAGTAGCATGGAGAGCTGCATCAAACCAGTCTCAGGACTGAAGACCACCACAACAACAACAAAGCCATTACAGCATCAATGACTACAGGAGTAATAGAAAAGTAAAGAAAGTAGAGTAATATTTACACCACATAAATGCAACAAGAAACATTTTACATTACAAGAGCAATCAACATCAAAAATTCATCTTCGAATCTGAAAATCTTGAATATACACGATCAAAATTCCAGACATTGTACCACACGTCTCAGATAGGTATGGTACAATATGTCTCAGATAGGTAAGTGCTGAGCAAAGTTATGAAGGGTGGGAAAGGCACATTGTGGTTTGAAATGCATTGGAAAAAAGCACCAAAAGAAAAGAGAGGATCACTGCAGATTTACCATAACCAAAGCCTTATCAACAAACAAACACTGAACAAATTGAAAATTAGCCTAAGAAGAGCCCTGTGTCAAATGTTCAATGAATTTTAAAGTAAAATTCTGTTTACTGATTTTATAGAAAATCCTAAGAGGTGTCTGTTTGTATACAAAGTATTTTGGTCTTACATAAAGTCAATAAATGGAACAAATCCATCCGTCTGCATATTCAGAGACCATAATGGCATCAAAACAGAGGATGACAGAAGATCCAAACACTGCATTTCTTTTTCTGAAATTGTTTCACTGAGAAAGACTGTACTGAGATTCTTGTTTTATTGAGGAAGATTGTACTGAAGTTTGTTCATTAAATCTCTGCACAAACATAAAAAATGACATACTGAAAACAGTGATTGCGGGACAGAAAATTAACTACAATCACTTCATACATGGGATTCCTATACAATTCTATAAACTTCTGCTACAAGCCATCTACGACAGGTCAGTGAAGGATAAAGTGTTCAAGTGACTGCAAAAATGTACAGGTCATTCCCATATTCAAGAAGTGTCAGAGTCATGACCACCTACATTTAAGTAAATTTTATGTCAACTACTATGAAGTGCATGGCAGAGGGTGCTTAGAATGGCACCACACATTAGTATGGCTTCTTCCCATTACAAATGTATATGAAGTGCAGGAAGCAAGAGTGCTAAATGCTTCTGTTTGTGCTTTAATTAGTCTACTTCCATCATTATGGTCTCTAAGAGTGTGATATATAGGGACTGAAGAATATAACTAGATTCTTTACAAAATACCGGTTCTTGAAAATTTGTATTTGTAAATGATTTTCTAATTATTTTATTCTGACTGGGGAGAAATCACATGGAGTTCCCAAAGGCTCTGTTTTAGAGCCACTATTACTCCTCAATACATGTAAACGATCTTCTCTCTAACATATGTCAAGCAGAATTAGTTCTTTTTGCAGATGATACTAGTATTATAATCAATCTAATCATACATACAGCAAAAGACGACATGGTAAACAATGTTTTTAAAAGTATCATTGCCCTGTTTTCAATGAATGATCTCACATTCAATTTTAGAAAGACGCATCATATTCACATCTAGGGGGGACTACACCCATGAGTAGTGTAACACATGGTGAGGAAATAATAAATAGGGTGGAAACTTCAAAATCTTACGTGTCAATATGGATGAGGATTTAAACTTGAAAAAGCTCATTTTGGAACTCCTAAAACCAATTAGTTCAGTCACATTGGCACTTATATCTAAACTTCCACATTTCAGACACTCAGATCTGGACTGAACATTGTACGTCGATAGAGCATCAATCAAGTCTCTGATTTAGTTCGTACTATGTGTTGTCGTCCAGCATAATGGGCGTAAATGTTAACTAAAAGTAGCACTAGAACTACCAAAGCACAGCAAAAGCATATCTGAGAATAATTTATTCATATGACTTCCACATGAGTTGCTGGAGCGTTAGGTTGTTGTGCCAAAGGCTGTGGGTTCAAAACCCCCAAATTAGAATTTTTTTTTTTTTTTTACTGTGTTATGTGTGGAAGTGTTATAAGGGATATGTAAAGGCTGTTTGAAGATTACAGCTATGTCCTCTTGGCAGTCTGCTTTCAAAATAAAGGAACAATTGCATCACATGTGTGGAAGTAATAGTAATAGTAGTAGTACAACAACAACAACAATAAAACTAACAGTACTAATAATAAACAAAATAAGAACACACACACTACACACAATGTGTCATTCATATATGCAAATGATCTACCTAACATACAACAAGCAGAATTAGTTATGTTTGCAAATGATACTAGTATTGTAATCTATCCAAGCATACATACAGTAAAAGGAAGCTTCAACTATAATGGTTGTGTTTCGGCGTAACATCAAGTGCCGGCACATCGGGCAAGAAGTGCGCAGAGAGCGGTGAGACAATGTCACCAATAGTACACTGACAGACCTCTCTCTAGGATGACACCGAGACAGGAGCGGCATCTAGGTGAGAATGCAAGTGCTGCTCTGCCTGGCCGTGGCCCAAGTTGAAGATGAGACTTCCTCCGAATGCAATAGCAGTGACTTATGAATGGTACTGTTTTGCTTGCATTGGAATTGTATATGCTGAAGGATACTGATTATTTGCAAGTCGCCACTGCCTTTGTGAATACGCATAGTTAAGTATTGTCATTTATCCTACTGTAACAAAAATCTATTAATATCATTTGCTTGAACTGTTGTCTAGCGATACGAGAAAGGAGGCTTCCTAGGCACCCTATATCAGATGAATGGGCAGAACACAACAGATTGCATACGAAGAAGTGTGTGAAGCAAATTACTTTTGTACACCAAGCGCATTTAATGAATTCCACATTTGCACATCCACCCTGTAGATCATACAATGAAAGCTTTTGTCTGAAACAGAACTTTGTTGAAGTTTCAACGGGTTTAGCCATTATCCACCTATGACAGTGAGAATAATAGAAATGTGGAGAACACAATTGATCATTGGATTGCAGCTTAAGAAGATTATTCCACTGTTGCAAACTGATCTCTTCTGAAGAATCTCAAGCAGCATTGGATATTTTACGAATCATAGGCTTGTACATTCTGAAGAAATGAAGATCAAATGGTTGACAAATCAAGGTTGTGTTTGCTGGAATTATGTGAACTGTGACTTTGTCTTCCGGTAGATTGTTTTGTATTTGCACGTCATGAAGAACACTAGTGTCTTTGTGGGGCCCATAAGTAACCAGTATTAGTGGAAATTTCTCTCCACTCATTTGTTCCACTACAGTTTCTTGTAGAAATGTCCTGAACAGTTCTTTGGTATTTTGCCCAAGGTGTGAGAGTGGATGATTAAATTTGGCACTGGAATCACAGAGACGTGTATGATACTCAAAGAATGAGGCTCTTGAAGGACAAAAAACAGCTCTGGAGCCAGTTTGACTGTCTGTGAAAGCAATGGAACAACAGTGTATGTATGGGTTGTTGCGTAACGGAATATACAACCCCCACAATATCTTTAGAACACCTAGTTGGAAGAGTGTGGCCCACAGACATCTCCTTGTCGAACCCACTTTCGTTGGTGTTGTAGATATTTGCATCTGTGGTAGGCTGTCATGAGTGGACAAGATGCTTGTTGCCAGTCTTCTACCGTTTTCTGGATGTCATCTCTGTTGTGGCACATTTTCATTGTAACAAAATGCTTGTCTTTGCAGCTTACAGTACTGCTTTTATGCTTCCAGTGCAAGACCCAAATGTCACTGGTGTTAAATCATGAGAAATTTAACTGCCTCACTTTTGGTTTTGCTATGACCTTCCTGATGGTGGAGTTTGAAGATCTCCATCACATGCACTGTAATATGCTTGTACTTCTCCTTCACAGACGTTAACTCTCCACATTCCCACTTCCATTTCCAATCATGAAGCATACACCATGCAGGACATCTAGGGTGAAATCTGTTTTTCATTGGAGACATCATGCAATGTGCACATGTTTGATTTGGCTTTGGCTGCTGTTTGACTTTAAGCCAATATTTGAGAGCATTTCGATAGATGGCAAATCTGTCTGCAAGTGTTACCGGTGCCCTCTGATCCAAAAAATAAAACAAAGTCTAGTAAAATTTGGTGCACTGTGATCTGTACGCCACAAGTATCACACACTGGAGGATCCTCTTGCTGGAGACATGCATCATAGGACTATGACCTAAGAGAAGACAAGTAAGGAGAACCTCATTCCACCTGTGTGACTGGAAGGAGGTATGCCATGGCTGCATTGTGGAATTACCAAGACACAGTTAATTAGCTGCGAATTTCAGCCATTCTCCTTCCCACTGACGCATGACCCTGTGCCTCAACAGCAAGCAAAAGCATGCAAGGGGATGGCACAATGAACTAATTGAGGATCGCGACATGCCTCCTTGTGTGCTATATCCGCACTTTTGTTCCCCTCCATACCCCTGTGCCCTGGCACCTAACAGAAACACACCTCCTTTCCCAGCTTTTGTAGTCGAAGGAGGGCACTAAGGGAATTAGAATAGACAAGGAATTTAGCACTTGAAACATGTCTCATTTGCTCCATTGCAGTAAGATTGTGCATAATTCTGCACTGAAAACAGTTAAGCCTTGAGGTAGTTGGATCATGAGGATATGGTTGGGCAAAACAGCAGAGCAACCAATGGAGTTCCCCTGTTTAGACACATCCATAAAAACAGCTACTGAGTTGTGGTGCCCAGTTTATTAAAAACATAAGCAGGAGTGCAATCTCTCCTGTACTTTGCTAAATCTAAAATCACTCTTGGCCCCTGCAGTAACCAGGGTGGCAGGCAGTTAAAACCCTGGAGTTGGGGTTGTACTTGCTCCACACCAAGTGACTCCAACACATGTTGCACATGAATCCCAAATCACCCTGTTGCTCATGGACGAATGGAGAAAGGCAGCCCAGAGATTGACAAGAACAATACAGTGTGCAAATGAATTCGGAGCAATGAGGAACTTACATGCCTGATGAACCAAGAGCTGCTGCCAGATGGTGAGAGGCAATTCCCCAGCTTCAGCATAGAGACTGAGTAAGGGGGTGGACCTGTAGGGATCTAGGCCAGCTGAATCTCCCCATGGTGGACAGCATCAATAGTCTTCAGATAAGGGAGTTTCACTAACCCATAATCCAGACACAATCGCACATAAGCTGTATAAAACTGGAGTAGATGCACCTTGTCCGTTCTTGGAGTCCTGTGGCTAAGATACTTTGAGATATTCAATGCCTTCTGTGTTCTGGCTTGTGGCTTTCAGATCTCTCAGGTGTGGTAACTAACACAATTTGAGGCCCAAAAAACTGCACAGATTATTTAAAATGTAGAATGGTGAGTCAGGTAAATTAAAAATGCAATGAGAGTTATTAAAGTGAGCACACACACATTTATCTGCAGAAAATTCAAAACCTGTCTTTGCAGCCCATTACTCTAACCTCTGCACTTCAAGTTGCAACTGACGAGTTGCTGTTAAAGCACTGTAGGAGGAACATAAAACTGCAAAATCATCCAAAAATAAGTAACACTGTACAGCATTGTTTATCATAGACGCGATTCTGTTTAATGTTACAGTAAGGAGAGTAACAGTTAAAACACGGCCCTGAGGAACACCATTCTCCTGCTCAAAATGATCTGACAGCACGTCACCAACTCAGGACACAAAAGTCCACATAGACAGGAAAGACCATATGAAGATGAGGAGCCAGCTACAAAAGCCTCATTGATGGAGCTGCGTAAGGATACAATGTCTCCAAGTAGTGCAGTATGCCTTATTGATGGCAAAGAAAATACCAAAACAAAGATGTTTATGTATGGAAGTCTGATGAATAGCCACCTACAGCAGGGTCAGGTTGTTGACAGTGGACCAAAATCTCTGGAATTCACACTGAGAGTGGCTAATAAGTTGCCTGGTTGCTAATAACCAGGAGTTTCAAAATAACTGCAGCAGCAAAAGTGCATTGACAAATGCAGGTACTTGTGCTGACACTAGCAACTTCCACTTGTGTAGTGTTTCAGAATGGAAGCAAAGAGGGCAGTGTATGTGGAAGGGTGCATGGCCATGTAAGTGTTTTTGGCTTCGCCATATGGGATGTGCTTTGTCATTTTTATCTCCTGGATCTTCCTTTCTTCAAGGAAGACACTGCAGTTCCTACTACATACAGGATGAAGCCCAGAGCAGTTGACACACTTCAGAGGACATGAACAACCAACTCCTTCGCAGGTGGCCTTACCACATTTGGCATAAGTGGCTTCTCCCTTACAACCGAGAGCAGTGTGCCCAAAGTACTGGCATTTGTAACAGCACACTGGGTTGGGAACATAAGGCCACACATTGAGGCAAAGGAAATCTGCCTTGACACGTCCTTGGAAGGTTGGTGCTGTTAAATGTAAGTATAAACAAGTCTGATTTGATCAGATCACTGTCCACCTTTCTCATGACATTTTGCACATCAACAACACCTTATTTGGCCCACTTAGCTTTCAGTTCCTCTTTGGGAATATCGAATAATTCTCTGCATGTCACAATGCCTTTGCTGTAGTTCAAACTGTTATGCAGTTCACTTTTGATTGCATACTCCCTAAAGCGTTGAGGTTTCTGCAAGTTCTTTACTTGTTGGAAACTAGACTTTTCAACCAGCAGGTTACCATTACAAAAGTGCATGACAGATTTTGAAGTTCTAGCAATGCCCCCACTACACCTTCTTGGATGTACAATGGAGAGACTAACTCGTAGCTGCCCTCTTTCCATTTCATTATTAGAAACACATTCTGACCACCATCTTAATTCTGTTACTATACACCAAAGGACTCTGCATAATCCCTAAGTCTGGAGGACTGGCTACATGCCTCTTGTTGGACTGGGTGTTGGTTACCTATCAGCAATTCCCCTGGGAATAGGAAGAGAAAATTCTGAGGGGACTGTCTCGGTCCCACAAGCAGCTAGGGGAAATAAAGGTCCACTCAGACAGAGCCCTGATTGCCTGAGTAAGCCTTATGCAACTGAGGTTGTCCCCTGACTATTCTACCTCAACAGCCATCAACCTCATCAGAGCACAGCACACCTTGAGACTGAGAGGGTTTTTGATAGAGGTTTTTACCATCCTTGTGATCTGGTTGGACAGGCCAAGAACCCCATTCCCTGTGACACACAATGTTCCACTGCCACACCATAGGGTGGTTGCTGAAGGCTGCCCAGAGCTTATGTTTTTGTTTTTGTTTATGGCACTCAACTACTAATGTCATTAGCGCCCAGTCACAAATGTTAGTGCACTGATAGCGTAGAAAAATGCAAGGGGGCAACACCAGAGAGTACTTACAAAGACACAGATAAACAAAATAAAAAGAGTTTGATCTTTTTGGACAAGTCTGTCAATGTAATAAAACTAAAGATACGAGCAGCTGCTCAAACGTCATCAGCTAGAAGTTCGTGTAAGGTAGACGGCAGACACAGGACAACACGAGAGTGAATAAAATGGGGACAGGACGATAAAATATGGCGCACCATCAATGGATGACCACAGGGGCACTGCGGGGCGGTAGCTAAATCGGCAATGCCCAATCCGCAACATGGTCAAAATGACCTCCTCTCGCCGGGAAGGGCGTGTGGAGGTTGTCCAAGCCGTCGGGATCAGTTTGATGGCCATAAGCTTATTTTCATGGAGAGAGGACCAAGCCTCATGCCACAATGATGAAACGTGCCGACAAAGAACCCCACTAACATCAGTTGATGGGACACAAAAGGAAGCTGTCCGAGGCAGGAGGACAGCAGCCTTGGCCACAGCATCAGGCGCTTCGTTCCCAGGCACACCAATGTGGGCAGGAATCGACAAAAAAAGGATACGAGCACCGGTATCAGCTAGCGACTGAAGGGACCGTTGAATTCGTTCCACGAGAGGGTGGTCCGAATATGGGTCACGGAGACTCTGTATGGCGGTCAAAGAATCAGAGCAGATGGCATAGGGAGAATGACGATGGTGGCAGATATACTGAATAGCCTGATAGAGAGCAAAAAGCTCAGCTGTTAAGCTTGAACACTGGTCAAGGAGCCGGTACTGAAAGGTATCTGACGCCAGCAGTAGTCTCGGAGTCATCTGTGTAAATAAAGATGTTAATAGCGAGCCTTGAACTAAGTTCGACAAACCTCGAGCAGTATATCGAATCTGCGGTCCTCTCCTTTGAGAGTGAGCTGAGTTCAAGGTGAACGCGAACCTGAGCCTGTAGCCAAGGTGGCGTCGGGCTCTCACCCACTTGAAAAGTTGTAGGGAGGGTAAAATCAAGTTGCTGAAGCAGACGACGAAAGCGAACTCCAGGAGGTAACAGGGCAGACACATACAGCTCATGTAGAATGCTCCAGTCGCCAGACGTAACCCCCGATGGTGGATAGAGTTTAGACGGTGTAAGATGGACAGCTGGGCAGAAGAGTAAACAAAGCTCCCATAATCCAGCTTGGATCAGACAATGGACTGATAAGCGAAGCAGGACCATTTGATCTGCTCCCTATGATGTACCGCTGAGAACACGGAGGACATTTAGGGAACGGGTACAACGAGCAGCCAAGTAAGACACATGTGGAGACCAGCAGAGTTTCCTGTCAAATGTAATACCTAAAAAAATTTTGTCGTCTCCACGAATGGGAGAGCAACGGGACTGAGATGTAAGGATGGTGGAAGAAACAGTTTGTAACACCAGAAGTTCATACAGACCATTTACTCACCAGAAAAATGGAAACCATTAGCAACACTCCAGGAAAATAGACGGTTGAGACAACGCTGAAGACAGCACTCCAAGAGACATGCTCTCTGAACGCTGCAGTAAATCGTAAAGTCGTCCACGAAACGGGAGCCTGAAACGTCAGCGGGAAGGCAATCCATTGTTGGATTGATAGCTATGGCAAAAAGGGCCATGCTCAAAACAGAGCCCTGGGGCACCTCATTCTCCTGACGAAAGGCATTTGACAAAACAGAACTCACACGTACCCTGCACATTCGATCCATTAAAAATGCATTAATAAAAAGAAGGAGGTGAGCACAAAGGCCCCAAGTGTGCATGGTGCTGAGAATGCCCGCCCTCCAACAGGTGTCGTAAGCCTTCTCCAAATCTAAGAACACAGCCACCATCTGGCACTTATGCAAAAAGTTGTTCATAATGAAGGTCGACAGGGTAACTAGGTGGTCAACAGCAAAGTGGCACCTACGAAAGCCACATTGGACATTAGTAAGGAGGCATCGAGATTCAAGGAGACAAACCAATTGAGAATTTACCATGCACTCCATCACCTTGCAGACGCAGCTGGTAAGGGAGTTAGGGCGATAACTGGAAGGAAGGTGTTTGTCCTGTCCTGGTTTGGGTGTGGGAACAACAACTGCTTCACGCCAGTGCGGGCCTCGGAGCAGAGGATCGGGACCAGGTGAGTGCACTTTCAAGTTCCCACACGGTGAAGATGGCATTGTTACTTTCACGATTCAAAGATTGGAAAGAAGGTGGCCGTGCCTCCTCTGTTTGTTTTCGGGGGAGCAAGGCAGGGTGGTAATGAGCAGAGCTCAAAACCTCTGCGTAAAAGCGACCCTGGTGTCAGATAGCCGTCGCAGGCCACCCCAGACAACAGAAGAAGGAGTAAAACTGTTGAAAGAGCTGGTGAAAGCCACCCAACAAGCCTTTTTTGCTTTCTTTGATAACATTATGACATTGTGCACGGAGTCATTTGTAACTGATACAGTTCGCCATCATAGGGTGGCGTTGGAAGGTGCGTAAAGCACGTCGCCGAGCACGAATAGCGTCACTGCATGCTGTAGTCCACCAGGGGACTGGGACTTGACATGGAGAAGAGGAATTACGAGGGATGGAATATTCAGCAGGAGTGAGAATAACGTCCATGATGTATGCAACCTGACTATCGCAGCTGGAGAAGTTTAGATCATGGAAGGTCGCCAGGGAAGTGAAAAGCCCCCAGTCGGATTTGGAGATGTTCCAGCTAGTGGAATGTGGAGAAGGGGTGTGATGCAGGAGATGGATTACGCAGGGGAAATGGTCGTTTGAGTATGTGTCAGACAGAGCATACCAATCGAACCGACGTGCAAGTTAGATAGTGGATATTGAGAGGTCCAAGTGGGAATAGGTATGTGTTGCGTCCGAAAGGAAGGTAGGTGCACCGGTATTTTAGCAGACTAGACTGAGGTGGTTGAAAATGTCTGCCAAGAGGGAGCCTCTCGGGTCGGATGCTGGAGAGCCCCAAAGGGGATGGTGAGCATTTAAGTCTCCAATCAACAAAAATGGTGTAGCAAGCTGAGCAATCAGTTGTATCATGTCTGCCTTAGTAAAGGCAGATGATGATGGAGTGTAAACAGTACAAACGGAAAATGTGAAAGTGGGGAGAATAATTCGGACGGCAACTGCCTGCAGATATGTGTGCAATGCGATTGGATCATAGTAGACATCATCCCGAACCAGCAACATGACCCTTCCACGAGCTGGAATACCTGCCACAGGGGGTAGGTCAAAATGCACGGAGGTATAGTGTGCCAGGTCAATACGATCACATGGGTGTAACTTTGTTTCTTGGAGACCTACGACAAGCGGGCAGTGCATTCGAAAGAGAAATTTTAGTTCCTCTCGGTTGGACCGAATGCTGCGTCCTCCGCTGGTGAAAGGCCAGATGATCGGCTACCAGCGGTGCAGCCTGGCGAAACTGAAGATGGCCGGGGACGGCAGCCACTGGGTGACGCAGGAGAAGAAACGCGCCTCGGCGGTGATGGAGAACTCTTTTTTTCTATGAGCCTTCTTTGAAGAATTATGTTTTGTCGAAAGAACAGTTGATGGCTGTGAAGTTTGTGTACGCAAGAAATCTTCGCATGTCAGTTCTTTGTTGAAGGTCTGAGCATCTGATTTAGAGGTCCTCGTCTTAGCAGTAGCAGATGATGATGATTGAGCCTTAGGGTTGGTGGGAGGAAGAGGAGACGTAGAACAGTTAAACATAGTGTAACAAACCAAGATAGCACGTGCTTAGCAAAATAATCCTGTGAATATAATCAAATTTGCGAAAATAAACGAGAGAAGAATCAAGGCTACAGGTGTAATTTTTGCTGTTACGAGAGAGTTTGTTACAATATCAAGCTAGTGAAATTTGTATAAAGTGTGGACACAGCGTAACTATAAATCAGTGTATGTACTAGTGAAAATCTTTCAAATAAGTGTTTAGTACAATTCTGAACTGTGTGTTTAAAGTGCACAAATGAAATGAATGAATATGGTACCTGTATTCCAGGTATGCTCACTCCAATAAAATTTTTTTTGTGAAGCATGCTGAAGAAAAGCAAACAACTATCATCATGATGCACGGTATGTAAACTGATCAGCGCAAGGCACAGAACGAAATCAATGGCTCGAAACTAAAATAATAGACAAAGCTGAAATTTTGCAAGTGGATGCTCTAATTGCACATCTTACTGATAGTTTGAAGCTCTACAAAAACAAGGAAACTGTATGAAAGCGACAAACAATGTGTCAATTCATTCAGATGACCGAAAATGTAGACCAAATTTACAAAAGGAACAACAAAACAGAGACAATGCTGAATGTTTCGATAACTGTGTTACATCACATGTCCCAGTAAAAGTAAATATTGTACACACAGAAATGGAATTAGTAGTGAAAGGAACGAGGAATCATTGTAATGCAGCTATATACAAAATGACTTCATTTTAAATCTAAAAAAAAGACAATGTTCATGGTGTTCACAAATAGAGAAAAGGAAGAACACATAGATATATTCATAGGTGAAACAAGACTGTAAGAAGTCAACACTATTAAATTTTTGGGGATTACAGTTGACAATAAGCTCCAGTGGAGTCAACATATGGATAATATTAGCTACATTATGCCGACAAGGAGCTTAGTGTATCATGCTCTATTTGAGCCAGACATACAATATGGAATTACTGTTTGGGGAAATTCCAGCAGCAAAATTACAAAAAGACTTATGCAGTCTAAAAATACTGACATTTCTACCTATCTATAATTAATATAAGTACTTGCAGTATTAGAAAGAAATGAAGATGTTCATACAAATGAAACAAGAAAATAATGTCCAGCTGAGAAGTATACAACACCAACCGAGGGTTGCTGAAAAAGGTCCTCGATATTAGGGTGTCAAACTCGTAAAATGCCTTCCAAAGGGTTTGCAGGAAAATGAAAAGACATTCCAAAAATTTTCAAAGGATAATTTAATGGAAAAGGAATTTCATAGTGTAGAAGAGTATATGCATCAATGAATAACAAATACTACTGTTACTGTTATAGAGGTGCTGTAACTAAATGAATATATTATATCTAAATAACATGAGAACATGAATGTTGAGAGAAAAGTGTAAATATGAGTACAATGCAGTAAGTAAATAATTTTCAGAACCTAAAAAATGGGTAAAAAATGTATGCAATGTTGTTATAAATATTGCCACTTTGATGTATTAAATTATAGTAAATAGGTTACATATTGTAAGAAAATGGGTTTAAGCCGACTTGTCTCATATTACAAGTACACACTTTGTACGAAATGTAATCAAATTGGGCCAAATAAATATCAATCAATCAGTTAGTTGTGGCATGTACGTATGCGCCTAACAGCTGTAGATTTTTCAGTGGAGCAGGCTGTGCTGTGCTGTCACGAGAAAATGTTTCAATAGTTTCGCTGGGACACGCTTCAATATGGGCCCGCCTCTGGTGAGCTTTAGGCCCTTGCGGTTCTCAGTGCCTCATTTCAAGAACAGTGGCACAGATATATTAAAGAAATGCGTGACTTATTATACAAGAGGTACAAAATAATATATTAAAAAGATTACCCATCAAAATTGGCACTCGTACAATCGTATACATTATCTCTGTTGTTTTTCATACGCAGAAATTCATCGCAATTGTCACAGCCGTCGAATTCAAACTGATCTAATGTCTGAAAATGAGAAATCTCTTGCCAGTTACCCACATCGTAGGACTACTTACAACTCTAAATACAGAAATAAACTGTGAATTAAATATCAACCAATACTGAACTGACCTTTATGAGCGAGCACACTAGACACGCTCTAAGATTTCTCAGATCTTTAGGAATTGTTTCAAGAGACATTGTGTCTGCAGTCCAGCACCACACGTCAATACAATTCACAAAATCACAACTTTTCCGCAGTACTAAGCGTAAATTCACAACAAAACAATACTACGACAGTTCGCCAAAGCTCTTAGCACTCGCAGTTGTTCCAGTGATCTATTTCCCATAAATTCAAAGTTCGTACAAGTAAAGTGAGATAACGACATGAAGGTCAGTTGCGCCAGTCGTTTATGGCAGTGTTAGGCTGTGGGCAACAGCCTCGGCTCGGGGAAAACCTTGCAAAGGCTTAAAGCAGAGGTTAGCGGAGGCCGCACGTGTTAAACAGATTGCATGCAGTACTTAACTTAGCATTTTTTTTTAAAGGTGTAAATTGTTACATAAAAACTGTCATTATCTTGGCAATCCCTATAAAGGTCATTAGTTTTACGGAGAAATTTAACGATTGTGAAACGAGTTAAGTTATATTAAACAATATTATAAACAATATGTACATCCGTTTGCAATGAACTTCCCATTTTGCATACTATTAGTACTTAAAAATAGATTTTTTATAAAAAAAAACGCATTCCCATCACAGTCAAGTACAGAATTAGAATGAATTAGAGGTGTTCATACACGCACTTCAAATAGAAATGTTACAGTATAGAGTGCAGACGGTGAAAGTCACAGACATTTACAACAAAACGACGATTTTTTTCATATAGCTTTTAAGTAATGGTAAACAGTTTTAGATATGGGACTATGTAGGCATAATATTGGGTGAGTGCACACCCAAAAAGATTATCATCGGTAAAATAAATAACTTCATGGGTGCCAGTTAAATCTAAAGTAAAAGAAGGAACTGAAGGATATCAGTAAATTCCACCTATAAAACGGCTTTTCTGAGGAGATTTCTAGTAAGAGACAAGTCACCCACCTCTGCATGTATGGAAATTCAGATTTCGTACCATTTTTGAGACAAAGACTTTGACCCTCTGCCCTTTCCTACTTTCCCCACTGGCAGTCCAACTTGTGATGTAACCCACACGCTTGAGATGCATTGTAGCGTAGGCAGAGCAAGCATTTCATAACTAATTTACCGGTATTCATTTCCATTCATCCAAGAATAATCTGACAGTGGTAGGGGAACTGTCATGGTAAATAATAAAAATCAATAGATCGAAATATACATATGCACAAAATAAGTAAAAATGTTCTGTAAGGATAGGCATATAGTTTCTCTCTTCACACAGCAGCAGCCAATAAGCTAGATGGTAATCTCATGCTTACACTGCCAGCATCATTATCAAAAAGTACAAAGTAGTATCATTTATGTAATACACATTATCCCCTCCCGCCTCCCATGAACCATGGACCTTGCTGTTGGTGGGGAGGCTTGTGTGCCTCAGCGATATAGATAGCCGTACTATATGCGCAATCATAATGGAGGGGTATTTGTCGAGAGGCCAGACAAATGTGTGGTTCCTGAAGAGGGGCAGCAGCCTTTCCATTAGTTGCAGGGGCAACAGTCTGGATGATTGGCTGATTTGGCCTTGTAAAACTGAACTCCATCCGAACAGGCCTTGGAAGGCACAATGGTACCAACTGGCCGCCATGTCATCCTCAGCCCACAGGCGTCACTACATGCGTATATGGGGAGGCATGTGGTCAGCACACTGCTCTCTTGTCTGTATGTCAGTTTACAAGATGGGAGTCGCTACTTCTCAATCAAGTAGCTCCTCAGTTTGCCTGACAAGGGCTGAATGCATCCCGCTTGCTAACAGTGCTCGGCAGACCATATGCTAACCCATCCAAATGCTAGTCCAGGCTGACAGTGCTTAACTTCAGTGATCTGACAGGAACCGGTGTTATCACTGCAGCAAGCCCATTGGTGGTCTGGCCTTGTAGCGTTAACCAAAACAGCCTTGCTGTGCTGGTATTGCGAATGGCTGAAAACCAGGGGAAACTACAGCCGTAATTTTTCCCCAGGGCATGCAGCTTTACTGTATGGTTAGATGATGATGGCATCCTCTGGGGTAAAATATTCTGGAGGTAAAATAGCCCCCCATTTGGATCTCCAGGCTGGGACTACTCACAAGGACGTTCTTATCAGGAGAAACAAAACTGGCGTTCTTCGGATCGGAGCATGGAATGTCAGATCCCATAATCCGGCAGGTAGGTTAGAGAATTTAAAAAGGGAAATGGATAGGTTAAAGTTAGATACAGTGGGAATTAGTGAAGTTCGGTGGCAGGAGGAACAAGACTTCTTGTCAGGTGAATACAGGGTTATAAATACAAAATCAAAGACGGGTAATGCAGGAGTAGGTTTAATAATGAATTAAAAAAATAGGAGTGCAGGTAAGCATGGTGAACGAATTATTTAGTCAAGACAGACACGAAGCCCACGCCTACCACAGTAGTACAAGTTTATATGCCAACTATCTCTGCAGATGATGAAGAGATTGAAGAAATGCATGATGAGATAAAAGAAATTATTCAGATAGTGGAGGGAGACAAGAATTTAACAGTCATCGGAGACTGGAATTCGATAGTAGGGAAAGGAAGAGAAAGAAAAGAAGTAGCTGAATATGGAATGGGGTAAGGAACGAAAGAGGAAGCCACCTGGTAGAATTTTGCACAGAGCATAACTTAATCACAACTAACACAGATAGATTATATAATGGCCAGGCAGAGATTTAGGAACCAGGTTTTAAATTGGAAGACATTTCCAGGAGCAGATGTGGACTCTGACCACAATCTGTTGTTTATGAACGGTAGATTAAAACTGAAGAAACTACAAATAAGTGGGAATTTAAGGAGATGGGACCTGGATAAACTGAAAGAACCAGAGGTTGTAGAGAGTTTCAGAGAGAGCATTTGTGAATGATTGACAAGAACAGGGGAAAGAAATACAGTAGAACAAGAATGGGTAGTTTTGAGAGATGAAATAGTGAAGGCAGTAGACTATAAGCAGGTAAAAAGACGAGGGCTATTAGAAATCCTCAGGTAACAGAATAGATATTAAATGTAATTGATGAAAGGAGAAAATATAAAAATGCAGTAAATGAAGTAGGCAAAAATGAATACAAATGCCTCAAAAATGAGATTGACAGGGAGTGTAAAATGGCTAAGCAGATATGGCTAGAGGATGTACAGGCATATATCACTAAGGGTAAGATAGATACTGCCTACAGGAAAATTAAAGAAACCTTTGGAGAAAAGAGAACCACCTATATCAATATGAAGAGCTCAGAATGGGAAACCAAGTCTATGCAAAGGGTTTGCAGGGAAAGCAGAAAGGTGGAAGGAGTATATAGTGCGTCTGTACAAGGGTGACACACTCGAGGGCAATATTATGGAAATGGAATGGATGTAGGTGAAAATGAAATGGGAGACATGATACTTCATGAAAAATTTGATGGAACACTGAAGGAGCTAAGTCGAAACAAGGCCCTGGGAGTAGATAACATTCCATTAAAACTACTGATAGCCTTGAGAGAGCCAGCCCTAACAAAGCTCTTCCATCTGGTGAGCAAGATGTATGAGACAGGCGAAATAACCTCAGACTCCAAGAAGAATATAATATTTCCAATTCCAAAGAAAGCAGGTGTTTACAGGTGTGAAAATTACCGAACTATCAGTTTAATAAGTCACGGCTGCAAAATACTGACATGAATTCTTTACAGACGATTGAAAAACTGGTAAAAGCCGACCTTGGGGAAGATCAGTTTGGATTTTGTAAAAACGTTGGAACACGTGAGGCAATACTGACCCTATGACCTATCTTAGAAGATAGATTAATGAAACGCAAACCCATGTTTCTAGCACTTGTAGACTTGGAGAAAACTTTTGACAATGTTGACTGGAATACTCTCTTTCAAATTCTAAAGGTGGAAAGATCATATACAGGAAGCAAAAGGGTATTTACTATTTGTGCAGAAACCAGATGGCAGTTACACTATGTGATCAAAAGTATCTGGACACCTGGCTGAAAATGACAAGTTCGTGGCACTGTCCATTGGTAATGCTGGAATTCAATATGGTGTTGGTCTACCCTTAGACTTGATGACAGCTTCCTTTCTGGCAGGCTTATGTTCAGTCAGGTGCTGGAAGGTTTCTTGGGGAACGGCAGCCCATTCTTCATGGAGTGCAGCACTGATGAGAGGTATTGATTGTTGTGTCTAGACAAGACAGCCTAGACACAATGAGAGGAAGCCGAAAGGCACGCGCTTAAACTCACGCAGGCTGGCGTGAGGTCTGAAACAGGATACGTAATGAATGCTATAAAGAAAAGTACGTAGCTTCTGGAATACTTAACTTTAATCCACATTTGTAGAACATCGCTCTTGATGATACATTAATAGAATCTCAATATCAATTGAATACGGCGCCTTGCTAGGTCGTAGCAAATGTAGCCGAAGGCTATGCTAACTATCGTCTCGGCAAATGAGAGCGTAGTTGTCAGTGAACCGTTCCTTGCAAAGTCGGCTGTACAACTGGGGCGAGTGTTAGTACGTCTCTCTAGACCTGCCGTGTGGCGGCACTCGGTCTGCAATCACTGACAGTGGCGACACGCGGGTCCGACGTATACTAGCGGACCGCGGCCGATTTAAAGGCTACCACCTAGCAAGTGTGGTGTCTGGTGGTGACACCACATTGATGTCATTTGATGAGGCCTAGCATGAAGTCGGTGTTACAAAACATTCCAAAAGTGTTCTATAGGATTCAGGTCAGTACTCTGTGCAGGCCAGTCCATTACAGGGATGTTATTATCATGTAACCACTCTGCCACAGGCTATGCATTATGAATAGCTGTTTGATCATGTTGAAAGGTTCATTCGCCATCCCTGAATTGCTCTTCAACAGTGGGAAGCAAGAAGGTGCTTAAAACATCAATGTAGGCCTGTGCTGTGATAGTGCCACACAAAACAACAAAGGGTGCAAGACTCCTCTATGCAAAACACCACACCATAACACTACCACCTCCGAATTTTACAGTTGGCACTACGCACATTGGTAGATGATGTTCACGAGGCATTCACCATACCCACACTCTGCCTTCAGATCACCATATTGTGTACAGTGATTCGTCACTCCACACAACATTTTTCCACTGTTGAATTGTCCAGTGTTTACACTCCTTGCACCAAACAAGGTGTCGTCTGGCATTTACTGGCACGATGTGTGGCTTATGAACAGCCGCTCAACCATGAAATCTAAGTTTTCTCACAACAGATGAAGTCAGCCTGTACGCTTTTGTGCTGTACATGTCCCTTCATGTTTCTGCTTCAGGGTCACATCGGAAACAATGAACCTTGGGATGATTAGGAGTGTGGAAATCTTGCATACAGATGTATGACACAAGTGACACCCAATCACCTGACCACACTCAAAGTCTGTGAGTTCCACAGAGTGCCTCATTCTGCTTTCTCACATTGTCTAATGACAACTGAGCTTGCTGATATGGAGCACCTGGCAGTAGGTGGCAGCAGAATGCACCTTATATGAAAAATGTATGTTTTTGGGGGTGTCCGGATACTTTTGATCACATAGTGTATGAGTTGAGGGGCATAAAAGGGAAGCAGAGGTTGGGAAGGGAGTGAGACAGGGTTGTAGCCTATCCCTGAAGTTATTCAATCTATATATTGAGAAAGATATGAATATAATAGAGGGAAACATTCCACGTGGGAAAAATATATCTAAAAGCAAAGATGATGTAACTTACCAAACAAAAGCATTGGTATGTTGATAGAGACACAAACAAACACACACAAAATTCAAGCTTTCGCAATCCACGGTTGCTTCATCTGGAAAGATGGAAAGACGAAAGGATGTGGGTTTTAAGGGAGAGGGTAAGGAGTCATTCCAATCCCGGGAGCGGAAAGACTTACCGTAGGGGGAAAAAAGGACAGGTATACACTTGCACACACACACACATATATATCCATCCGGCCTTCACATATGTCTGCTTGTGTCTGTATATGTGCGGATGGATATGTGTGTGTGCAAGTGTATACCTGTCCTCTTTTCCCCCCTACAGTAAGTCTTTCTGCTCCCAGGATTGGAACGACTCCTTACGCTATCCCTTAAAACCTACATCAATTCGTCTTTCCCTCTCCTTCCCTCTTTCCTGATAAAGCAACTGTGGGTTGCAAAAGCTTGACTTTTGTGTGTGTGTGTGTGTGTGTGTGTGTGTGTGTGTTTGTGCCTCTATCAACATACCAATGCTTTCGTTTGGTAAGTTACATCATCTTTGTTTTTATATATATATATATATATATATATATATATATATATATATATATATATATATATATATTGAGAAAGTTGAAAAGGAAACAAAAGAAAAATTTGGAGTAGGAATTAAAATCCATGGAGAAGAAATGAAAACTTTGAAGTTTGCTGATGACATTATAATGCTATCAGACAGCAAAGGACCTGGAGGAGCAGTTGAACAGAATTGACAGTGTCTTCAAAGGAGGATATAAGATGAACATCAACAAAAACTAAATGGGTCTAATTGAATCAGGTGATGCTGAGGGAATTAGATTAGGAAATGAGACACTTAAAGTAGCAGATAAGTTTTGCTATTTGGGGAGCAAAATAATTGATGATGGTCGAAGTAGAGACGATGTAAAATGTAGACTGGCACCGGCAAGAAAAGCATTTCTGAAGAAGAGAAATTTGTTAACATCGAGTATAGATTTATGTGTCAGAAGTCTTTTCTAAAAGTATTTGTATGGAGTGCAGCCATGTATGCATGTGAAACATGAACAATATATAGTTTAGACAAGAAGAGAATAGAAGCTTTCAAAATGGGGTACTACAGAACAATGCTGAAGATTAGATGGGTAGATAACATAACTAATGAGGAGGTACTGAATAGAATTGGGAAGAAGAGGAATTTGTGGCACAGCTTGACTAGTAGAAGGGATCAGTTGGTAGGACATGTTCTGAGGTATCAAGGGGTCACCCAGTTAGTACTGGAAGGCACCGTGGCGGGTAAAGATTGTAGAGGGAGACCAAGAGATGAATACATTAAGCAGATTCACAAGGATGTAGGGTGTAGCAGTTAATTAGAAATGAAGGAGCTTGCACAGGATAGAGTAGTATGGAGAGCTGCATCAAACCAGTCTCTGGACTGAATACCACAACAACAACAATACATATGAATGGGGAGCTCCAAATGGTTCCCAAGTTGTGCAGCGACTGTAAACCATAAAATTACCAAATAAGCAGCAACCAGTCGCAAGATCATGTTTTCTTTATTTAATTTTGCAAATCGATTTTAACTGATTAACAGCCATCATTGGTGCTACAGATACAAGAATAAAAATAAAAATAATTAATAACAGTGACCAAATCAATAAATGTACATAAAGCAAAATTAAATGTATATAGATGCACTAAACCATATTACCATTTAAAATGCACATACAAATTTACCGTTCAACGTGTATGTTCCCTGAGTAATAACACTGTCTTAAACAGATGTCAAACATAGAGAATTGACTATGACAACGAGAAACCAAAAGGGGGCACTACAAAGCAAACCCGTCCTCTATGCAAAAAATATAGCTAAAATAAAAATGACAAGAAGAAATGACATACAAAGTGCGGTAAAATATAATGAAAAAATGCTGAAAAATTTACAAAAATGGATACATTTACAAAGATTTTGTCACTCACATAGTACAGTTATATACGCCAAAAAGCGATTGTACAAATAAGTAAAAATAGGTACAAACATAGGTGAGAAGCACCATATATATATATATATATCTATATACACTCCTGGAAATGGAAAAAAGAACACATTGACACCGGTGTGTCAGACCCACCATACTTGCTCCGGACACTGCGAGAGGGCTGTACAAGCAATGATCACACGCACGGCACAGCGGACACACCAGGAACCGCGGTGTTGGCCGTCGAATGGCGCTAGCTGCGCAGCATTTGTGCACCGCCGCCGTCAGTGTCAGCCAGTTTGCCGTGGCATACGGAGCTCCATCGCAGTCTTTAACACTGGTAGCATGCCGCGACAGCGTGGACGTGAACCGTATGTGCAGTTGACGGACTTTGAGCGAGGGCGTATAGTGGGCATGCGGGAGGCCGGGTGGACGTACCGCCGAGTTGCTCAACACGTGGGGCGTGAGGTCCCCACAGTACATCGATGTTGTCGCCAGTGGTCGGCGGAAGGTGCACGTGCCCGTCGACCTGGGACCCGACCGCAACGACGCACGGATGCACGCCAAGACCGTAGGATCCTACGCAGTGCCGTAGGGGACCGCACCGCCACTTCCCAGCAAATTAGGGACACTGTTGCTCCTGGGGTATCGGCGAAGACCATTCGCAACCGTCTCCATGAAGCTGGGCTACGGTCCCGCACACCGTTAGGCCGTCTTCCGCTCACGCCCCAACATCGTGCAGCCCGCCTCCAGTGGTGTCGTGACAGGCGTGAATGGAGGGACGAATGGAGATGTGTCGTCTTCAGCGATGAGAGTCGCTTCTGCCTTGGTACCAATGATGGTCGTATGCGTGTTTGGCGCCGTGCAAGCGAGCGCCACAATCAGGACTGCATACGACCGAGGCACACAGGGCCAACACCCGGCATCATGGTGTGGGGAGCGATCTCCTACACTGGCCGTACACCACTGGTGATCGTCAAGGGGACACTGAATAGTGCATGGTACATCCAAACCGTCATCGAACCCATCGTTCTACCATTCCTAGACCGGCAAGGGAACTTGCTGTTCCAACAGGACAATGCACGTCCGCATGTATCCCGTGCCACCCAAAGTGCTCTAGAAGGTGTAAGTCAACTACCCTGGCCAGCAAGACCTCCGGATCTGTCCCCCATTGAGCATGTTTGGGACTGGATGCACGCGGTCTGCACGTCCAGCACGAACGCTGGTCCAACTGAGGCGCCAGGTGGAATGGCATGGCAAGCAGTTCCACAGGACTACATCCAGCATCTCTACGATCGTCTCCATGGGCGAATAGCAGCCTGCATTGCTGCGAAAGGTGGATATACACTGTACTAGTGCCGACATTGTGCATGCTCTGTTGCCTGTGTCTATGTGCCTGTGGTTCTGTCAGTGTGATCATGTGATGTATCTGACCCCAGGAATGTGTCAATAAAGTTTCCCCTTCCTGGGACAATGAATTCACGGTGTTCTTATTTCAATTTCCAGGAGTGTATATATATATATATATATATATATATATATATATATATATATATATATATATAACAAATGTCTGCTCGTGTCTGTGAATATGCGGATGGATATGTGTGTGTGTGCGAGTGTATACCTGTCCTTTTTTCCCCCTAAGGTAAGTCTTTCCGCTCCCGGGATTGGAATGACTCCTTACCCTCTCCCTTAAAACCCAAATCCTTTCGTCTTTCCCTCTCCTTCCCTCTTTCCTGATGGGGCAACCGTTGGTTGCGAAAGCTTGAATTTTGTGTGTATGTTTGTGTGTCTATCGACCTGCCAGCGCTTTTGTTTGGTAAGTCTCATCATCTTTCTTATATATATATATATATATATATATATATATATATATATATATATATATATATATATAATAGAGGGAAACATTCCACGTAGGAAAAATATATCTGAAAACAAAGATGATGTGACTTACCAAATGAAAGTGCTGGCAGGTCGCCAGACACACAAACGAGCACAAACATACACACAAAATTCAGGCTTTCGCAACAAACTGTTGCCTCATCAGGAAAGAGGGAAGGAGAGGGAAAGACGAAAGGATGTGGGTTTTAAGAGAGAGGGTAAGGTGTCATTCCAGTCCCGGGAGCAGAAAGACTTACCTTAGGGGGAAAAAAGGACGGGTATACACTCGCACACACACACATATCCATCCACCATGGATATGGATATGGATGGATATGTGTGTGTGCGCGAGTGTGTATATATATATATATATATATATATATATATATATATATATATATAATAGATGGAAACATTCCACGTGGGAAAAATATATCTAAAAAGAAAGATGATGAGACTTACCAAACAAAAGCGCTGGCAGGTCGATAGACACACAAACATACACACAAAATTCAAGCTTTCGCAACCAATGGTTGCCTCATCGGGAAAGAGGGAAGGAGAGGGAAAGACGAAAGGATCTGGGTTTTAAGGGAGAGGGTAAGGAGTCATTCCAATCCCGGGAGCGGAAAGACTTACCTTAGGGGGAAAAAAGGACAGGTATACACTCGCACACACACACATATCCATCCGCATATACACAGACACAAGCAGACATTTGTAAAGGCAAAGAGTTTGGGCAGAGATGTCAGTTGAGGCGGAAGTAAAGAGGCAAAGATGTTGTTGAAAGACAGGTGAGGTATGAGCGGCGGCAGATTGAAATTAGAAATTAGCGGAGATTGAGGCCTGGCGGATAGCGAGAAGAGAGGATATGCTGAAGGGCAAGTTCCCATTTCCAGAATTCTGACAGGTTGGTGTTAGTGGGAAGTATCCAGATAACCCGGACGGTGTAACACTGTGCCAAGATGTGCTGGCCGTGCACCAAGGCATGTTTAGCCACAGGGTGATCCTCATTACCAACAAACACTGTCTGCCTGTGTCCATTCATGGACAGTTTGTTGCTGCTCATTCCCACATAGAACGCTTCACAGTGTAGGCAGGTCAGTTGGTAAATCACGTGGGTGCTTCGGAAAAGCCACGTATAACACTCCTAACTGCTGCTACTGCTATACCATAACTTCAAAGCTGGAGGCAGGTTGTGAAATAAAACTGTCTAGTTAGTACAATTATGATATAAAGCAACAGAGCAGTGTTACCCTCTGAGAGGAATTTTGTTAAGTTGACCGTGCTGGATCAACTGCTTGGAAGGCAACTATGCTGACCATTACACGACCACCGCACAACCGGGCGCCTCCACGCCATGCTGTGTCTGCTTCCCGCCAGTCGGCAGCGGCCGAAGGTGATCGTAGCCCTAGGCGCATTACGAGGTAGGCTAGGGGAGCACATAAAGACTGTCCACCGTCGCGTGTCAGGCTCCATTCATCTGCGTGTTCGCCGCCGCCCGACGATTCACCCCACCGCCCAGTAATTGATCCCCCTCGTAGTGAGGCGGCAAACACATCGGCTCCAACCACCACCTGGCTGACCTGCAACCCCTCCCCCCACTGTGGCGAGCCCCCTGGACACACTGACCCAGTCGGAAAGTCTCCTAGCCGTCGCCCCAGACGCCTCTCCGCCCACACAGGCTGTGGTGGTAGCGGATCGTGTTCCGATACCCCCCTGCCGGGGGACGCCGCACCAAATGACGCTCGTGGACATTTTGAGGTTCTCACTGTGCCCAAATAATACTTTCTCACAGTACGTTTCATTTCTTATATTTACTGGGAACTGGCAGTTAATGCATCAAGTGTCGATCCCCTACAGATCGTCATGCTTTTCGTATCCCTGTTATGCTTTTACTATTTTATGCAGATATCCCACTTGTTATTACTACAGATTTGGCCGTTCCACGAGTTCAGGAACGGCCGCGATGCCTTCATCGAGCTCTGCAGATCGACAGATGACAGTGTGGAAATTTCGGCAAGCGGTGGCTAAGGGTTAAGAGAAGTCAAACACACTAAACACAAGAAAGTCGGGAAACTGAAGCACACAACTCATAACAAAAAGATTGCGGAATGCAGTGCGATAGCAAAACTTCGAGAAGACCAACTCTGAAGCCATCGGCGCGCTAGGAATTATTCCGCACAAGAAGCCATCACGAGGGTGTCGCTCGACCGCACAATAAATTTTTACTTTATCCAAATTTGCAATACCGGTTCGACACTAGAATACTGCGCCTTGGTTCTTCCGCGGCCTGGCTGGGCTGCTAGTAGTCCCTTCCCTACAGCCTAGGTCTTCGTGGCAAACGAATCTGCTCTCATCCGGAATCCTTGAACCATTACACCAACAACCTGAAAACAGCTTTTGCATCCCGTAACTACCCTCCCGACCTGGTACAGAAGCAAATAACCAGAGCCACTTCCTCATCTCCTCAAACCCGGAACCTTCCCCAGAACCACCCCAAAAGTGCCCCACTTGTGACAGGATACTTTCTGGGACTGGATCAGATTCTGAATGTGGCTCTCCAGCAGGGATACGACTTCCTCAAATCCTGCCCTGAAATGATATCCATCCTTCATGAAATCCTCCCCACTCCACCTAGAGTGTCTTTCCGCCGTCCACCTAACCTTTGTAACCTCTTAGTTCATCCCTATGAAATCCCCAAACCACCTTCCCTACCCTCTGGCTCCTACCCTTGCTACCCTTGCTACCTGTCCCATGCACCCTCCCACCACCACCTACTCCAGTCCTGTAACCCGGAAGGTGTACACGATCAAAGGCAGAGCCACGTGTGAAAGCACCCACGTGATTTACCAACTGACCTGCCTACACTGTGAAGCGTTCTATGTGGGAATGACCAGCAACAAACTGTCCATTCGCATGAATGGACACAGGCAGACAGTGTTTGTTGGTAATGAGGATCACCCTGTGGCTAAACATGCCTTGGTGCACGGCCAGCACATCTTGGCACAGTGTTACACCGTCCGGGTTATCTGGATACTTCCCACTAATACCAACCTGTCAGAACTCCGGAGATGGGAACTTGCCCTTCAGCATATCCTCTCTTCTCGCTATCTGCCAGGCCTAATTTCTAATTTCAATTTGCCGCCACTCATACCTCACCTATCTTTCAACAACATCTTTGCCTCTTTACTTCCGCCTCAGCTGACATCTCTGCCCAAACTCTTTGCCTTTACAAATGTCTGCTTGTGTCTGTGTATATGCGGATGGATATGTGTGTGTGTGCGAGTGTATACCTGTCCTTTTTCCTCCTAAGGTAAGTCTTTCCACTCCCGGGATTGGAATGACTCCTTACCCTCTTCCTTAAAACCCAAATCCTTTCGTCTTTCCCTCTCCTTCCCACTTTCCTGATGAGGCAACCGTTGGTTGCGAAAGCTTGAATTTTGTGTGTATGTTTGTGTTTGTTTGTGTGTCTATCGACCTGCCAGCGCTTTTGTTTGGTAAGTCTCATCATCTTTCTTTTTATATATAATATATTTGAATGTGGCTCTCCAGCAGGGATACGACTTCCTGAAATCCTGCCCTGAAATGAGATCCATCCTTCATGAAATCCTCCCCACTCCACCAAGAGTGTCTTTCCACTGTCCACCTAACCTTCGTAACCTCTTAGTTCATCCCTATGAAATCCCCAAACCACCTTCCCTACCCTCTGGCTCCTACCCTTGCTACCGCCCCCCAGTGTAAAACCTGTCCCATGCACCCTCCCACCACCACCTACTCCAGTCCTGTAACCCGGAAGGTGTACACGATCAAAGGCAGAGCCACGTGTGAAAGTACCCACGTGATTTACCAACTGACCTGCCTACACTGTGAAGCTTTCTATGTGGGAATGACCAGCAACAAACTGTCCATTCACATGAATGGACACAGGATGACAGTGTTTGTTGGTAATGAGGATCACCCTGTGGCTAAACATGCCTTGGTGCACGGCCAGCACATCTTGGCACAGTGTTACACCGTCCGGGTTATCTGGATACTTCCCACTAACACCAACCTGTCAGAACTCCAGAGATGGGAACTTGCCCTTCAGTATATCCTCTCTTCTCGTTATCTGCCAGGCCTCAACCTCCGCTAATTTCAAGTTGCCGCCACTCATACCTCACCTGTCTCTCAACAACATCTTTGCCTCTTTACTTCCGCCTCGACTGACATCTCTGCCCAAACTCTTTGCCTTTACAAATGTCTGCTTGTGTCTGTGTATGTGAGGATGGATATGTGTGTGTGTGTGCGCACGGGTGTATACCTGTCCTTTTTTCCCCCTGAGGTAAGTCTTTCCGCTCCCGGGATTGGAATGACTCCTTACCCTCTCCCTTAAAACCCACATCCTTTAGTCTTTCCCTCTCCTTCCCTCTTTCCTGATGAAGCAACTGTTTGTTGCGAAAGCTTGAATTTTGTGTGCATGTTTGTGTTTGTTTGTGTGTCTATCGACCTGCCAGCGCTTTTGTTTGGTAAGTCTCAAAATCTTTGTTTTTATATTTTTTAAATTTTTTATATGGTGTGCTTCATTTAAAACTGGTTCTAAAGCCTTTGTAAATATAATTTCTGGAGTTAGTTTAAGTCTATTTTCAAGAGTGCAGTTCTGTTTCTTTAGCATCTCTGTGATACTCTGCCATGGGTCAACCAAACTTCATGCTGACCTTCTTTGCTTGTGTTCTGTATACCCATTTAGTCCTGTTTGGTACTGGTTCTAGACACTTAAGCAATATTCTAGGATGTGTCACCAGAGACCGATAGTGAGAAACTGGTAATGTTTCTGATGCAGACCTCAAGCAGTTTATGGCTACCACAGACTCACTTGATTTGATACAGGAAGATGGAAAGCAGAGTGAGTTCAGAAATAGTGGCAGAGGACATAATAGCAATCATAAGCAATGAAACCAAAATGGGAGTAGCCCATGAGAGAACAGTTACTCAAGAGACAATGATTACTATGGTGATAACAGAGGAAACAAATAAAATGGGAATGGTAATCAGTCAGCGTACAATGCTAGTAGTAATGTGAATAGATCCCCAAGTAAAAATGGGAACAATGGTAACTTCAATCGTAAAAGGCGAATAGAGAGGAGCTATAATGCATCCTTTGCAAATGATAACATGCTCGCAGCCAATTAACAGTGACAGGAACCTGGCCCTGCAAACTGGCAAGCACAGCACAGCCCTTCTGAAAGGAATGTGTCTGTGAATAACATAAATGTGACACCTATGCTACTACCTACTCAGCAACATGCACAGCCTCAACAACAACAACAATACAACAACAACAACAACAACAACAACATTAAATCGTGCACTGTGAAGGTAGTAGACAAACTACAACCAGGACACTCTAATGCATGAAACTTTAACCAACTGATATAAGCCTTCTGCATTTGGTTGGTAAGGTGCAGAGGGGAGGCACGTGAAGCATGGAAGTGTACATGTTATTCTACAATGAGGGCATGTATATAGTACTAATTGCTGACAGATGGTGGTGTAGGCAGCAGTTGGTTGAGCGTAAATGGAATACCAGTCAATGTGGTAGTTGATACTGGAGCTAGTGCGTTGGTTGTGGAGCATGGTTCTATAAATGTGTCAATCAGGTAAGAAGGTTACTTACACTGTCAATTCAAAATTATAAAATTGTGGTAGTGTACAGTTGATCGAGAGCCAGGTGCAGGGTGTGATAGACCTAGAAAATGAAGCAATTAAATGTTCATTCTTGGTCATGACAAACTTAGAGTTTCCATGTACCTTTGGTTTGGATCCGTTGTGAGAAAGGGACATGAAAATAGACCTTTCTCATGCTGTGTGCACATTAGTAAATAATGGAAAATTTGTAGCGTTGGCACTAAGAAACACTACTGCAACACATAACACATATGGCAGACATGATGGAGTGACCTTCGCAAAAGCCGAAGATATTGCACGTAAGGAAGTAACTATTCCATAGAGGGTTACCCTAACATTGTTGATGACTATGAATCTGAAGTGATTACAGTTCAACAGGGAACTGTGGTCAGAGTTATGGAGTTGAGTTATCTCAACAATAACCACCAACATGAACTAACACAGCTTCTAAATAAACATACCCGAGCATTTTCAAAAAAACTGGAATCATTAAAGGGTATGTGTACAATATGCAAGTGAGGCCACACCAAATGTTTTGTCATGCCAAATATTCTGTGCCTTGGTCAAAAGGAGAAGCAATATCATATTGAAAGAGACCCAAAGGATGCTCAGCTAGCAAATAATTGAGACTTCTTTGTCAACCTGTAGCAGTCTGCTGCTAGCAGTAGCTAAGGCCGATGGCAGTATATGCCTTGCTCTTGACACGCATGGCATTGACAGAATCCTTATTCTGGTGCAAACTTGCCCAGAAAATGTTGAGGAACAAATACAGTAATTTCAAGGTGTGAAATTTCTTGCCATTATAGATCTGAAAGCTTTGTACTGCCAGGTCTTATTCTCGGAGACCACATAGCAGTATACGTCTTTTATATTTACTGACCATATCTACCATATTAGAGTGTTACCGTATGGGTTCATTGTGAATGTGCAAGTTCTCATTGCTGCTTTGGACCCCGTTCTAGATCCAGATTTATTAGATAAAGTAACACTCTATGTCAACGATATTTGATAGCCACAAAGACCTGGGAAGAACACTGTGAACTGTTGAAGCATGTGTTCAGAAAGTATGCTGATGCCGCAGTGTCGCAAACTTAAGAAAAACGAAATTTGGATCAGGTGAAATATAGTTTCTAGGTCACATTATTTTGCCTATCAGGATAATGCCCAATCTGAATAAGTTGAAAGCAATACAACAGCTTCTATACTCCAGCATGAAAAAAGAATTGAAGGTTTTTCTCAGCATGGTATCACTCTTCCAGAATTTTGTGCCAGATAAATTCCTAAATAATGATTCATCACTAAATCTGCTATAGAAAAACAAACCATGGTTTTTTTCTTGGAGGAATACAAGAAAGTTTTTGATGAGATTAGAAATGCCCTAGTCAAAGATTTTACACCATTCAGGGATTTTTATCTGGCAATGGGTGCTTCATTTTGTGGATTAGGTACGTATCTGTATCAGCTGTATGAAACCACAGAACGAACTGAAGTGAAAGTGACAGGCTTTGTGAGATGAGTATTAATGGGATGCAAATGTGCATATTCCACCACAGAGATTGAAGGCTTGGCCATAGTTTGAGCTCTTAAAAATACCACTATTATATGTATGGAAAATATGTAGTAGTTTTCTGTGATCATCAAGCAATGGGCCATTTGCTTCTGTGCAAGTTATTACATGCCAGATTAACAAGATGGGTGTTAGCCTTACAGGACTATTGCTTTGAAATTAGGGATGTGAAGGATAAGCGACAATGTGGTAACAGATGCATTGTCTCACTTGCCCAGAGGACTACTCAAATTCACAGAACTGGTAGAACAATGCACAGAACACAAGATTCTGCTGACCAAGAACACAAGGCACCAGCAGGTGTACTTGAGAATGTGTGGAGATATGCAACTCCCACAAGAAGCCAATCTGCCGTGGAAGGAAACAGAAGCTTCATTGGAAGCAACCCCCTCAAGTAACCTAAATAAAGTGCAAGACAGTCTTTTCTTTCATCAAAATCAAACAGAGTCTGAAGAACGATGTTTGTGTATCCTATCAGATGCCATTAATAATGCAAGATGGTACACTCACCACCATTGTTGAGGCCACTTTGGGATTAAAAAGTGTACAAGTAAGATAGTGATGTACTGTTATATTCTGAATTAGCAGAGGCATGTCAGAAAACTGATATGCACCTGCTTAATCTGTCAAAAGGTGAAACCCATGGATTGCAATACTCGTAATGAATTATAGTCAATAATTCTGATGGAGCCGCTTCATCTAACATCTATCGATGTAACATGTGGAGTAAAGTAGCTGGTGGCAGTGCACGATATATTTTTGAAGTACTTGAAGATGTATCCCACAAGGAACTCAACATCAGTTACAATAATATGAAATTTGGTTACTGGCTACATACCTCATGTTAGAAGGATAGTTACACTGCTGTCTGACAATGCTGCTTACTTTAAGAGTAGTAAGTGGAAGCAGTTTCTGAGGGAAGAGAATATTGAACACATATTGGTGAATATTGAACATATATTGGTGACCCAATTAAATCCAAGTGCAAGTTCCAAGAAGAGCATTTCGCGAGGACCTGCTAATCAACATACAAAGTGGGCAGAATATGTTCTGCTTCTGAGAATATGTATAAAAATTTTAGCCCTTGAGTCTACTGGCTACACTCCAGCTGAAACTATGATGTCAGATGTAGAGTCAGACAAATGGGTGAAACCCTTGCCACAGATATATACGCAAGTCACCAAAGAAGAAAAGATATAATTGTGTGTGTTGTTAAAGAAACATGCATATTTGAGGTAGAGAAAAATTTAACAAACAGTTGAAAACTGTATACCAACACAAGGAGGGATAGTAGGTCCTGCTTAGGAGGCATCCAAAGGCCTCAGGCATTAAAACAATTAACAAAAAGTGGCTGTTGTTATATACAGGACCACATGCGACCATAAAAATAAGTTATGAAGGATGCTACCTCCTGGTGCAGGTAGAGACATTAAGGGTGTGAGGATTACATCTTCATAAAGATGTAAAATCCTTTGTACTTAGAGATGGGTAATAGGCCTCACTTAAAGATAAAGCCTAACCTTGTAAATATATAAATAGTTATCTTAATGCTATGTTCATTTTTATTATGTATGTATATGTTTTATATGTATCTGTATGTGTTATCTGTTGCAGTACTGAAATGTAACCAAGTACATCACATGAAAAAACTCTCTATTGTGAAGGTAATGTCTTTGTTATTAGTTTGTGAGGACAGATTAAGGTCAAAATCTGACTGGAAAATAAGCAAGCTATATGAATAAGAATAAGAATAAGAATCTTTATTAGCCGTTCAGTATTTTCTTATACAATGGGCTTCGTCAATAAGTTCAATTACAGTATAGAGATGGTTATATTCTCATAACAATGTGTATATAAACCATGTGAAATTTAGTGTAGTACAATAGCACACATTTGGAATTTTATATATTATTAATTTTGCAATGAAAAGGAAAGCATTAGACAGATTTATATTAAGCAGGGAGCATTCATGTTGATGACACTATGTCATTATCATATACATGTTGATAACACTATGTCATTATCCTAAGCTATTGATACAAATTTAGGTCCTACTACAGGCAGAGGTACCTTTCTCTATGTTAAAACAGCAAATCTTCCATATTACAATCTTTAAATTCATCAACTGAGTAAAATGCTTTACCTTTGAGCCATTGACCCAATGTTGTCTTAAATTTACTTTTAGATACTGTTTGTACAATTTTAGGGAGCATATTAAACAGTTTGAGGCCTACATATTTATAACTATTATGTACCTTAAACAGTCTAGAGTATGGCAGATCAATTGTGTGGTTTCGTCTTGTATTGTGGGTGTGGACAGATGACCTAAGGGGATATTGAGCTATGTTTTCTTTTACGTGTAGTAAGCAATAATAGATGTACAAACAAGGAACTGTCATGATGTTAAGTTTTTTGAAATGTTCCCTGCATGTATCCCTGGGAGATAAACCCACTACACATCGAAGAGCTTTTTTTTGCCATCTGAAAATTGATATTGAACTGGGAGAATTTCCCCAAAGCAGAATACCATAAGAAAGATGGGGGTGGATATAAGCAAAATACGAATGCAGCAGTAAGTTTTGGCTGACATTACTCCTAAGCTTATAAAGTAGGAACATAGCACGTGCAAGTTTAGAACAGACGTATGTGTTATGTTTATCCCAGCTAAGTTTCTGGTCAATCATCATTCCTAGCAGTTTAACGGGCTTATTTTCTTTGTTTGATACCTTCAAATTAAAGAATATTTCCTCAGTTTTTGTTTCATTTATGAATAGGGAGTTTGCATTAAACCAATGAACTGATTTTTCAAATATTATATTATTTTTTTCTCGTACAGATTCAAGAGTCTGTCCTGAATTGATAAAAATTGTATCGTCTGCATAGAGGACTGTTTTACAGGGTAAATACTGTGGCATATCATTAACATACACTGCAAACAGGAAGGGCCCAAGTATGGAGCCCTGTGGCACACCTCTTTTTATTGTTTGTGGGTTTGACAGCTGCCCATTTACACTAACAAATTGTACTCTGTTGCTTAAGTAGGATTCTAATAATTTCAGCGTGTCCTCTTCCATGCCATAGTGTCTTAATTTCATGATCAAAGTACTATGAGATACAGTGTCAAATGCTTTACTCAGGTCTAGGAGAGTAGCACATGAGATTAATTTATTTTCAAAGCCATCATATATATCACTAACAATATTTTCAACTGCTTTGACTGTGGATAGTTTAGACCTGAATCCATACTGTGAGTTACTTAACAAATTATTCCTCTCAAAATAGTGATTCATTTGTTGGTGAACACAGTCTTCGATTATTTTAGATATTATTGGGATTAATGAGATAGGGCGATAGTTACTTGGATTTGATTTATCTCCTTTCTTAAATATGGGAATAGTTACTGCTATTTTCAAACAGTCGGGGAAAATCCCTTGCTGTAATATATGATTAATGAGAGTGGTTAGAGGGGGCAGAAGATCACTTGATATCTTCTTTATGACAAAGTTTGACAGACCATAGAAGTCCTCTGCTCTGGAACTACTTAGTTTGCCTATTGCTTTGCTAACATCATTTTCAGTTACTGTTGCCCAGCAGAATTTATGGACTCCATACTTAATTGAACCTAAAAGAGTTTTAGCATCAAGCATGGCGTTGAGGGGAGACAAATCTTGTTGTAAACTGAAGTTAACAAAGTGTGAGTTTAAGATATCTGGGGCTATGGGTATAGCTAGTTGAGTTGTTGGTCTATTTGTTTCACTTTTAATTACTTCCCAGGCAGCTTTACAGCTGTTTCTGGATTTAAGAATATAGTTATCATTCACCCTACATTTTGCCAAACTTATTTCAGATCTATAAATTTTTCGTATTCTAATGTACATCTCTTTGTACTCGTTGCTGTTATGAGATCTGTCGTAAAACATAAGAAGCATAATCCTGATGCTGTTGAGGTATGGTGTAAACCAATTATTTAGTCTCTGTGGTTTATGAGCTCGGTTATTATTCTGTCTTTTTACTAATCTGGGACAACACTCATCAAATATTCTTGCAATTTCCTCTATAAATAATTTGCTTGTGTTATTCACACACATATCTTTGTATAAGATGTCATTCCAGTTAACTGACCTTAATCTGGTTCTAAACTCTCTTATGTTGCATTCATTCATAGGTCTAACAGTTTTGTATTGTTCATCTGGAATTCTGACTGGAACTGTAATCCATAGGCCATCATGGTCAGCTAGGCCTAACTTCACTACTCCAATTTCAACATTATTTTCATGGATATTACTTATTATATTCTCTAAGCATGCATTATATCTTGTAGGCTTATCATTTAGACAATAGCAAGCAAAAGCTCTTAGGCTATCCAAGAATTCCAATATGATATGACTCTGTACCCTGATATCCATATTAATATCACCAAAAATTAAGATGGTCCTCAGTGTACTTGCTGCTTGTCTCCAACCAAATATATAGTAATGAGGCCAGAGATTATTTAATTTTCATGATAAATTTGTCAAGAATCTGTTCATGAACAAGAAACTTGGGACTCATGACATCACATCCTATCATGAACAGGTAATGAAGAAACTACAGAAAGCTTCTGCATTCAATGTAACAAGGATTGTAAAATCAGATGAACTGAATGGTCCAGGTGAAAAGATGGTATTAGTTTTCTGTGTGAGGGGAGAACTGGCTGCTTATATATGCTCAAAACATAACAAGATTTCTGTCAAGAAATATGTACTGTATTTACAGATTAATGTATAATATATATAATACATAGAATGAACTTTCTCCATATATGATGTATGAATTGTGCGAGTAAATGTGTATTGCACGTGTGTAAATCAGGAATGCCAAAGCAGCAGTTGAAATGTGTAGATGCTCCCAGTGACTGAAAAGAAAACTCTGTGAAATATTCCCATGACCAAAAACAGAACTTATCCACATTAAATGACAGAGAAATAACTCTGAACAGTGATAAAGACTATTTAGTGTAAGTACTTCTATAAGTTAAAGGCACACCACCATTTTGGACAGAATTTTCATATAAACACATTGGCTGTGAAGTACGAACTGTCAAACAGTGTGCTTCACTTACAGCACCAAGCCACATGTTATTACAAAACATCTGAACTTTGAGAGAACAGGTGTACTAACATTAAAATGTAAATTCATTAAGTCTCCACACATCTGTGTAGCAAATATATGCAGTGCATACAAGTGAAATCTAGTGTGAATCAAACCATGAAACATAGTGTTTTGCAAAACTATCATCACAGCGAGAACCCTATGACCTGAGTGTTTAAAGATACTGATCTAGTGACATTCAACACAACTCACACAGAAACAGTTGCTGATGTTACATGGATGGCTGGAGAGTCAATGACTAATAATAACACCCTCTTTACAGCTATCAGTTATCATCTTTGTACGATGAGAAAGTTGACACTCGTTTGACTGTTCTTTCATGTTCACATAAGCAGACGTGCTGATGGACAAGACACGCTGACAAAAACAGCTTATCGATATGAGGGGGCAGTGTTCGCTCCTCACGCCAACCCTGGGCAGGAGTTCATCACCACTGATCGATGCAAGGGGGCAGGGTTTGCTCCTCATGCTAACACTGCACAGCAGTCCATCGGCCAACAACCTGTTAACCGAGAGCATGTTCCTGACCACCACGCCACCACCCCAGTGACACCATTTATCGAAGAGCCTCAGTCTACAATGCTACAAGATTGTTCAAATAAACTGCATTAATCAGAATTGTAAATTGAAAAAACTGCCAAGCCTGTCAACAAAGCGTTTTCAGAACTTTATTCTCGTAGAGCAAAATAATTGTTTTTAAATTTGAAAATATGTATTCATGAAATAATGGATACAATTTGCTTGTGAGAAACAGTTGCAAAATGCAAAAGACAACTTTGCCTCATCAAAGAGTGATTAGAAGTAAATGTTAATGATTTCATAATTGCAATCTGAGAGTATAGTAACATAAATTTTCATTTTTACTTAGATGCAGTTTCATGTTCTTGTGAAAGCTTATATGAGAACAGTTTGAAGACTCCGGGCAGGGATTTTATACCCAGGTTTTCCCCATTCATGTAACTCAGATGGGGAAGCATAAGCTATGATTTTCCAGGGATTGTGTGTTGTTACTAAACTAATCTCATTTGAAACAAATGAGGAGCTAGCAATAGGTAAAGTAATGCCCATGATCATAACATAATATCTGTTGCTCTCAAATTATGTTTGTGAGATGTTTATGTTTGTGAGATGTTGTTTAGTGCAAGTGGTAAAATGTGTGTGTAAAACTTAAACATCCATATGGGTGGAATACCTGTACACAAATAAAACTATGGTCAAGACATCCCAGACAGCCATTGTACCGATACCTGGTGATGACATTAATTAAAGTTAACATTATTATTTGCTGAAATATTTTCAACTATACACAAAGATTTCAATAGAGGCGTGCATAAAGAAAAAAGGAACTAAAATTACTTTAAGAATAATGTTGATAAGACTGGCATGGAAATTTTATTATAATAAACTCTTTGTTCAGTGTAATTAGAATGATCAGATTTTATTTGTTTATCATTTGTACAATGACAATGAGTTCACTATTAGGTTTCTCTTGTTCTAGAATGCATCAATGGTTGGCCATTGAAGATTGTAAGTCTGTGATAATTTAATAATTGTTAAAATATATTATAGAAAGAGCTATTACTGTTTCATTTAAGTAGACATCCTTTCCTGTGCAGGAAATAGTATGTTTTCCAATTTTCAGTGACTGCAGCAGTGCGGAAAGATTGCGCCAATAAAAGTCATTGTTGGCAGCCATTACCATCTGTAAAATTTCTTTTAATATTTTCACAGCTTCTTTCAGACATTAATGCCTGAGAATGTGTAAATAATTTCTCTTCAACAGGCCTTATGTGAATATATAAGCAACTTTAAGGCATTTGCAGTGTTTATTGTAATTTTTGGACTATCAATTTAGTGATTCAAATAGGCCACTTAACAGTGATCGATTACCATTTTGAAGAAAATATTTTGAAGTAAGGAATAATAAATAATTTACATTTCTTTGTGAAGAGACAAGAGTATTTCACCATGTGACACCCTTGAATAATAATTTTTTCTCTTGCTTAAGTTTGTCAACGATACCTTGAAATGTTTAGCTTTTCAATAGATAACGTAAACATTTTAAAGTGCCTCATGCCGTGCATCCATAGCAATGCTGTGTGCCATAATTTAAAACAAAATTAAAGAATCAGAGCAGATTTCAATATAGTGCCCCGCGCTTGCAACAGCAACTCTGCCCTATTCTGAGGTATATACACTGAAGCGCCAAAGAAACTGGTCTCTAGGCATGTGTATTCAAATAAAGAGATACGTGAACAGTCAGAATACGTCTCTGCAGCCAGCAAAGTTGGTGCAGTTGTTAGATTGGGTAAAATGACAGGTAATCAAGATGTAAGTGTGTTTGAACATGGTGTTGTACTTGGCACTCGAGTGGTGGGACACTGCATCTCTGAGGTAGTGATGAATTGGGGATTTTCCCATACGACCATTTCATGAGTGTACCACAAATATCAGGAATCCGGTAAAATATCTCCAACATTGCTGTGGCCGGAAAAAGATTGCAAGAATGGGACAAATGATGATTGAAGAGAATCATTCATTGTGACAGAAGTGCAACCCTTCCACAAATTGGTGCAAATTTCAACGCTGGGCCATCAACAAGTGTCAGTGTGCGTACCATTCAACAAAACATTGTCAATATGGGCTTTCAAATCTGAAGGCCCACTCATGTACCCTTGATACTGCACAACACAAAGCTTTATTCTTTGCCTGTACCTGCCAGCACTGCCATTGGACTGTTGATGACCGGAAACATGTTGCCTTATCAGACAAGTCTCGCTTCAAATTGTATTAAGCAGTTGGACATGTATGGGTGTTGAGACAATCTCATGAATCTGTGGACCCTGCATGTCAGCAGGGGACTGTTCAAGCAGGCGGATGCTCTGTAATGGTGTGGGGCATGTGCAGCTGGATTGATATGGGACTGATACGTCTAGATACGACTCTTGAGACGTGACACATATGTAAGCATCCTGTCTAAACACCTGCTTCCATTCATGTCCACAGTGCATTCTGATGTACTTGGGCAATTCCAGTGGGACAATGCAATACCCCACACATCCAGGGTTGCTACAGAGTGGCACCAGGAACACTCTTCTGAGTTTAAACACTCCCGCTGGCCACCAAACCCCCCGGACATGAATGTTATTGAGCATATCTGGGATGCCTTGCAACATGCTATTCAGAAGAGATCTGCAATCCCTTGTACTCTTGTGGATTTATGGGCAGCCCTGCAGTATTCATGTTGTCAGTTCCCTCAAGCACTACTTCAGACATTAGTCGAGCCCATGCCACGTTACGTTGCAGCACTTCTGCATGCTCACGGGGACCCTATACGATTTTAGACAAGTGTACCAGTTCCTTTGGCTCTTTAGTGTATTTCACTACAGGAATTTCCCATATAATTTTTCCCTCTTTAGTATAGATTTAATAAAAGCAAGTACATTTAGGCAACAGTACAGTGAGTGTGGAGGTTGATAGAAGAATCCAGTTATAATTTTGTGCCCAGCCCTGGTATTGAGTCTTGCCGAAAGAAACTCACATGCAACTTCAGTTTCTATTTTGGTAAATTTGAGTTCTTGTCTTCTGCAACAAATACATCACCTATATTTCCCATTAGCTTATCCTTTCTGTATACTCTAAAAATTTTTGCAAAGGTCTTGCTGCTGTCAACTTTGGGTTTCTGTTCATTGTATTATGTGAGTTTCACTGTTCTTTAGGATTGCTCCAAACTTGGGCACTTTGTTGCGAATGCTTCAGCAGTTAATTGCTAGGATTTTAATACTTTTGCCTGTGGAGGGCATGTCTTTGTATCTTGAACCGATACTTCCATGTTTCCTACAGCTACCATTATCTAGTCTGGATAGAGAGTTGCCTAATCTAAAAAAAAAAGTCAATTGTGTCCATCACACACACAGTCAGATACCTGTGTAGCAGCTCCTGATGTGCAGTGCAAATGGCTCTGAGCACTATGGGACTTAACATCAGTTGATGTGTAGTGCGCATCTGACCCATGTATTGGGGACCTTACAGTTATCAACCCTGTGGTGCAAGTCCCGGAAGTCACAGCCTACCTATTCACTGGTTCAAGCCTTCCAAGGTGCCACGATCTGGTCTGGGGATGATGCTCCTGATTGTGAGCTTCATTGAAAACGAGTGTTGTATTCTCTCTCTGTCACTGGAATGATCCAGGTGTAGAGGTGCGGACTGGATGACCTCCATGGTCAATGGTGGAGTGGCCAGGAAGGGCGGAGTTGCAGTGGCACCGGCTAGATGCTCGGTTGTTGCCCAATGTGTTGTCATGAAAATTGCATTGTTTAATATCATATATTACTCACAAAACTACAACAACCATGACTGTGCTTGGAAGATACAAACCCCATAGCTGTGGGCTATAATCAGCTGGCAAGGATGTGCTGAGGTAGACAAGTGGCCTGTTGTCACTGTAGCAGATCAGGGTTTAGTGACACTAGATACTGAGCATCAGTGACAGAGGGGAGCAAAGGTCATCATTTTGTCAGGGATGGCAGGAGGGAGGCGACACTTTGTGGGCGGTGCAATGGATTCATTACTTGGCTCAGTGGGTCAGGTGTCAGAGAAACATCGGTGGTTCCACTAACAGTCACTTATTGAGACATAATACCCTTTAAAGAAACTCGACTCCTCATGGCTGTAGAGTGGCGGAGTCAAGGCATGCAAATTCCAGTCACCACTGATACGGTGATGGTTCATGTTGCAGCAGCATGCCAGTGGCGTATTCTTCCATTCAGTACAGTGTCTGTGACTTCCTGCAGTGGCAGCACAATCTTCACCTTGTGAGTCTCGTAGCATTATTAACCACTGGCTATGGCGTGGTACAGTGTACTCCAGCCCAGTATAGAACCAGCCAGGCCACAGTCCCTTTGCCCTTATGAGCCACCTTGGCAAGAATCCACATGAACGTCTTCTGGTAACAACTGAGATGGTACCTTCTGCATTGACCTGCTGGCCTCGTACTGACATCTTCTTCTGTCAAGCAGCAAAGTATGATGTCTGCTGACTAGCCATCAGTCCATAAGTCCAGGTGACATTTCTTCATGTCTTCTTTCTCCCCTTGAAGGGCCTCTTCCTACTCATTTGTACGAGATATTTATTCAGTGTTTTTGCCAATGTTGTGAAGTTTCTAGGGTGGAGACTGACTCTTCAGTCCTTGATCTATGCTTCTCATGTTGAGCAGAAATATGACCAACATTGAAACATTGTTTTACCTCTATGCTGGCGTGGTCAGGCATTGCCCAGTTGTCCTCCACATCACCAGATACATCACACACATGAGTTCAGAATGCTGACTGTTCCTGAAGCCTTGATTGCTGATGTGCGAACTGCACTGTGAAAAGTTTCTATCATGAAAAAGCTACTATTCATTTATATTGTTATAATTATAACTGCGTGTACTCATCATCAATGTCTTGATCCGCCACTGCAAGTCATCCTGTGGTACATGTTGTCTACTTTACTTTACTGTTAAGTCAAAATAAGTAATACAGTGCTTACTTTTTTTTTGTTTCAGATAACTTTATTTTAATTCAAAAAAGACGTAAATGTTACATGCACAAACTGCTCTCTCCCTCCTCTGCTAACATGGCTTGCCATATATATATATGATTCCAAACAATCCTCATCCTCGGTATTGTTAAAAAAGGGCTCTTTAACAAAATTATAATTAAAGCTCTCATTTTAAAACCAATAACACATTTCAACAACTACAATAGCTCTTATAGAGCAAATACAAAATTTAATTTTCAAGTATATAATAACTTAACCGTGTATAAATGCTCAGATATGTGGTGTTAACAATCCTCTTACTATTTTTATTAATTAAAATAGGTTCATGGTTTGGGGAATATTCCTACCAATTACAGGACCTACACCCCTCAATACAGTTATAATACGTTAACTGGTTTCTTTTTATCCATTCCAAACGTACATGTTTACCTACACCCCTATGTCAGAAATTACTGTTTATGTTCGAAAAATACGTGTTTCTGAAATTCGTTTCAATGGACTGTTCCATTTCAATACCCCCAAAACAGGTTTGTGCAACAAAAAGTTGTACAAAACCTTTTCTGGTCAACATAACAGTACTCACTTTGCAATCAATTGGAAGAACAAGCAATTTGCATAAGATACGAGATCAGATTTCTGCTTAATCTCCAGAATGAAGTGTACACATACATCATCATGAAATTTGAACTATGTTCACAACCAAATATGTAAAATTATCATAAATTATTTTGTATCAGATTCAACTAGATTAGACAAAATATTAATTAATATCACAATGAAAGAACAAGTTAATTCATAGAATTTGTCTGTAGCTTGTATTTCAGCATGAATATGAGGAAAACCTATTTCAATCAGAAGAATTATCCAATGGAAGTTAGCTAAATTGGCGTTGTTTCTGAATAATTATATCTTTCATTAGAGCCTCCAGGTTCTCTTGAGTGCAATGGAGACACTGATGTGTATAACTCTTTCTCAATATTGCCGATGCATTGTGGAACAAGCAGTAGTATTGGATATTACAATACTCAAAATCCATATTAAATTGTACTTGCAACCTACTAATTTAGGCAGGTGCACCAAGTTGTTCTTAGTAATGCACAGCATTAGACCATAATATAACCAAAGTGTTCAGTCTCGGCTCATTTCACTCTGTATGACCATCATATTTCATGTAATTGATTGTTTTGAATAGAATAGTTCAATTCAACAAAATTCCAACTGTTCATACTTTAATATTTCCTGTCTTATATCTCATTTTGCAATGTAACTTGTCCTTTGATAATATATCACTAAAATTTATACTAGTACAAAATTTTCAAGTGCCAGTGCACTAATCTCTGCCCTTTACACTAACATTTACACATAATAGTGAACAATCACACCTCCACATACTGCCATCTGGGCCAACCAAATACAATTCACCACAGAGCCCACCTGGACCATCTGTACAAATATTGACCAAGTCACAGTACACAGACTTTTTCAGGGCTCCCTGGTTCATCAAATACATTATTGTAATATAGTACAAGCAATTTCTTGAAGTATAGTTCTTCAGCAGTTAACATAATTCACCCTACATGCACAGAATGAAATGTCTGACCAATGACCAATCTCTCCATATTTCATTTGTCAAGACACTTCCAATGCTTCCTTCCCACCTTTACAATCATTCAAACATTGATTAATATATTACCTCAGGAACATTAGTGCAACACAGTTGTTGCTTTTTCCTTCACAATAAGTACTAACAGATAACAGAATGAAACATAAGAGTATGGTTTTATAACACTAAATGTTCACCATTTTGGGTGTCAATACACAATAATTGAATCATAAGTGACTGGTACATCATGACAAAAATATGGTTAACTATTACACATTGGTAAGTGTTCACCACTTTATGTGTGAATACACAATAAATAATCATAGGTGAGTGGTACATCATTACAAAAATATGGTTAGGCATTATACATTGGTAAGTGTTCACTACTTGGGGTGTCAATACGCAATAATTCAATCATAAGTAAGTGGTACATCATGACAGAAATATGGTTTTAAATCATCCATCTCAAAACAAAATTAGCAAAAGTGTATCATCAATTATATCAAAGATTATCTATACATGTGACATTTTTTGGAACTTAGTATATTTAATTGTGCAGAAATGCTGGCTTGTTTCCCAGATCCTCCTATACATTAGGCTTTAGTCAACAATGACAAGAGCTGACATGGTAAATGAGGAGGGTCTCAGCAATAGAGACATATGCATGTGGACAGAGGGAAGGATAGCTTGGTACTCTGATGAGAAGTAAGATATGAAATAGAAGATTTGGAATGTTGGAGTTGAAGGAGAAAAGATGACAGACCCCAAAGACAGGAAATCCCCCTTCGCAGGACCCCCACTGTTCCAGTACTTCACTGTGGCACTGGAGTGAGAAGTGTGTTTGGCATTCCCTGCAGAACGGTCTTACCACAGCTTCACCTTCGCAGTCCCTGAAAATAAACCCCAACACACTCTACTGACTGATCGACAAAGGGTAAACAAATAGCATTCTGCAAGACACTGTGTTGGTTAATTCAAGTAACAAATGCTAGATACAACCAGCTGACTTACAAGCAGTTCCTCTAATATCTGGTTTAGATCAAACATAATTAATTACATATACATGAAAATATAGAAACCAGTGTTGGTGGGCTGATCATCCAAGTGCAAAAAACGTTTTTTACTTAGAGTTTTTATATGTCACATCCATTCTTATCGTGATACTACAGTAATCTCCCTTTTCAAAATTTAATCTGCTTAGTTATCTTTCCTAACAAGTAGGCATACCATAAAATCTAAGACTAATCATAGGAATAAAACAAGTTCACCTCTATACAAATATGAAATGTTAAAAAGGAAATTAATCCAGTTCCTATTTCATGCTGGGCAAGAAACAGTAATTGTTAGCCTTTCAGATATCAATTTTCATGGAAAAATTACATCAGTTTTCAATTGTTGAAATACACCAAGACATAATGACTGAACCACCTGAGGGACCAAAAGTCCTTACTTCTTTAGAATTAAAGTCAGACTTTAGAGCGACTGAACCAACATGAACATTTCAGGTCAGGAAACCACAAGAACAGATTGAGGGATTTGCCCACAGTAACTGTCAAAGGCATCATGTTTTCATAGCTTACATGTTGTCATTCCAAATTTTCAGGATCTTCCAGTAGAGACTGTGAGTCAACATGGCACATGCAATGGTAGAATCAGATTTACATTGGTAAATTAAGTACCAGCAGGTTGCTTCCAGAACACATACTGCTTAACAACCAGTTGACAGACTTTTCATTGATCGTCACCACATTAGACATAATACAGCAACATCAGAGCAGACAGCAAAGAAAACTGGGCACATTTAAGGGTAAGTTCCAATATAGGTTAGGAGAATGGGTGAAGTATCACAGGTTACAATTGAACGGGTCAAAAGTTAGGACTAGCAATGTTTAGTTCAGCCATTCTAAAGGTATGATTTAGACATTTCCTTAGCAGGTAAGGGATAATGAAGAATCTAGACTCCATTTGAAAGCAGATGTCTGCAAGAACAACAGCTTTTCCATGAATACAAATCCTCATGCCATAGCTTTGCCTTTGCTACTCATTACATAGGAATTGTTTATGACCATCAGAATTCAAGTGATGTAATAACATATTGAATTGGTTTTCATTAAGTACATCACATCAGATATAAACCTAAGTCCCCGAAGTACTTCAGTTAGAGAAAAAAATATACAAGTTTCTAGATTGGTGTCATACAAGAATGTAACCATTTAAAATCCTATAATCTATTAATATGTTAAGATCGAAATTTTCAATTTCAGACTATAGGCCAACACTTGCCTGTGGCAATCTCAAGTTAAAGTATTTGGAAAGCTAATGGATGAGAAAAGAATTGGCCTGCTGTAACATACAGCAACATTGAACAGCACCTAATCTACTTTTTTCACCACCATAAATTTTCAATTCAAACATTTTGTATTACGTGAGATTTATAGCTGAGCAGTTTGCCAATTTGAGCAGATATTATGACAAAAGTAATATACATAACACCTTAAATCTATATCATACAGATAGTATAATATATACTGATACCAGACATGTATCAAACATCATCCCTATCTTATAGCATTAAAGGTAAAAGAATTATTAAACAAGACTTCCAATGGCTGACCTTAGTGCTCACTGAGGTATTAGAAATAACATTAAAAGAAAAACTGTATGAATCTCAAAACTTGGGAATCAGAAACACTTCTGTCCCAATAACTACCTCCAACATAAATTTCCATTCTCTTCGTGCTCCACAGATGGAGCCATTCAAGTAATATAAGCATAATAAATTTATTTTTGAGAAATGTTCCTTTTCCATGTACACAGTAGTTCCAATGAATAATATAGACAAGATCATGACACAGAATATTTTCATATCTGATAGTGAGTCAATATTGTATCCAGTGACTTTCGCATAATTGGTATAGTAACCAGACAAACTAGCACACCTATTCAGTCTTAATGTTTAAATCAGAAAACATATAGGAGACTATAAACAGTCTAACCCAATTGTAATCAGATACAAGATGTAAAGTGATAGAATTCCACTATAACTGCACAGACATCATAAATAAACTTCACACCAACTCTAAACATTTTCTCGTCTTTTCACAAAATTATCAGCACAATTAGAGTATCATATCCAAAATGTAAAGTAACAGAACTTCACTATAACTGCACAGACATCATAAGTAAACTTCAGACCAACTCTCCTAAAAATCATACATGTGTTGCATTATTACATTTTCTGACCAGCTGTATTTACTTAAACAACATTTTCTCTCTATTAACTAATCATTGACTTACTAACTATTGGAGGACATGGGTAGTGGAAGGAGGGTCAGTTTGGACAGAAAAGTAAGAAAGGATGTGACTTGAAAAAAGAAAGAGTCACACCAGCTCAGAGCCTTGGGTTCGCCACCCCCAAATTGCAAAACAGAGCTCGCAACCTCCTGAGGAAGTTTCGTCAGTATGTTTTGAGGTTGTCATCATTTGAAATAGTATATGTTCTTACTGTCCTCATAAAATTGTTATGCCCATCACTACATGTTTCATCAGAATTCATAGCCTTGAAAGAATAAATATCGAGATTGTGTTTATGTCTTGCCTCCTTCTTTGAAAATGGAACTCTACATGGTTTTAGTGTAAAGCGATCATGGTATGTATGTTTGGGTATGCTTTGGTAGCAATACACATTATTCAGGGTACCATGTAAACAGTCAGTTAAATTCTATCATGATTGCTCTCATTTCCTACAATAACTGGATTGCAACATGGACCATATACTAAATTACTCTGTCCATATTTTATTGGTGTACAGCAGCAAATCACTACATGATGAATCTTAATAAGACAAATGGATATCATTTTGAAAATAATGGTTACTAAAAAAAATTGAAATTGATATCGTTTTGTTCCTCCACACTGTAAGTTAAGTGCCTGGTCAAGATATAGTCTTGTGTCTTACACGTTGCACACTGTATACTCTAGGATTGTAGATGGATCCTAACTGCTCTTACTAACAAGTTAGGACAGTATAAGGGGAGTGATTCCAGAAAATAAATATGGAGTCACTGGCTGGGGCAAGGCACCCTATGCCACATGGTGTATCTATGAAAGTACCACAGATCCCCTACCTGTTAAATTTCACCACAAAATTACTGAAAAGTGTTTCTGAGAGGATTTTCACCCCCAGATTTTGCCTTGACTATACTGTGCATAGAATGTAATCTCAACTATTTCAACTCCTCAAATCAGTTTTTAATTTGTAATTCATGATTGATATAAGAATTTAAAGGAAAACATACAAATATTCAGTGGTAACAGAGATTAGAATAAATTTCTTTCTATTAATTACTTCACTTTCACTGGGTTAAAGTACTTACTGCAGGGTTTGCTAAAGTATACAGTATGATCTTGACAGTGTATTGTAAGATGCATTTCAAATAAATTCCAGATGGTGTGTCAAATATCAAAGAACTATATAAGTCTGCATGCATTCAGATGTGGGTTTCTAACAATTTCAAATGGCCCTACGTAAATATTAAACAACCTCCAATCTATGCCAGGTAAAAGCATACACAAATGTTCAGATATTTATTTCTCAACCCCCATTCTATGAATAGACAAAAATGTAGGCAAATATGCAAATGTTTACACAAAAGAAAAAAAAATATAAATGTAAACTACAAAAAAAAAAAAAAAAAATTACTGTATCAGCTTCAAATGTGTTAAGTTATCCCATTTTTCACTTCTCAGTGTTTGAATTTACAGAAAGCGGTGCACATAAATTGCACTTCTTATGAGTTGTAATTTTCCTTCAATTAGTATTTGCATTACTACTGGGTCAAAATATTCATAGCGTGGCATGACAAGGTGTACAACACGGACTTGTCTGTGTAGCATAGAGTATAAATTCTTCAGCACAAGTTCACTATTTGCTGGTTATTCATTTGGTTTTGTAGCACTTTCACTAATTGTATAATTACGTTTGCAAACGTCCCTCAGATCTGTCTGCAAGCTACTAATTTCAACACACACACTCCCTTCCTCAACTACTTGCACACACTCACTGATTGAATTACTATTAGATGCCTGTTCCAAATTTCCAAAACAACTTTCCTTCCCTAAATACACATTTTGACAAATTTCATTTACGATTTTAAACATTTGGTCACTATGGTTACATCTGTCACTATAGTCACCACATTCACAACAATATCACTAACATATACTGGCAAGATTGAACTATCATGTACTTTTCTACTTATTTCAAAATCATCACTCAAGCTTGCATCAAACTTTCCAAAATCATTCAGCATACAATCATCAACCTTAACTTATGCATATACCATTCCATCCAATTCTGTGAGCAATATAGTATCATCAACCTCATCATCATCATCATCAGAAACATTACCATCACACTTAATATTGTTCTCAACACTAAATTCATTTCAGTCTTCACACACTTCTTCAAATACACCAACAAATTTAACACTATGATCATTCTGTTCTACCACATCATCTTTTTCCTGTTTATTGCTTACTGAAATTTTATTTGAAATAACAGTCATCCTCACTTTCATTTCTAAGTACATGATCATCAGCATCCATACATACAACACCAGTGTTAGTTCTTTCACTCATCACAATCACTCAACATTTTCACTATACCATTCTCATCAGATCTGTTCTCATCACTACTCTACTACATTAATACTATCAAAGAAATTTGTCAAAATGCTTTCCTCTATTTTAAATTCAGATTTTCGTTTCCTTCTTTGTTCATCTTTGTTTTCAGATAGAAAATTCTCCCAAAATTCCCTATCAAAATTTATTCTGTTCACTTCAGATTGTCTTTTGGATACATAGTTTTGGTATGTCCTGTTTGTTCTACCACTTCCCCTTCTGAAATCACCACCACCAGGCTCTGAAACAGGTCTTAGTTTCCCGGAACATTCATTCTGTTAACAAAATTGTCAGTCAGGTAGCAGTAGCCAACCGAGACAGATGCAGCAACAGGGAAGTAACCGCTTTTGTGACATTTACAAGTTCCTGACCAGGAGTGAACTTTATAATATCATCTATGTGCTTTAGTAGTTTGGTTTCTTGTGTTTCTCTGTGTAAATAGTCACAGTTCTTGCATTGTCGTTTGCATTGGAAAGTAAACTGATTTTGTGACATATTAAAAATTCCTAATCAGGGGTGAATTATTTAGTTTCACCTGAGAGCATCAGTAGTTAGGTTTTTGAATCTCTACATATTATTACACACAGATCCAGGATTTTCATCCGGGCCTACAGTAGATTTCCATACTGCAAGTCGATAGTCGTTTGTTTGCTCGCTTTGAAAACTAGTGACCGCTTGTTGGCGTCAGTCACGCAGTCAGTGAGGCAGCAGTAGCTGACCGAGACAGATGTAGCAACAGGAAAGTAACCGCTTTTGTGGCATTTACGAGTTCCTAACCAGGAGCGAATTTTATAATACCATCTGTGTGCTTTAATAGTTTAGTTTCTTGTGTTTCTCTGCATAAATTTAATATCTATAGCCACAGTTCTCGCGTTTTCGTTTGCATCGGAAAGTAAACTGATTATGTGACATATTAAAAGTTCCTAATCAGAGGCGAATTATTTATTTTCACCTGAGTGCTTCAGTAGTTAGGTTTTTGAATCTCTGTGTATTATTAGACATAGTTCCTACGTTTTCATCAGGGTCTACAGTAGTGTTGCGCAGCATGTGCTGATAGTCCGTTTATCTGCATAGGTTAGTTTTCCACTGTCTTTAGTATGGACAGGGACTGTGATTGTTGTGTGTGGATGCGAGCTGGTGACACTTCGCTCTCAGCTTCAGGCTGTGATGGCTTCGGTTACACAGCTTGAGGCTGCAGTGGATGGGCACCACTGATGTGGGCCGGCCGTGAGGATCCAACAGACACCCAGCACGTCCGAGTCCTCCGATCGTTCCTCACTGGTGGCCAACTGAGTTACTGCTCTCACTGAGGTTGACTACAAGACTTCCCAGGCAGCCACACGTAAGGCCTCGCCTGTTTGTCTGACAAACAGGTTCAAGGTGCTGTCTGTGGCTGACACTGTCGCTAAGCCAGATGCTGTCACCTGTTCTGTTTCAGAGGAAGCCACTCAGCCTGCAAGATCTGGGCAATCACAGAAGGTGGGATTATTGGTAGTTGGGAGCTCCAACATTAGGCTCGTTATGGGGCCACTTAGGGACTTGGCTGACAAATAGGGAAAGAAAAAAAAAATGTTCATTGGGATTCATGTTGGGCGATCTGTGTGGCCAAATCAGTCACTCAAATTGTCCAGAATGTTATTCAAACCAATTGCTAACAAGTTTGGTCCAGTGACATGGCACATTGTCACCCATACAAATTCCATCATTATTTCAAAACTGAAGTCGAAGAATGGTTGCAAATGCTCTCCAAGCAGTTGAACATGGCCATTTCCAGTCAATAATGATGAAGTTGGACAAGAGGACCCAGTCTGCTCCATGTAAACACAGCCCACACCATTATGGAGCCACAGTGCCTTCTTGACAACCTGGGCCCATGATATTGTAGGATCTGCCACACACTCAAACCCTACTGTCAGCTCGTACCAACTGCAGTCAGGAATTACATGACCAGCCCACAGTTTTCCATTCATCTAGGGTCCAACCGATATGGTTGCGAGTCCAAGAGGGGTGCTGCGGTTGATGTCGTGCTATTAGCAAGGACACTCGGATCAGCTATCTGCTGCCGTAGCACACTAACATCAAATTTCGTTGCACTGGCCTAATGTATATGTTCGTCACACATGCCACTTGATTTCTGTGGTTCTTCCATGCAGTGCTGCTCGTATGCTAGCACTGATAACTCTACGCAAATGCTGCTGCTCTCTGTTAAGTGAAGGCCGTCAGCTGATACGTTATCTTTGGTGAGGGGTAATGCCTGAGATTTGGTATTCTCAGCACATTCTTGATGCTGTGGATCGCAGAATACTTTATTTCCTAATGATTTCTGAAATGGAATGTCACAAGCATCTAGAGTGGGCGTCATGTAACTTGGCGGCTGAGGACTGGATGCGCAGTAGCATGGAAGTCACGTGACGTTCCGCCCAATAGGAGTCAGTCAGCCCTAGCGAGCGCCCGATTTAACGTCGTTCTGTGCGGAGCAAGTTTACGACTGGTTTTAGCGTTGTGTGTGGTGCTTTTTCGGAAGTTAAAAAAAGCATCGCCCAGTGTTGCCAAGTGCCAAGACCATACAGCAGAGGCTTGTGGTATCGGTTTGAGAACTGTACAATGGATCTTCAGAGAAGCGAAAGCATTTACTAAAGAGAACGAATAACCTATTTTTAAGACGCTTGGTAAGCGCCGAAATCGAAATAAATTCGTAAGCGAGCTCAACGATTACAGCAAGAATGTGTTACGGCGCAAAATATTCGACATTGTATAGCCAAGGTGAATATCCTACGGCAGATAAATTATGTTCCTGCATGAAAGAAGCCGAAAGTTTCAATGGCAGCAAATCTGCCATGGTCAGAATATTAAGGCAGATGGGATTTAAACACAGAAAGAGCAATGACAGAAGAAAACTGCTCTTACAGAGAAGTGACACTGTAGCAGCAAGATCTGTGTTCTTGAGAGAAATGCACGAGATAAAAGAAGCCGGAAAATCATGTATTTATTATCTCGATGAACCATACATTCACTGTGAACCATTCAAGACCAATGTGGTGGAAGACAAGTGACGATGTTGGTGGCCTGAAGGTTCCTGTGGGAAAAGGGAGACGCTTTATTGTGCTTTACGCTGGTTCTGCAGAGACAGGCTTCATACCAGAGAGTAAATTAATATTTGAAGCATCAAAGACAAAGGAAACAGATGACTATCACTCTGAAATAACCTACGCTGTCTTCAAGCGGTGGTTTGTGCAACAGCTACTTCCGCACATGGCAGAGAATTCTGTTATTGTCATTGTCAACACAAGCGTGCACTGTGTACAAGGGAATAAGGCTCCTACTTCAAATGCCAGGAAGGATGAAATTAATTCATGGTTGTCGTTTAATGGAATTCCTCACACAGCGTCACAGACCAGAGCAGAGTTATTCATGTTCGTAAATGCATACAAACCTAAATACCGCACTTACGAGATAGATGAACTGGCAAGACATCATGGTCGCCGAGTAATCAAGTTACCACCATATCACTGCCACTACAATCCTATTGAGCTGGTAGGGGCGCAAGTTAAAGCCTATATCTGAGAAAGAAACAGCACCTTCCGAATTGCTGTCGTAGAAAGACTCACACATGAAGCTGTGGACAATGTAAGCATATCTGCATGGGCAAACTGCGTCAGACATACGGAAACACTCCAGGAAGACTATTTTAAAAAGCAAATCGACAGAGACTCGGTGATGGAGTCATTCATAATTAATCTTCACGATTCGGATTCGTCTTTATCAGACAGCAAAGATGAAGATTATGTTTTGGGAGACCTGTGATGGTACTGCAATGCTGCGGTAAGCATTTATTGTAAATCGTAAACCTATATTATGTAATTTGAGTCTGTGTTTGCCTGGCTGGTAAAGTAATTACAAAAAGATTTTAGTTTCTTACGCAATTTCATGGTGGACTTTGAAGCTTGTCTTCAGTGATTTCACTCGTCGATTTTCTTAGTGAATTATCCTCCAAAATATGTAAAATTTCGTTTCTATTTATGCTAGTCGGACTGCTGACTTCATTTTTGAAAAAGTAATTGTTCTTGCTTTCCCGAAAATTAGTGCCAACAAACAGCACGTGGAAACTTGTTTTATATTGTGTATGACAATAACTATTTACAATTGACACAATATCAACAATTATAAATCGTTTGTTGTAAGTGAGGTGTCTAGAAACAGAAAATGCCTTTGGTTCTTTTAATAACGATTTTTAATGTATAACAGGCTCCTTTTATGTTTTCTGAAATATGATTCTTTCAGCTATGTGCCGAAAAGATGCTCTACATGTAGACTGCTCAACGTTTGCTTAGGTCACTTAAAAACTGACATGTAAAAATTTCACATGTGTGAATATTTCCCCTGCAATCCAAATAAATAATTTTGACTACAGATGGCAAACCATCACGGGGTGAACGTATTGTCTGGGTTCGAAAGGGAGACAGATATACTCCTTTATGTGCCACGATTTTTCCCAGTACTCACACGTATTGCAAAACATTTTATGTGTGTTATAAAAATAGTTTGATTATCAGTACAGGTAGGTTTATACTTTTTCCAGAGGTTCCTTCTACGTTTCAAATTTTATTTTTCAAGGCAGCACAAGAAGATCGTATTTTCTGAGTTAGAATAGGAAAGATAAATAAATGCGCAGAAGTTTTCCCAGTTACTCAACACGATATTCTTGTGTTGATCGACAGACACAATAAACAATGCAAGTCCGTCTTTGCCAATGTTCACAGTTTTTTATTTTTACACATTTTATACAAAAAAAAAAATGGTTCAAATGGCTCTGGGCACTATGGGACTTAACAGCTGAGATCATTAGTCCTCTAGAACTTAGAACTTAACCAACCTAAGGACATCACACACAGCCATGCCCGAGGCAGATTCGAACCAGCGACCGTAGCGGTCATTTTATACAACTCCATATTTTAAGGGCAGACGATTCGATGACAACGATTTTTTCACAAAGACGTATAGATATTATTGCGCTCGTTACTTTTCCTGCATGCGCCGGTACTTCCATACACGGCGGTCAGTAGCCGACAGTCGAATGGCTTTTGACTGTGTTGACCACAAAATATTACTGCAGAAGTTGGACCATTATGGAGTAAGGGGAGTAGCTTACAATTGGTTCGCCTCTTACTTTAAGAACAGAAAGCAGAGGGTAATTCTCCGCAATATTGAGAGTGGTAGTGATGTTCAGTCCCAATGGGGCACTGTTAAGTGGGGCGTTCCCCAAGGGTTGGTGCTGGGGCCACTGCTGTTTCTTATTTATATAAATGATATGCCTTCTAGTATTACAGGTGATTCAAAAATATTTCTGTTTGCTGATGACACCAGCTTGATAGTGAAGGATCTTGTGTGTAATATTGAAACAGTAACAAATAATGTAGTTCATGAAATAAGTTCGTGGCTTTTGGAAAACAATTTGATGCTAAATCACAGTAAGACTCAGTTTTTACAGTTTCTAACTCAAAATTCAACAAGAACCGATATTTTGATCAGACAGAATGGGCATATTATAAGCGAGACGGAGCAGTTCAAATTCCTAGGCATTCGGATAGATAGTAAGCTGTTGTGGAAAGCCCATGTGCAGGATCTTGTTCAGAAGCTAAATGCTGCTTTATTTACCATTAGAACAGTATCTGAAATAAGTGACACTTCAACACGAAAAAGTAGTCTACTTCGCATATTTTCATACGCTTATGTCGTATGGTATTATTTTTTGGGGTAGGCTAATTCTTCTGATTCAAAAAGGGTATTTTTGGCTCAAAAACGGGCTGTTCGAGCTATATGTGGTGTAAGTTCGAGAACCTCTTGTCGACCCCTATTCAAAAATCTGGGAATTCTGACATTGCCCTCACAGTATATATTTTCTTTAATGTCGTTTGTTGTTAGCAATATTAGCCTATTCCCAAGAGTTAGCAGCTTTCACTCAGTTAATACTAGGCAGAAATCAAATCTGCATGTAGAATGCACTTCCTTGACTCTTGTGCAGAAAGGAGTGCAGTATTCTGCTGCATCCATTTTCAATAAGCTACCACAAGAACTCAAAAATCTTAGCAGTAGCCCAAACTCTTTTAAGTCTAAACTGAAGAGTTTCCTCATGGCTCACTCCTTCTATTCTGTCGAGGAGCTCCTGGAAGAGCTAAAAAATTAAGCAAATTCCAGTGTTACATTGTTGATTGTCTTCATTTAAACTTACGACTTGTCATCTGAATATGTTATTTTTATATTTCATTTTATCTGTTTCTAATATCGTGTTATAATTTCATGTATTGACTCGTTCCATGACCATGGAGACTTCTCCTTAATTTGGTCCCACGGAACAATAAATAAATAAATGGAGCATTAACGCATAGTGTGGCTACACTGCCGCAGCAAATGCCCCACCACTAACTGCTGGCTGCGTAGAACTCCCCCACCACCCACCAAGATACGTGAAGCCCGCTGTAGCTCCAACTACCATTTTGTGTTCAAAGTCTGTTAATTCCCATCGTGCTGCCATAATCACATCACCTTGTAGCTGAATCACCTGAATACAGATCACAGCACTGCCAATACAATGCCCTTTTATATCTTTTGTGTGTGATACTACTGCCATCTGTAAAGATGCGTATTGCTATAACATGGCTTTTGTCACCTCAGTGTACATATTCCTTCCACCTTTCAGTTTGCCCTTCTTTGTACTGGCTTTCCAATTGAACTCTTGATATTCTCACAGCCGCTTCTGTTTTCTCCAAAAGTCTCTATTTTTCTATGGGTGGCATCTATCTTTTCCCTAGTCATGCATGTTTCTAGACTGTAGTAAGTTTCCTCTGGCCATACTTTTTTAGCCATTGTGCGTTTTCTGTCAATTTCATTTTTTAGAAAATAAATGATATGCACTTCATTTTTAACCTGGTGTATGTGCTCACAAAACCACACATAAGATAATGTGTGACATGTTGTTATGTGAGTTTTTGTGATCATGTATACCAATAATGTTATATTGACAATTAAATATGAAATGCATTTAATGTATTATCACAATTGTTCTACAGGATACTTGTGATGGTTTGAGGACTAAAAATGTTCATAATAAAGAAACAGTTACTAGAGGCTCTTGGTGGTGAACTCTGACAGATTTTAACGACTTATGAACTTTTGGGCACCACCTCCACAAAATATAATAGAGCTGAATCAACAAATAGATATGGCCTTCCTGAGGATGCCCATATTGAAATTGATGTCTGTGACCATGAACAGTTGCAGAAACAATGACTGTTGAGGTACAAAGGGCAGCGGAAATGATTAGTAGGATTTTAATATTTGGTAAGTTAGATAGAGGCAGCTGTGTAATATCTCAAAGAGGATCTTGAAACATTTTTCTTTGAGCAGGTGAATGGAGGATAACTTCAATACAAAGGGACATCCAAACAGACCGCAACTTCTGCATAATATGTGTAAAAAAAAAGCATAGGTTCATATATAAAGTATAGAGATGTTAAATGGCACATGTTTGGCTGACAAGAAGACAATGTGTGAAACTTTCAGTGACTGCAGTAACAGAATTTTTTTGCAAGATCTCTCAGGGAATCCAAATAAATTTTTGTCTTATGTAAAGTAAACAGACTGTGAATGTATTGGTGGAAGAGAAAGCTGTGTAGTGCTGGAGTCGATACAGGGGAGAGGATAGGCGGGTGAAGGACACTAGCTAATGAATGTTGAGGATGGCACATACTATCAAGCAGTCATTGAAATGAAGAACATTGTGTTGGGCAGCATGCTTGGTGACTGGGTGGTCCAGCTGTTTCTTGGCCAAAGTTTACCAATGGCCATTCATGTGGACAGACAGCTTGTTGGTTGTCACACCTATGTAGAATGCAGCACAGTGGTAGAAGCTTAGGTTGAAGATCACATGACTAGTTTCACAAATAGCCCTCCCTTTGATGGGATAGATGGTGCTCGTGACACACTGGACTAGATGGTGGTGGGAGAATATATGGGGCAGGTCTTACATCTAGACTTTCATAGACTGTAATTACCATCCCATCCCGTACATTCTCTCCAGTCATCCACCTCCTCCCTAAGTCTCTCTGTCCGGCCACAGAGGAGTGTTCTCCTTGGTACTCAGTACCACCCTGTACTGGAGCAACAGACTCACATTCTCTGCCATGGTTTTGACTAGCTCTCAATGTGTCCTGAAATGAGAAATGTCCTATCCACTACCCTTACCACCCCTCCAACAATGGTAATCTGCCACACACTGAGCCTACACAACATCCTTATCCATCCCTACTCAAGACCTGCTTCAAACCACCCTGAGTGACTGCGTGGTTAGAGGTGCCAGGTCATGGACTGTGCGGCCCCTCCCTCTGGCATGGGTGTGTGTGTTGCTCTTAGCATAAGATAGTTTAAATAGTGTGTAAGTCTATGGACCGATAACCTCAACAGTTTGGTCCCTTACGATCACACTTTTTTTTAAAAAACCTGCTTCAAACCCCTTGGCTCACGCTCATATTCCTGTAACAGACCTAGATGCAAGACCTGTCCCATACAATACATCCTCCCACCACCACCTACTCCAGCCTGGTTCCAAACACCACCTATCCCATCAAAGGCAGAGCTATCTGTGAAACCAGTCATGTGATCTATGGGCTAAGTTGCAACCACTGTGCTGCATTCTACATGGTCATGGCAACCAACAAACTGTCTGTGTTCATGAATGGCCACCAGCAATCTGTGGTCAAGAAACAGCTGGAACAGCTGCCCAACACAACATTCTTCATTGCATGTACCATCTGAATCCTTCCTACCAACACCAGCTTTTCTGAATTGGCCAGGTATATATCCTCCATTACCGCATCCCTCCTGGCCTCAACCTTCGTTAGTCACTGTCCTTCACCGAACTGTCCCCTTCCCTGTTCTGATTCCAACACTACACAGCTTTCTATTCCACCAATGCACTCACAGTCTTTTTACTGCTCCCTTTTTCCCCCTTTCCGCTGCCCCCCCCCCCCCCTCCCCTGTGCCCCACCCCTTTCCACAATCTAGCATCCCAAACGCATCTAGCTGTCCTACCCTCTCCTCACCTCATTCCTCAGCACTTTGAGGTGCTCCACTCCTACCCTGCCATACGTTCCCTCCACACAACAGCCTCCTCCTTACTCCCACCACTCACATTGCTTCTCCCATCTTGCTTGCAGTCTGGTGTCGGGAGCCAGAGATAGGGGGCATATGTGTGTGTGTGTGTGTGTGTGTGTGTTGCTCTTATATATATATATATATAGAAAGATGATGAGACTTACCAAACAAAAGCGCTGGCAGGTCGACAGACACACAAACATACACACAAAATTCAAGCTTTCGCAACAAACGGTTGCTTCGTCAGGAAAGAGGGAAGGAGAGGGAAAGACGAAAGGATGTGGGTTTTAAGGGAGAGGGTAAGGAGTCATTCCAGTCCCGGGAACGGAAAGACTTACCTTAGGGGGAAAAAAGGACATAAGTCTTTCCGTTCCCGGGATTGGAATGACTCCTTACCCTCTCCCTTAAAACCCACATCCTTTCGTCTTTCCCTCTCCTTCCCTCTTTCCTGATGAAGCAACCGTTTGTTGCGAAAGCTTGAATTTTGTGTGTATGTTTGTGTTTGTTTGTGTGTCTATCGACCTGCCAGCGCTTTTGTTTGGTAAGTCTCATCATCTTTCTTTTTAGATATATTTTTCCCACGTGGAATGTTTCCCTCTTTCCATCTATTATACACACACACACACACACACACACACACACACAGATATATATATATATATATATATATATATATATATATATATATGGTTATAATATAAGGAAACATTCCACGAAGGAAAAATATACCTAAAAATATATGTCTGCTTGTGTCTGTATATGTGTGGATGGATATGTGTGTGTGTGCGAGTGTATACCCGTCCTTTTTTCCCCCTAAGGTAAGTCTTTCCGCTCCCGGGACTGGAATGACTCCTTACCCTCTCCCTTAAAACCCACATCCTTTCGTCTTTCCCTCTCCTTCCCTCTTTCCTGATGAGGCAACAGTTTGTTGCGAAAGCTTGAATTTTGTGTGTATGTTTGTGTTCGTTTGTGTGTCTGTCGACCTGCCAGCACTTTCATTAGGTATGTATATATATATATATATATATATATATATATATATATATATATATATGGTTATAATAGAAGGAAACATTCCACGAAGGAAAAATATACCTAAAAACAAAGATGATGTGACTTACCAAATGAAAGTGGTGGCAGGTCGACAGACACACAAACGAACACAAACATACACACAAAATTCAAGCTTTCGCAACAAACTGTTGCCTCATCAGGAAAGAGGGAAGGAGAGGGAAAGACGAAAGGATGTGGGTTTTAAGGGAGAGGGTAAGGAGTCATTCCAGTCCCGGGAGCGGAAAGACTTACCTTAGGGGGAAAAAAGGATGGGTATACACTCGCGCACACACACACATATCCATCCACACATATACAGACACAAGCAGCAGAAATATGTCTGCTTGTGTCTGTATATGTGTGGATGGATATGTGTGTGTGTGCGCGAGTGTATACTCGTCCTTTTTTCCCCCTAAGGTAAGTCTTTCCGCTCCCGGGACTGGAATGTCTCCTTACCCTCTCCCTTAAAACCCACATCCTTTCGTCTTTCCCTCTCCTTCCCTCTTTCCTGATGAGGCAACAGTTTGTTGCGAAAGCTTGAATTTTGTGTGTATGTTTGTGTTCGTTTGTATGTCTGTCGACCTGCCAGCACTTTCATTTGGTAAGTCACATCATCTTTGTTTTTAGGTATATTTTTCCTTCGTGGAATGTTTCCTTCTATTATAACCATATATATATATACAGGGTGTTTCAAAAATGACCGGTATATTTGAAATGGCAATACAAACTAAACGAGCAGCGATAGAAATACACCGTTTGTTGCAATATGCTTGGGACAACAGTACATTTTCAGGCAGACAAACTTTCGAAATTACAGTAGTTACAATTGTCAACAACAGATGGCGCTGCGGTCTGGGAAACTCTATAGTACGATATTTTCCACAAATCCACCATGAGTAGCAATAATATGGCGTAGTCTCTGAATGAAATTACCCGAAATCTTTGACAACGTGTCTGGCGGAATGGCTTCACATGCAGATGAGATGTACTGCTTCAGCTGTTCAATTGTTTCTGGATTCTGGCGGTACACCTGGTCTTTCACGTGTCCCCACAGAAAGAAGTCACAGGGGTTCATGTCTGGCGAATAGGGAGGCCAATCCACGCCGCCTCCTGTATGTTTCGGATAGCCCAAAGCAATCACACAATCATCGAAATATTCATTCAGGAAATGAAAGACATCGGCCGTGCGGTGTGGCCGGGCACCATCTTGCATAAACCACGAGGTGTTCGCAGTGTCGTCTAAGGCAGTTTGTACCACCACAAATTCACGAAGAATGTCCAGATAGCGAGATGCAGTAATTGTTTCGGATCTGAAAAATGGGCCAATGATTCCTTTGGAAGAAATGGCGGCCCAGACCAGTACTTTTTGAGGATGCAGGGACGATGGGACTGCAACATGGGGCTTTTCGGTTCCCCATATGCGCCAGTTCTGTTTATTGACGAAGCCGTCCAGGTAAAAATAAGCTTCGTCAGTAAACCAAATGCTGCCCACACGCATATCGCCGTCATCAATCCTGTGCACTATATCGTTAGCAAATGTCTCTCATGCAGCAATGGTAGCGGCGCTGAGGGGTTGCCGCGTTTGAATTTTGTATGGATGGAGGTGTAAACTCTGGCGCATGAGACGGTACGTGGACGTTGGCGTTATTTGGACCGCAGCTGCAACACGGCGAACGGAAACCCGAGGCCGCTGTTGGATCACCTGCTGCACTAGCTGCGCGTTGCCCTCTGTGGTTGCCGTACGCGGTCGCCCTACCTTTCCAGCACGTTCATCCGTCACATTCCCAGTCCGTTGAAATTTTTCAAACAGGTCCTTTATTGTATCACTTTTCGGTCCTTTGGTTACATTAAACCTCCGTTGAAAACTTCGTCTTGTTGCAACAACACTGTGTTCTAGGCGGTGGAATTCCAACACCAGAAAAATCCTCTGTTCTAAGGAATAAACCATGTTGTCCATAGCACACTTGCACGTTGTGAACAGCACACGCTTACAGCAGAAAGACGACGTACAGAATGGCGCACCCACAGACTGCGTTGTCTTCTATATCTTTCACATCACTTGCAGCGCCATCTGTTGTTGAAAATTGTAACTACTGTAATTTCGAAAGTTTGTCCGCCTGAAAATGTACTGTTGTCCCAAGCATATTGCAACAAATGGTGTATTTCTATCGCTGCTCGTTTAGTTTTTATTGCCGTTTCAAATATACCGCTCATTTTTGAAACACCCTGTATATATATATATATATATATATATATATATATATATATATATATATATATATATATATATATAAAGAAAGATTATGAGACTTACCAAACAAAAGCGCTGGCAGGTCGATAGACACACAAACAAACACAAACATACACACAAAATTCTAGCTTTCGCAACCAACGGTTGCCTCGTCAGGAAAGAAGGAAGGAGAGGGAAAGACAAAAGGATTTGGGTTTTAAGGGAGAGGGTAAGGAGTCATTCCGCTCCCGGGATTGGAATGACTCCTTACCCTCTCCCTTAAAACCCAAATCCTTTTGTCTTTCCCTCTCCTTCCTTCTTTCCTAACGAGGCAACCGTTGGTTGCGAAAGCTAGAATTTTGTGTGTATGTTTGTGTTTGTTTGTGTGTCTATCGACCTGCCAGCACTTTTGTTTGGTAAGTCTCATCATCTTTCTTTTTAGATATACTTTTCTCGCGTGGAATGCTTCCCTCTATTTTATATATATATATATATATATATATATATATATATATATATATATATATATATATATATATATATATATATATATATATATTTAAAAAGAAAGATGATGAGACTTACCAAACAAAAGCGCTGGCAGGTCGATAGACACACAAAAAACTATCCAATCTCCTGGTTTCCCACCTCCGGAAAGGCAACTCACTCACCCTTCACAACCTTTCCAGCAAACCTCAACCTCCTCTCATTGCACACAAACCCAGTCTCTCCCATCTACTCAATCTCCCACTTCCAGCTCCACTCCCTCCAAAACCTCAAAATTCCAATCAACACAATCTGGAACCACAACACCCCAATTCAGTAGTTAACCTCTCCTCCAAACCTCTCTCCCAATCCGAAACCTCTGTCCTATCCAAAGGCCTCACCTTCAGCCCCACTCCCAGATTTAACCAAACAGCCCTTGTCAAAGATTTACTATCCTACACCCGTACTATCTGCTGGAAATATCACTTTGCCACGAAGAAAAATGATCCTAATCCTACTCCTAATGATCCAACTCCCCAAGATACTATCCAAATTGAACCATGCCTGGAACAGTTCCGTACTCCGTCACAGCGGGACCCACCTCCTCTTCCTCAAAATCACCCTCTCCTAACCTTCCAGGAATTTCTGACTTCCAGCCTTGCCTCTCAATCCTTCTTAAAAAACCTTAATCCTACTCCCAACATCACCACTGCTGAAGCCCAGGCTATCCGTGATCTGAAGGCTGACCAATCCATCGTCATTCTTCCGGCGGACAAGGGTTCCACGACTGTGGTACTTGATCGTCGGGAGTATGTGGCTGAGGGACTGCGTCAGCTTTCAGACAACACTACTTACAAAGTTTGCCATGGTAATCCCATTCCTGATGTCCAGGCGGAGCTTCAAGGAATCCTCAGAACCTTAGGCCCCCTACAAAACCTTTCACCTGACTCCATCAACCTCCTGGCCCCACCAACACCCCGCACCCCTACCTTCTACCTTCTTCCCAAAATTCACAAACCCAATCATCCCGGCCGTCCCATTGTAGCTGGTTACCAAGCCCCCACAGAACGCATCTCTGCCTACGTAGATCAACACCTTCAACCCATTACATGCAGTCTCTCATCCTTCATCAAAGACACCAACCACTTTCTCGAGCGCCTGGAATCCCTACCCAGTCTGTTACCCCCAGAAACCATCCTTGTAACCATTGATGCCACTTCCTTATACACAAATATTCCGCATGTCCAGGGCCTCGCTGCGATGGAGCACTTCCTTTCACGCCGATCACCTGCCGCCCTACCTAAAACATCTTTCCTCGTTACCTTAGCCAGCTTCATCCTGACCCACAACTTCTTCACTTTTGAAGGCCAGACATACCAACAATTAAAGGGAACAGCCATGGGTACCAGGATGGCCCCCTCGTACGCCAACCTATTCATGGGTCGCTTAGAGGAAGCCTTCTTGGTTACCCAGGCCTGCCAACCCAAAGTTTGGTACAGATTTATTGATGACATCTTCATGATCTAGACTCACAGTGAAGAAGAACTCCAGAAATCCTCTCCAACCTCAACTCCTTTGGTTCCATCAGATTCACCTGGTCCTACTCTAAATCCCATGCCACTTTCCTTGACGTTGACCTCCACCTGTCCAATGGCCAGCTTCACACGTCCGTCCACATCAAACCCACCAACAAGCAACAGTACCTACATTATGACAGCTGCCACCCATTCCACATCAAACGGTCCCTTCCCTACAGCCTAGGTCTTCGTGGCAAACGAATCTGCTCCAGTCCGGAATCCTTGAACCATTACACCAACAACCTGAAAACAGCTTTTGCATCCCGTAACTACCCTCCCGACCTGGTACAGAAGCAAATAACCAGAGCCACTTCCTCATCTCCTCAAACCCGGAACCTTCCACAGAAGAACCCCAAAAGTGCCCCACTTGTGACAGGATACTTTCCGGGACTGGATCAGATTCTGAATGTGGCTCTCCAGCAGGGATACGACTTCCTCAAATCCTGCCCTGAAATGAGATCCATCCTTCATGAAATCCTCCCCACTCCACCAAGAGTGTCTTTCCGCCGTCCACCTAACCTTCGTAACCTCTTAGTTCATCCCTATGAAATCCCCAAACCACCTTCCCTACCCTCTGGCTCCTACCCCTGTAACCGCCTCCAGTGTAAAACCTGTCCCATGCACCCTCCCACCACCACCTATTCCAGTCCTGTAACCCAGAAGGTGTACACGATCAAAGGCAGAGCCACGTGTGAAAGCACCCACGTGATTTACCAACTGACCTGCCTACACTGTGAAGCGTTCTATGTGGGAATGACCAGCAACAAACTGTCCATTCGCATGAATGGACACAGGCAGACAGTGTTTGTTGGTAATGAGGATCACCCTGTGGCTAAACATGCCTTGGTGCACGGCCAGCACATCTTGGCACAGTGTTACACCGTCCGGGTTATCTGGATACTTCCCACTAACACCAACCTGTCAGAACTCCGGAGATGGGAACTTGCCCTTCAGCATATCCTCTCTTCTCGCTATCCGCCAGGCCTCAATCTCCGCTAATTTCTAATTTCAATCTGCCGCCGCTCATACCTCACCTGTCTTTCAACATCATCTTTGCCTCTGTACTTCCGTCCCGACTGACATCTCTGCCCAAACTCTTTGCCTTTACAAATGTCTGCTTGTGTCTGTGTATATGCGGATGGATATGTGTGTGTGTGCGAGTGTATACCTGTCCTTTTTTCCCCCTAAGGTAAGTCTTTCCGCTCCCGGGATTGGAATGACTCCTTACCCTCTCCCTTAAAACCCATATCCTTTTGTCTTTCCTTCTCCTTCCCTCTTTCCTGACGAAGCAGTCGTTGGTTGCGAAAGCTAGAATTTTGTGTGTATGTTTGTGTTTGTTTGTGTGTCTATCGACCTGCCAGCGCTTTTGTTTGGTAAGTCTCATCATCTTTCTTTTTAAATATATTTTTCCCACGTGGAATGTTTCCCTCATATATATATATATATATATATATATATATATATATATATATATATATATATATATATATATATATATATATATATAACCCACATCCTTTCATCTTTCCCTCTCCTTCCCTCTTTCCTGATGAGGCAACAGTTTGTTGCGAAAGCTTGAATTTTGTGTGTATGTTTGTGTTCGTTTGTGTGTCTGTCGACCTGCCAGCACTTTCATTTGGTAAGTTACATCATCTTTGTTTTTAGGTATATTTTTCCTTCGTGGAATGTTTCCTTCTATTATAACTATATATATATATATATATATATATATATATATATATATATATATATATATATATATATATAATCTGTGTGTGTGTGTGTGTGTGTGTGTGTGTGCGTGTATCTTGTCTGATTTAGAAGAAGGGCTTTTGACCGAAAGCTTACTTGTTTAGTGTCTTTTTCTTGTGCCTGTCTGCAACTCAACATCTGCATTATATGTTGAGTAACAATCTGTTCTTTTCATAATGTTGTTCGTTTATAAAGTAAGGTACAAATACACTGCTGCAGTTTACTTTTTGCACCATTGCTAAAATGAGTTGCATAGACATTAGTGTCAGTGATGTTGAGAAACAGCTAAAATTAAACTAGGTTCCTAGACCAGATGGGATCTCTGTCAGATTCTATACAAACAAGTAGCTGAGCTGGATCTTATTTTAACCAATAAATATTGTAGATACCTTGAACAAAAAATTGTGCCAGTGACTGGAAAAGAAAACACAGGTCACATCTGCTTACAAGAAGGAAGCAGAAGTGATTCACAAAATACTGTCCAATCTCATTGACATTTATTTATTGTAGAATCCGAGAATATATTCCGAGCTTAAACATGGTGAAGTATCTCAGACAGAATGACCTCCTCTGTAACAACCAGTATGTATTCCAAACACTTCAACCGTTAAGCCCAACTTGCATTCTTCTCACATGACATCCTGAAAGCCACAAATGAAAGAAATCAGGTAGATGCAATATTTCTTGATTTCTGCAAACCATTTGATTTGGTACCACATCAATATATTTTATCACCCAAATTATGATTATACAGGATATCAAACAAAATTTATGACTGGGTTGAGGATTTCTTGGTTGCCAGGATACAGCATGTTGTCTTGGGTAGAATGTCACTGACAGAAGTAGAAGTAACTTCGGACATACCTGAGGGTAGAGCTCTGGGACCCGTCTTGTTCGTGTTGTACATTAATGACCTTACAGAAAATATTAATAGCAATCTGATTTTTTTTGTTCATGATGCTATTACATGTAATCAAGCTGCTGATGTATCCAATCAGATCTTGATAAGCTTTCAAAGTGGCGCATAGGTTGGCAGCTTGCTTTAAATGTACAGAAATGTAAAATTACGCACATCACAAAATGAAAAAAAAAAAAAAATCTTATCCTGTGACTACTATATCAGTGATTGACAATTAGAATCAGTCATCTCATTTAAAATCTGTGGTATAACAACTTGTAGCGATATGAAATTGAATAATGCCATAGGCTCAGTAATATGTAACGCAGGTGGTAGACTTTGGTCCATTGGCGTGATAATGAGAAAATGCAATCAGTTTACATGTGAATCCAATTGCTGAAGCATGGGGGATCTGCACCACATAGGTCACAGACTTGTTTGAGTCATGAGAGAGCTTCATCATGGAAAAGTTGAAAACACTGAATTACCAGATAGACACTAATTATCCCATGAAACCCTACTTGCTAAATGTATCACTCCCTCAATGACCATGAAGACAGAATGAAACTAATCCCACCATGCACAGGGGCATTTAAGCAGTCATTGTAACTGCTCTTAGTGATGGGAACAACCAAATGAAAACAATCAATTTAGTTGATTGCTGGATACAGTCAACTTATGCAGTTGTAGTTTTATGTATCAATTGAATTATTCATTCATTCTTTTGTGTGAAAGCAATCTGTGGGAACAACCAAATAAAAACAATAGATAGAATCAGTTGTACTTTTATGTACTGGTTGAGTTATTCATTTGTTCTTTTGAGTGAAACCAGTCTATGGGAGCAACGCAATGAAAACAGTCATTTCACTTTGTTGCAGTCTTATATACCAGCTGGATTAGTACTCATTCATTTCTTTCAAGAGGAAACAAGTCTGTAGGAGCAATCAAATGAAAACGCTCTGCAGAGTCCATTGTAGTTTTGCATATTCACTGGAATTTTTTTTTTTTTTTTGCCCCCCCAAGAGAAACCAATATGTAATTTTTCTGTCAGTTGCACCATGTTTCACCTGAAACCAGTCTTTAAAGTTTTAGTCAACTGATGTGTCCATTCATTCTCCTGAGTGAAATCAGTCTGTAGTACTTTCATTATTTGAACCAAAGCAGTGGCATACAACCAGGATACACATACCCCAGAAGGTAGCCCTTCCTGCCCTTCCTCCAACAGTACATCACAAGGGGTATAAGCATTACACATTTTATTTTTGTTATGTACTTCATAGACTAATTCTTCTTTTCATTATTTAAAACTGTTTAATATGTTGCAGAAGGAATAAGTTGTTCCTGACGCAGTTAACATGTGACTAATTATGCTTATGTATCATTGGTTACAAGAAGCTGAGCATAAAAGTTTGCTTAGGGCTAAGTGAAGAAAAAAAGGAACATTGTCAAATTTTATTGACTGTTTGCATTCTGTGTTACGGGAAAGATGTGGTGCTGTCCATTAATTTAAAATCCAATGCACCTAACCCTTAAACACTTATTCAGCCATTTATTCATGTGGAAGGTAAATATATTGTTCAGAAAAATATCTTAGCAGCTGTATACATACAAATCATATTCATGCACACAAACCCATATGTATTTTACCGTTTTTGAAAACTAGCAGCTGTAATATTTTATGGGCAGGAAGAAGTACTATTCACATTTTCACATTGGTCCTTCAGTTTCTCTCAATTCAACCTATCTGCAGCCACATTTGCATGGCTCTGGACTGGCAGGAGTGACAATTGGAGTTGCCTGGTTCTCAGTGCCAAAGGCCATATGTTACCTACAGTCTGAGCTCATTGCATTCTGTTCCAAGATGAAAAATTGGATCATTTTGGCACTGTTAAATTATTACTGCTTTGTGCACTCCATTATTGCCTGTCATCACTGTTATTGTTGTTCTGATATTTTCTTTTCACTGAGTATCAGTAAGTAGCTTTCAGAGCAGTTTTTCATCCATGTTTATGAATTGGGGGGGTTATTTAACAGTAAACTTTGTGTCTGGATGAAAATGCTGAAGTCAGTGATTTGAGGATGAAAGAAATCATATGACGGGATAAAAAGCAATTCTCAAGATAAATTCAATGTGATATACCATATCTGCAAGTATGATATGTATTCTGAAACTGTATTAATTAAAGAAATACAAAGAAAATTAATGAATGATGACAAATATTTCTCATGAAAAGAAATGCTTCTGACAAGTGGCAGTATATGCTTAAAAAGCAAATGATCAAGTTTTCAAAAAATTGTACCATATATTTTTTCTGCTTACACGGTCTCAGGTTTTACCCACCATGAAATTTACCAAAAGAGAATTATCATTGATAGGTGCAAACGAGTAAGAAGAGAGAGACAGAGCTTCAATAAATTTAAATAAAGTAACTGTTCATTTTTTAAACATAAGTTTATTATGTAGAACCAGTTATTAATCTTTTAAAACCAAAAATAAAACCCATATTTAATACCAAAAGTGTGAAAATTTTCTATTTAAATAGATAAATACATGAATTTTGAAAATACATCATTTTTAAAAATACTGTGGAACCTCACTTAATAGGCACCTCCCATAATGTGCAATTCGCATAACTAGCAAAACAAATTGTAAAACAGTGACTCACTCAACAAGCGATGTTTCGCGTAACGAGTGGTGATGATTTAGTGTGATATCACCATCTATTTATGCACAGCATGGGGAACATTCAACAGTATGAAAACCTGTCATTGTTGGCAGCAGCATATGAATAATGTCTTTATTAGATGCTGCAATCTGGATTTAGCACTCTTTCTGCTACCATCGTAGTGCAACTTGTGATCAGAGATTTTTTTAAACTTGTGTCCACACAGCGTTTTTTGTGTGCAAATTTTAATAACTTTTCTAGAAATATCCTCAGAGATAAAGCCACAAGAAGACGTCCATAAGAGAAAGAAAACGACCTTAGAAATGAAAAGTAAAATCATTTAAAAATACAAACATGGTGTGAGTGTTGCTGATTTAGCATGCACATACAATCAGTCTGCATCAACTATTTGCACTATCCTCAAGAACAAGGGTAAGATTAAGGAGAAGATGCTTCAAAGAGAGTGACAAGAGTATCTAAACAATGGTTTTGTGTTCTGGACAATGCGAAAAGCTTGTTCCTTACATGACTCAATCAAAAGCAATTGCAAGGTGACATTATTAATGTGAACACCATTTGTGAGAAGGTGGGAATGATTTTCATCAACCTTGTTAAGAAAACACCAGGATCATCAGCAGCCAAAGAAGTGTTTAAGGGAAGCTGTGGATGGTTCAGGAAGTTTAAGAGAAGAACCAGCATCTGCAGCATTTTGAGGCACAACAAAGCAGCCAGCTTCGACATAAAGGCAGAAGAGAACTTCATCAGCAACTTCAACATGCTCGAAGATTCTGAGGGTTATCTGCTGCAACAGGTTTTTGATTGTGATAAGATGGGTCTATTATGGGAAAAGATGCCGAAGCATGCCTTTATAACAGCAGAGAAGAATACTTTGCCCAATCACAAGCCAATGAAAGGCCATCTCACACTACTATTCTGTGCCAATGCAAGCAGTGATTTGAAAATTAAACTGCTGTTTCTTCAATAAAATTCTTCAGGGTATCAGACCGCATCGTCATAATTTAAAATGCGCCAACGTTTCGGCCAGCGTTGCAGCTAGCCTTCATCAGGGCTTTACGTTAAACTGCTAAATGAAACATACTTGGTTCCTTAAATAGCTGCACGAGAAAACCGTGTCGTTACTTGATTGGCTGTAAAAGGGGGGAGGAGGAAGGGTGAAAGGTATGCTTTATTGGTGTTTCCTTTATTATCTGTCATTGGCTGAAATAGCTGTTTTCTATTGGTCTTTATATTAATCCACCCCATTGGAGGAGACGGACGAATAGCGAACAGGTGATAGCTGAGACATCACGCTGTTTACATGCTGTCCAGAAACCGGCTGCGGCGTGCCATTGCTTTGCGTGCTCGCGACCACTACTGCGACTCTCCGCGTGTCTGCATGGGCCGCCACGGCTCTGCCGCCGCTCCGTAGCCCTGCTACAGCAGGCAGCCAAGACCTCGGAAGCTTGTACCCGTCCTCTCTATTCATGTTGGCGGGTCTTTTGGCTATTTCTATCGCCTCTCTAATCTTTCTTTTGAAAGTGAGAGGCTGTTTCGCCAGGACGCGGGCTTCTTGAAAAAATATTGGTTTCCCGCACTCGTCTTGGTGTTCCGCCACTGCTGACTTAGTGTGTTGTTTCAGGCGGATATATCTTTCATGTTCCGAGAGCCTTGTGCTAATCGGACGTCCCGTCTCACCTATGTAGACTACTCCACACGCACAACCAATTTCATACACGCCAGCTGTGTGTAGTTTGTCAACTGCATCCTTGGTAGAACCGAGCATGTCTGATATTTTGTTACTGCTTCGGAAAATTGGTTTGATGTCGGCTTTTCATAGGATTTTGCCAATACGTTCGGTGACCCCTTGTACATATGGTAACACAGCAATACTCTGTGCCTCCTTCTCCTCTTTCCTATTAGTCTTCTCCCTTGTCGACATGGTGCTGTCTATCATCTGCTTCCCATAGCCATTAGTTCCGAAGATGGACCTGAGGCGTTCAAGTTCTGTCTTCAGATGTTCTTCGTCGCTTATCCTGTACGCTCTCTTCGTTAGCGTATGCAGGGCGGACTTCTTCTGTGTGGGGTGATGGTGGGAGGAGGCGTGAAGGTACCTGTCCGTACTGGTTGGTTTCCTGTACACTTTGTGGCCAAGTTTACCATCAGGTTTTCGATAAACTTCCACGTCGAGAAAAGGCAGCACCCCATTCTTCTCTGTTTCCATTGTAAACTGAATTTTCCTATGCTGTTGGTTAAGGTGCTTGTGGAAGTTCTGTAGCTCCTCTTCTCCGTGGGGCCAAATAACGAAAGTGTCATCGACATAGCGAAGCCAACAATTTGGACGTAATGGTGCGGACTGGAGGGCTGTTTCCTCAAATGCCTCCATGAAGATTTCTGCTGCGATGGGTGATAGGGGTGAGCCCATAGCTACACCGTCAGTTTGTTCATAAAATTGACCTCTCCACTTGAAATAGGTGGTCGTCAGACAGTGGCGCACAAGCTCACATATATCAGGTGCCACGCGTTCTTCTAGGATCTTCACAGTATCTGACACTGGGACATTCGTGAATAGGGATTTGACGTCGAAACTAACCATCAGATCTTGGTCCGTAACACGCATTTCCTTTAGGAGAGACACGAAGTGAGTGGAATCCTTAACGTAGGACTCGGTTTGATGCAATAGGTGTCGGAGCCTAGGCGCCAGTTCTTTCGCTAGGTAGTAGGTCGGCGAATTTATACTGTTTACTATGGTCCTTAAGGGGAAGTCGGTTTTGTGTACCTTCGGTACACCATATATCCTTGGTGCCTGTGTCACTTGCGGGATGAATCTTCTGGCCTTGTCGAAGTTGATTCTAGAGTGCTTGAGCAGTGCCTGCATCGTTTTGATCACCTTGGCCGTCGGATCTCCCTGAAGTTTCTTGTAGATAGGTTCTGCGAGAATATCTTCCATTCGTTTGTTGTAATCAGTTGTGTCCAAGACTACAGTGGCGTTGCCCTTATCTGCCTGTACCACTACTAAGTGGGGGTTGTCCCTGAGTTCCTTGATGGCATGGTATTCCTCAGCGTTGATGTTTTGCTTCGGTGGCTTTGCTTTATTCAGAACTCTGACCGTTTCCTGCCGGATCTTCTCCGCCTCGGCCTGTGGCAGATGACGTACCGAAGCCTCTACGGATTCTATGATATCTTCTTTTGGAACTCGCTTAGGTGCGACTGCGAAATTCATCCCCTTGGCCAGAATTGCTGTGGTGGCTTCGCTCAAGGTGTGGCTGGAGAGGTTGACCACTGTCCGTCGCCTATCCAGCGTCAATGTTTCGTTCGTGGCTTTCTGTTGTAGTTTGTCGTACTTTCTCATCTGGCGGTTAGTAATACTATTGCTGGTCCTTGATGCTTGCTGAAAGGTTAACCTGTCGACTTTATCCCAGTCTTCCATCTGCAGTTTTCCGGCCAGAAATAGGTGCAGATCACACAAATTCCTGTTGTGAGCATCGAGACTTATGCGGATGTGGCGGATCCTTTCCCGTAGCAATGCTTTACTGGCTTTAGCACAGATATTCGTCGCCTTGTTCGTTTTTATGTGAGACATCAACCGCAAAGAAAACGGCACAACACTCGTGTCTCTGCATCTCTTCAAAAAAGCAAGGTCATTCAGCAATTTACATCTTTTCAGACGCAGTGCTTCTAACTTCTTGAGGTTTCCGTGGATTTCCTGCCCATACAGGTTGGTTAAATGTAAGCATAGGCTTCCGCGGCCGTTGTCATCTTCAATAAAATTCTTCAGGGTATCAGACCGCATCGTCATAATTTAAAATGCGCGAACGTTTCGGCCAGCGTTGCAGCTAGCCTTCATCAGGGCTTTACGTTAAACTGCTAAATGAAACACACTTGGTTCCTTAAATAGCTGCACGAGAAAACCGTGTCGTTACTTGATTGGCTGTAAAAGGGGGGAGGAGGAAGGGTGAAAGGTATGCTTTATTGGTGTTTCCTTTATTATCTGTCATTGGCTGAAATAGCTGTTTTCTATTGGTCTTTATATTAATCCACCCCATTGGAGGAGACGGACGAATAGCGAACAGGTGATAGCTGAGACATCACGCTGTTTACATGCTGTCCAGAAACCGGCTGCGGCGTGCCATTGCTTTGCGTGCTCGCGACCACTACTGCGACTCTCCGCGTGTCTGCATGGGCCGCCACGGCTCTGCCGCCGCTCCGTAGCCCTGCTACAGCAGGCAGCCAAGACCTCGGAAGCTTGTACCCGTCCTCTCTATTCATGTTGGCGGGTCTTTTGGCTATTTCTATCGCCTCTCTAATCTTTCTTTTGAAAGTGAGAGGCTGTTTCGCCAGGACGCGGGCTTCTTGAAAAAATATTGGTTTCCCGCACTCGTCTTGGTGTTCCGCCACTGCTGACTTAGTGTGTTGTTTCAGGCGGATATATCTTTCATGTTCCGAGAGCCTTGTGCTAATCGGACGTCCCGTCTCACCTATGTAGACTACTCCACACGCACAACCAATTTCATACACGCCAGCTGTGTGTAGTTTGTCAACTGCATCCTTGGTAGAACCGAGCATGTCTGATATTTTGTTACTGCTTCGGAAAATTGGTTTGATGTCGGCTTTTCATAGGATTTTGCCAATACGTTCGGTGACCCCTTGTACATATGGTAACACAGCAATACTCTGTGCCTCCTTCTCCTCTTCCCTATTAGTCTTCTCCCTTGTCGACATGGTGCTGTCTATCATCTGCTTCCCATAGCCATTAGTTCCGAAGATGGACCTGAGGCGTTCAAGTTCTGTCTTCAGATGTTCTTCGTCGCTTATCCTGTACGCTCTCTTCGTTAGCATATGCAGGGCGGACTTCTTCTGCGTGGGGTGATGGTGGGAGGAGGCGTGAAGGTACCTGTCCATACTGGTTGGTTTCCTGTACACTTTGTGGCCAAGTTTACCATCAGGTTTTCGATAAACTCTTTGTCTCCCTCTACGATTTTTACCCTCCACACTGCCTTCCAATATTAAATTGGTGATCCCTTGATGCCTCAGAATATGCCCTACCCAACCGATCCTTTCTTCTAGTAAATTTGTGCCACAAACTCCACTTCTCCCCAATTCTATTCAATACCTCCTCATTAGTTATGTGATTTACCCATCTAATCTTCTGTAGCACCACATTTCGAAAGCTTCTATTCTCTTCTTGTCTAAACTATTTCTGGCCAGAAAACTGCAGATGGAAGACTGGGATAAAGTCGACAGGTTAACCTTTCAGCAAGCATCAAGGACCAGCAATAGTATTACTAACCGCCAGATGAGAAAGTACGACAAACTACAACAGAAAGCCACGAACGAAACATTGACGCTGGATAGGCGACGGACAGTGGTCAACCTCTCCAGCCACACCTTGAGCGAAGCCACCACAGCAATTCTGGCCAAGGGGATGAATTTCGCAGTCGCACCTAAGCGAGTTCCAAAAGAAGATATCATAGAATCCGTAGAGGCTTCGGTACGTCATCTGCCACAGGCCGAGGCGGAGAAGATCCGGCAGGAAACGGTCAGAGTTCTGAATAAAGCAAAGCCACCGAAGCAAAACATCAATGCTGAGGAATACCATGCCATCAAGGAACTCAGGGACAACCCCCACTTAGTAGTGGTACAGGCAGATAAGGGCAACGCCACTGTAGTCTTGGACACAACTGATTACAACAAACGAATGGAAGATATTCTCGCAGAACCTATCTACAAGAAACTTCAGGGAGATCCGACGGCCAAGGTGATCAAAACGACGCAGGCACTGCTCAAGCACTCTAGAATCAACTTCAACAAGGCCAGAAGATTCATCCCGCAAGTGACACAGGCACCAAGGATATATGGTGTACCGAAGGTACACAAAACCGACTTCCCCTTAAGGACCATAGTAAACAGTATAAATTCGCCGACCTACTACCTAGCGAAAGAACTGGCACCTAGGCTCCGACACCTAGTGCATCAAACCGAGTCCTACGTTAAGGATTCCACTCACTTCGTGTCTCTCCTAAAGGAAATGCGTGTTACGGACCAAGATCTGATGGTTAGTTTCGACGTCAAATCCCTATTCACGAATGTCCCAGTGTCAGATACTGTGAAGATCCTAGAAGAACGCGTGGCACCTGATATATGTGAGCTTGTGCGCCACTGTCTGACGACCACCTATTTCAAGTGGAGAGGTCAATTTTATGAACAAACTGACGGTGTAGCTATGGGCTCACCCCTATCGCCCATCGCAGCAGAAATCTTCATGGCGGCATTTGAGGAAACAGCCCTCCAGTCCGCACCATTACGTCCAAATTGTTGGCTTCGCTATGTCGATGACACTTTCGTTATTTGGCCCCACGGAGAAGAGGAGCTACAGAACTTCCACAAGCACCTTAACCAACAGCATAGGAAAAATTCAGTTTACAATGGAAACAGAGAAGAATGGGGTGCTGCCTTTTCTCGACGTGGAAGTTTATCGAAAACCTGATGGTAAACTTGGCCACAAAGTGTACAGGAAACCAACCAGTACGGACAGGTACCTTCACGCCTCCTCCCACCATCACCCCACGCAGAAGAAGTCCGCCCTGCATATGCTAACGAAGAGAGCATACAGGATAAGCGACGAAGAACATCTGAAGACAGAACTTGAACGCCTCAGGTCCATCTTCGGAACTAATGGCTATGGGAAGCAGATGATAGACAGCACCATGTCGACAAGGGAGAAGACTAATAGGGAAGAGGAGAAGGAGGCACAGAGTATTGCTGTGTTACCATATGTACAAGGGGTCACCGAACGTATTGGCAAAATCCTAAAAAGCCGACATCAAACCAATTTTCTGAAGCAGTAACAAAATATCAGACATGCTCGGTTCTACCAAGGATGCAGTTGACAAACTACACACAGCTGGCGTGTATGAAATTGGTTGTGCGTGTGGAGTAGTCTACATAGGTGAGATGGGACGTCCGATTAGCACAAGGCTCTCGGAACATGAAAGATATATCCGCCTGAAACAACACACTAAGTCAGCAGTGGCGGAACACCAAGACGAGTGCGGGAAACCAATATTTTTTCAAGAAGCCCGCGTCCTGGCGAAACAGCCTCTCACTTTCAAAAGAAAGATTAGAGAGGCGATAGAAATAGCCAAAAGACCCGCCAACATGAATAGAGAGGACGGGTACAAGCTTCCGAGGTCTTGGCTGCCTGCTGTAGCAGGGCTACGGAGCGGCGGCAGAGCCGTGGCGGCCCATGCAGACACGCGGAGAGTCGCAGTAGTGGTCGCGAGCACGCAAAGCAATGGCACGCCGCAGCCGGTTTCTGGACAGCATGTAAACAGCGTGACGTCTCAGCTATCACCTGTTCGCTATTCGTCCGTCTCCTCCAATGGGGTGGATTAATATAAAGACCAATAGAAAACAGCTATTTCAGCCAATGACAGATATTAAAGGAAACACCAATAAAGCATACCTTTCACCCTTCCTCCTCCCCCCTTTTACAGCCAATCAAGTAACGACACGGTTTTCTCATGCAGCTATTTAAGGAACCAAGTGTGTTTCATTTAGCAGTTTAACGTAAAGCCCTGATGAAGGCTAGCTGCAACGCTGGCCGAAACGTTGGCGCATTTTAAATTATGACGATGCGATCTGATAACCTGAAGAATTTTATTGAAGATGACAACGGCCGCGGAAGCCTACGCTTACATAAACTGCTGCTTGTTTACCATCAAAAACCCACAAGCTTTCAAGAAGTGTTATGTCCAGAAGGGCTGATTAAATGTGATGAGGAGGTCCAACAACAAGGCTTGGGTGAATGTGATCTTTTTTGTGATTGGATCAATGAAGTGTTTGGTCCTTCGGTGAAAAAATATTTGCTTGAGCTGAATCTGCCACTCCATGTCTTACTTATTATGGACAATGCTCTTGCCCATTCTCCAGGCCTGCAGGACCACGTCCTCAAAGAATTTCAATTCATGACAATCCAATTTCTGCCTGCCAGCACCACTCTGTTATTCCAGCCTATGGACAAGCAGATTATTTCTAATTTTGAGAAGCTCTACATTAAAGCACTCTTTGAGCATTACTTTGAGTTGACTGAAGCAGCCAATCTCACTCTCACAGAGTTTTGGAAATATCCTTCAGAATCATTGGCTGCATGAAGATGATCAAAAAGGCATGGGAAGGGGTTACAAAGGGAACTTTCACTTTTGTTTGGAAGAAGCTTTGGCTGGAGTGCATTGTTGAATGTGATTCAGAGGCATTTGAGCCAGTACCTGTAGAGCCTGTAGTCAAAGAGATTCTTTGCCAAGAGCATGAGACTAGAAGTGGATAATAATGATATTGATGAGCTTGAGGAAGATCACAGCCAAGAAATGACCACCGAAGAGATTATGGAGTTGCAGTGTGTTTTCACAGCAGGAAGTTATGGAGAGGAGTTCTTCAGAGGAGAAGGAGGAACCAATAACACCAAAGCAGCAAACGTCTGGTGTAGTAAGAGAAATGCTGAAAGCATGAGAATTGGTTGCATCGTACATTGAAAATCATCACCCCAGTAAAGCAGTGACTACGCGCACAACAAATTTGTTTGACGATAATGCTGCATTGCATTCTTGCCAACTGTTGAAGCATCAGCAGAAAAAAAGACTATAGATAGCTTCCTAGAGAATATAATTAGTTATGTGCCATGAATAATAAAGTATGTAAAACTATATGTTTAATTTTCTTTGAATAAATGGTATGAATAGGATAAAACTTCTAGTACTTTTTCTGTGTGGAATGCATTATCATATTTTGCATTAATTTACATGGGAAAAATTGTTTCACTTAATGAGTCTTTCACACTACAAATAAGACTCTGGAACAAATTATGCTCACTATGCAAAGTTCCACTGCATACATTTTATTCACCTTTCCTTGGAATAAAAACATTGGAAACCCTAAGTCTTGGTCCACACATAACTAAAAAGGCTGAAAAAGTATGTAAGTGGAATTACTCACACCCAGAAAGTGAGTGAGAAACATTCATGCCGTGGACATGGCTGCAGACTATTTTCATTCAGTTGTTTCATTTGACTGAAAAATATATAACTGACTGGCCAATCAGTTGTTAATATAAATAAGTTATGAACCTTCAACATCGCAGTGTATCAGCAATCATTGGTTAATATATTAAAAAACTAGAAACCCACCCCGATTGCCAAAAAAGCACCTAGTGTTAACCTAGGTTTCGGTGTAGATACCTACACCTTCTACAGAACGATAAAACCCACAAGTGCCTAGGAAGACCTTTGTCAATGATTAAAAGAACACCATAGCTATACATTTATAAACGAAAAAAAGGAAGGAAAACACAAACAGTACATATGTACAAAGTCAAAACCACTACTTAACTAAGGCGTACGCTCCACCTCACACCAGCCTATGTTCGATGGGCCATGACCCACCATAAACTGCAAAGTTTAGGTGTCTTAATTTATATGTAAATGTGGAATGCAAGGAGGTAGTGTGCTTACACTAAATTGCTGTTCCAGTTTTTCTTAATATTAGTCCAAAACTTCACATTGATGCTTTTTGCTGGCTGCTAATTACAGCTGAGGAGGAAATTCAAAAGTAGATCACTAATTACTGACCACCAACATAACCTGAAAAAAGTCTGGCATTTAAGCTCTAGTTATTAGCAACCAGAGACATTGATGTAGATGGTTGTTTTTCATTTTAATAGCGGCTTTATATCAGATAGTTTCTGATGTCAGCAGTGACAAACGCAAAGTGCTTGAAGGATTTTATTAAAGTATGGATGAGGAAGATGTCAATAAAATATGATTAATGAGATGTGAATTTATACATACAGCTTGTCACATAGGCTACTTGATAAAAATCTGCTACACAGTTTGTCAGAGGGCATACATTGTAATCCCAGGTAATTATTTTTTATTTATCATGGAAACTCTCTCCCAGTCATCAGCCTTATGATTACAGATAAGGTGCCATGAAGATAAGCAATGAGAATAATCAGATCTTTTGCATGTTTCTACTTTTAATCAGCATAATAGATACACATTTGCACATGTTTACTTTCAAAGAATTCATTGTGCTTTTTCATTTCAGTAAAAATAATTACAAAGCTTGGCTTAATCTGTTCCCGCCTAATGCAACAATCAAATGAATTTATTGTTTCTCTCACTTTATCAGTAGGACCTCTGAGTGTTCCAGCAGTTTTTTACCAGTCATACTTCTTTTCCTTTGATATTTGTGCTGGAGATGCCTTGGATCCCAGATGTTCATGATATCTATATTCTTTTACCAGCGATATCACATTCTCTTTGGACCACTCCATTGCTCACATAAGTCATGTCAAGATGGCAGACAAAAGTTTTCTGTACTGCTAGATGAGGGCAGAAAACGTCTATTGATAATTCACTGAAAAACAGAAAACCAGCAGAAAACAAGCAAATAACTTCAAATGAGAACTACATATGACTGAATCCTGTTATTTGCATATGTCTGCTTAGCATGTACACCAGTTTGCTGTTGAGTGTTTGCTTGTGTTTGCCTTGGCATAAAGATGTCTTGACACTTGGTTTCACACTAATTATGCTCTGCTATGCAATTCACAATGGATGCAGAGTATTTATGTAGATGACACAAAGGTGAACATAAGGAAGTGATTAGTAGACAAAGTAATATTTTCCATCTTTGACTATTTGATATAAAGTGACAACACAGAGTTAACATTATAATAATTCATGTACATGTCCAATAGGATCACATGAGGTACAATCAATCCATGTCTCTTTTGATGGTTGGCCTTCCTTTGTGTCCAAATTTGTTTCATCCTTTCAGACTGAAGTCTCTTTCTTTTATCAGACCACAGTGTTCCAGTCAGTTTTCTAATTTCCCTCTGACCAACTTTCCAATCACATATCTTTTGTCTGAAAGTTTTTCTGTCTGCAACATCTGCCTGAGTTGTACCCACTACTTTAAGATCCTCCTTAACCGCAGGGATCCATTTAATTGGCTCAATTTTGGCCTTACTTCTGTTTTTGTAGAATTCTGCTATTTGTTTTGTCAATCTAGTGGATGTCATTCTTTTAATGTGCTCATAAAATTTAAGTATTTTTTTTCTCTTGTTCACCATGTATGTCAGTGTATTCTTTTATTTTATTATTACTTCTCAGCCTATAACTTTCTCCAGCAGTAGTTTTGGGGTTTAATATTTTGCTAATAATCTTTCTTTCTTTCTTTTGAATTTCTTCAAATCCCTCTTTCTGTTTAAAATTAAAGACATTCAAGTTTGATTTTTTTATTATAAATATTTTGTGTTAATCGCTATACAGTCGCCATTTTTTAACAGCGAACTTTGTTTGCAGCTTTTTCCAGACCATTTTGTGGTATGATTTCCCCCAAGTATTTAAATTGAGAAACCCTTTATATTTTTCCATATTTTGTGTTCAAAAACTTTGGTGCTTGTTTGTAGCATTTCACATATTCCATTTTTTCAAATGATATTTGTAGGCCTACGTATTCCACAACTTCTTTAAGAATTTGAATTTGTTTTTGAGCTATGGTAATACCCCTAGTTAAAATTGCCAGATCATCTGCAAAGGTTAGGCAATCCACTCTAATATTACTTCTACCTAACTTGATTTATTGATCTATATTTTGATTCAACTTTTGCTCTTCTGTATATCTTTTCCAAAACATAGTTAAACAGTAACAGGAAGACTCCATCTCCCTTTCTAACACCAGTCTTTATATCAAATGGTTCACAAATTTCTCCCACGAATTTAACTTTAGTTCTAATGTAAGTTAATGTTTCCTTAATCAGTGTTTGAGTACTGTTATCGAGCCCTTGTTCCATTAAAATTTGGAATAGAGATTTATGATCAACTGAATCATACAGCTTTTTAAAATCCACAAATGTACATATGGTATTGTTACTAGATATCCTTTTGTGCCTAAGGATTAGTTTTGAACTAAGAATTTGTTCCAGACAGGATCTTATGGATCTAAAGACTGCTTGGTATTCACCAATTTCAGATCCTAACTGCTCTTGGGCTCAATCAAGTAAACACTGCGAAAGAGTTTTGTATGTGACTGGGAGAAGAGAGATTCCTTTGTAGCTATTAACATCAGTTCTAGGCTCTCTTTTATGCAATGGAAGAATTAGAACAGTTTTCCAGTCCTCAGTTATTTTCACAGTCTACTTGATATGTCCTATTGGTTGAGTAGTGATGTCTTTTGTAGTGTTAGGTCCAGCTGATTTTAGCAGTTCTGCAATTATACCATCTTCTTCAGATTCTTTATTGTTTTTAAGTCTCTTAATTTGTTCAGTTATTTCAATTTCTTCAGGATCCTTAGAGTTAGTGTTGGTGTTATTAGTTTGCTGTGGTTGGAATTTATTTGCTGTTTCTGGACAGTTTGTTTTTCAAAATAATTAGCAAGTACCTTACAATTTTCCTGGTTGTTAAGAGGAAAACTGCCATTTTCATTTTTGAAGCAAAGACTTTGAGGTTGGAACCAGTTAGTTTTGTTTTGAGTGTTTTATAAAAGTTTCTTGTATTGTTCTTTTGGAAGTCTTTTTTGATTTCTAAAAGTTGGATATTTTCATAATTTCTTGTACTTTGTCACATAAATTTAGAAAGGTGTTGTGCTATTTTCAGTTTTGTTGCTATTCCAAATTTTGATTGTCTCATGACCCGATTTAGCTGCTGTTACACAATCCACATTCCACCAAGTGTGTTTTTGTTCTTTCCAAGCAGAATTAAATTTTGTGCTCTTTTGATGAATTTATGAATTTTTCTGTTAGTCTTTGCCTTCTGTTTCAGGTTCACTTGTTAGAGTTGGGGTTTTAGCAGTGTCAAATTTTGGGATAATATTTTTGTTTTGAAGAATTTTTGAGGTTCATGTTTTACTTTTATTCATGATCAATAATGGTCAGAATCAATATTAGCCCCTTTACTAACTTGGATGTTTAAAATTTCTGTGTAGTTAGGGTATTAAATTACTGAATGATTGATTTGAAATTCCCCAATAAATGTATTGGGTGCCCACTAATATTTTGTTTAGAAGGGTTCTTTTTAAAATGTGCTGACATGCTTTTAAGGTTAAAATTTTTGCGTGTTTCAACAAGTCTTTGGCCATTTTGGTTTGGCCGTTTATGCACAGGAAATCCAGCCACTGTTTTCTTATATTATTTTCTTCACCTAATTGAGCATCAAAATCACCCATGAAGATTTTAACATTGTATTAGGGAATTTTCAAGATGTTTTCTAATGTTTCCCAACCTTCATTAATGTATCCCCAGAAAATGTGGCCTGCAATTGAAAAAGAAGTGTCATGATGATCTCTCCACTGGCAAAAGATTCCAGAATAGTACACCATTCGGATCTCTGGGAGACGACCGCCAAGGAGGAGAAGACCATGATGAATAACCCACGATGGGGTAATACTATATGAGCAAGGGCTTGGAATGTCAGAAGTTTGAACATTGAAATGAAGCTTGAAAATCTGAAAAGGGAAATGCAGTGGCTCAATCTAGATAAAAGGGGGATCAATGAAATGAAATGGAAAGCAGACAAGGATTTCTGGGACAAGTACAGGGTAATATAAATAGCAGCAGGAAATGGTATAATGGGAATAGAATTCATTATGAATAGAAAAGTAGGGCTAAGAATAATTCACTGTGATCATTTCAGAATCAACAACAAACCAATACAGAAAGCAATAGTTCAGATATTACTTTATTACTAGGTCTGCGTCATTTACCAGTTGTGACTGGGCAGATTGCATCAGGGTTACATATATAAGATTTGGCTACAAATTTATACAACATATGGAAAACTATTCACAACAAGGGCAGATTTAACATATTAAGACAATATTATTTTGTCCATTCACTTTGGTCAATATTGAAAAATTCTCCAATAGAATATAATGAGTGTTCTTTAAGTCCTGTGCAATTGTCCTTTTGAATAGTCCTAGTGGCAGAGACTGCAATTCTCGGTCCAGTGTATTGAACATTTTTAGGGCTACCACTGGAAAACTGTCTTGAATTCCAGTCAGTCAACAACTCGATACTTCAGTGTTCCTCTTGTTGGGGGTGTTGTGATTATGAATGTCTTGTCTCATGCTGAAATCACCTTGGTTTTCCTCTTCGCTGCTGAGATATAGGAACACATATTAACTGAATACTTTCATTATCCCTAACCTGGTAAATATTGGTTTGCAGTACTCCTGTTATTTACTTTGTGTAATGATCCAGACGGCAATTTAAAAAAAAAAAAAAAAAAAAAAAAAAAAAAAAAAAAAAAAAAAAAAAACATTAACACCTCCTTACAACCTGCTGCAGAGTGTCCCCATAACAGCAGCCCATAATTAATATGGCTATGAAAGAGTGCATAATAAACTGTTAATAGGTACTGGTCAGTTAATAGACCTTTTAGTTTTCTTAACAGGTATATAACGCGAGAGAGCTTGGAACACACATACTCTGTGTGCTTGTTCATTGACAGTTTGCTGTCTAGCATGAAGCCTAGTAGTTTGACTGTCTCCGTATTATCCTGACAGCCAACATTGCTGAGACTGCATATCATGTGTTGTCTTTTTTCTTGATTCATTTTCATTTTATTTTCGATGAACCACTCTTTAATGCTTTCAAAGAGTACATCTGCTGCCAACAGAGCTCGTTCGGCCATTTTCTGCTTGGCAAAGAGTGTGGTATCATCAGCAAACTATAGAATGTTGTAGATAGAACCTATATTATTGACATAGATAAGGAACAGGAGAGGTCCTCTGATGGATCCCTGGGGTACACCATGCTCCAATTTTTGCTCTTGGGAGGTTGCTCCATGGACTGATACTATTTGTCTTTGGTCTTCAAGATAGGATTGAAGAGTAGCTAGGGCCACACCTTCAATATCATAACACTTGAGCTTATTAATCAGTATCTTGTGTGAGATGCAATCAAACGCCTTGCTCAGGTTACAGAGAGTGAATAGTGAATAGTGTTTTATTCGTCTCATAACGTACAATTTCTAATCATATGATTAGTGTATAGGAGACACATAAAAAAATGGATAACACAACTTAGGCCTAATTGGTACTAAGAATTTTAACATTAATATAAACTTTTATTTTTCTTTCCTCCCTTTTTGAAGGACAGCTACAGTTACACACAAGACTATATGTAAATTTATCCTGCTCAAATGTTCAGTTCATCCTTCATGAACTCCTCAACAGTGTAGTAGCAGCATTTGACAAGTATATCATATAGCTTTGTTTTCAGTGTCTCTAGGTTCATACTCAGAACATTCTTTCCTTTTAGCTTGTTATGAATTTTCATTGCCATATACTGAGGAGTCTGCGCATATAGGTTTAAGCGATGAGTGGGAAGCATAAAATTGTCTTTGTTTCTCATCTTACACGTGTGACTGAAACAGTTTTTCTCGAATAACTCTAAATTCCTATGTAGAAAGATGATAATATCATAGATGTATAAGGAGGGAACTGTTAATAACTGTTGTTTTTCAAATAGTGGGCGACGTGATATCCTTGGATGGGCAGTACACATGTTCCTTATTATTCTTTTCTGTAACTTTAGAATGCGCAATATATTGCTTGAATTTCCCCAAAAATTAATACCATACCTTACAACTGATTGAAAGTAACTGTGGTATGCAATTTTTCTTGTATTCATGTCTGTTGCACCAGCTAATATTTGCATAGCAAATGCAAAGCTACATAATTTGGTTAACAGGTAGTCAACATGTTTATTCCAATTTAAATTTTTATCTAGGTTTAACTGTAAAAACTTCACAGAATCCACTTGTTCTATATCCTGATTTTTATGAGTTATTTTAATTTCTTGGGGCTTTGACTGTTTTGTTCTGAACTGGACCATGAGGGTTTTGGGGATGTTCAATCTTAATCCATTCAGTTGGAACCATGTTTCTAGTTTGTTCATTGCGTTTATTTTGTTGAGAGGGATGTTTTCTGGCTCCTGGTTTTCAATTAATACAGATGTGTCATCTGCAAATAAAATCGATGGAGCATTTATATTGTTTGGTAAATCATTAACGTAGAACAAAAACAAAATAGGTACTAGAATCGAGCCTTGAGCGACACCTTGGGCTACTGTTTTCCATTTTTAATAGTAATTTGCTGCATTTTATGAGACAATCACTCTTTGTTTCCTATTTGATAAGTATGAAGTAAGCAAATTTAGAACATTACCCTTGATCCCATACTTGTCAAGCTTATAGATGCGTAGTGCATGATTTACAGAGTCCAAGGCTTTTGTGAGATCATGAAATATTCCTGCAACTTTATTATAGTTGTCTAATGATGTGCTGATCTTGTCGATAAACTTGTTAATTGCATCAGTAGTACTTTTGCCACGCTGGAAACCAAATTGGTTTTCCATAATAATATCATATTTCTCCATAAAATTTCGAATCTGCATAGCAGCAGCATTTTCAAAGATTTTTGATAGGACTGGAAGGAGGGAGATGGGACGATAATTCCACATATCCTCTCTTGACCCTTTTTTGAGCAACAGTTTTACTTCTGCATACTTCAGCACCTCTGGGAAGCTTCCTTGTTCAAAGGATTGGTTTATTATTTTAGATAGTGGGTATCTTATTATTTTACACACAAATTTAAGGACTTTTGCTGGTATTCCATCCCAGTCTCTAGGATTTTTGTTTTTTAGTTTTAATATAATTTTTTCTACATCTATTGTTGAAACTGTTTTGAATTTTGTGAGGCATTCAGAATTATGATTTAGTCCAAAGGGACACACATTGTTCTCATAATCTGCAACATTAACCTCTGGTTTCACTACATTAATGAAGAACTCATTGAAGCATTCTGAAATTTGAGCCAGATTTACAATGATCTCATCTTCAAGCTTAATGGTACTAATTCCATGTCTAGAGGCTTTGATACCTAATTCGTGTTTTACAACTGACCACACTGCCTTTGATTTATTCTCATGTTTTAAGATTAATTTATTATTTGTCATTTGCTTTGTTGCTTTGACAACTTTCTTAAATGTACTTTTGTATCGTTTAACATATTCAATAAATTCGATTTTTTTTATTATGTCTTAGTTCCTTATGTAGCTGCCTTTTCTTAGCACTGGAGATTTTTATACCTTTAGTGATCCATTTTAATTCTGTCATTTTATTAAAATAAGTTTTTTGTGGAAACATTTCATTGAAAATACTTAGAAAATCCCGTATAAATGCTTCAAAATTTGCTGTGCATGAAATATTTTTATCAAAGTGCCATTCTGTCTCCTTGAGCTTATCATGGAATAGAGTTAAAGTTTCTTGGTTGAAGATCCTTTTTACATAAGCTTTTTTACATGGGACTTCTCTACCTGCTCTGGGTAGCTCTATGAATAATGCTGAATGATCAGAAATTCCTAGATCTAGACAAAATTTATATCCATCTTCAAATACGTAATTTGTTAAAATATTGTCAATGCATGTAGCTGACTGAGCATTTTCTCTTGTAGATTCAGAAAAATTTAATTTGAAGCCATATTTTTTTATTAAGTCTGTAAATTTTGATACCTCACATGTTTCATTCAACACATTGATGTTGAAATCAGCAGCAACCACAATTTTTTTCCTCTTTTCTTTACTGAGGTATTCTAACAAACTCTGAAATTTACGTAGGAAATGCTCAGTTGTCACCTTTCCTGGGATTCTATAAATTGATATTATAACAACATTTAAGTTCTTTAACTCAACACAGCAACCCTCAAAAATACACTCTTCAATAAAACAATTGAAGACACATCTTACATGGTAATCTAAATCAGAATGAATGAGTATGCATGAAGCTCCTCGTGACTTATTTATCCTACAAAAGCTGGTAGCTACCTTGAAGTTTTCAATTTTATTTAAGATTTTTATGGTATCACCACTAAGCTGGTGTTCATTTAAACAAATTACTTTAACATTTAGAAATTCAGATCAAAAAACCTTGTAGCTCATCTAACTTAGAGCTTCTGTCACATGAGTATTCAGCAATTAAACCATTTATATTACAATGCATTATATAGTTACTACTAAGATCATCAATTTTATTTTTTAAAGACCTAATATTTAATAGTGAGCCATCCTCACAAAAGGGTAGGTCTGGATTCTTCTCTAGCAGCCCATCAGCTTGCTCACTTGGCTTGTACATTTCTTTGTCACTTTGATATTGTGTGCTTACATCCATAGTTACATTCTTGATGGTACTGGATCTGGATGGTGCTGAAGTGATTTCCCTGGTGCCAACCATAAAAAAATCACTGTTCCACTCTGGAACTTTCCTTGTTCTGGAAGACATACGTACAGCAGCTTGTTTGTCTTCCAGTATTTTTGGGGCTTGCAAAATTCGTGATTCATTTCTTTTTGGCTTGAACCATTTTGTAATTTGAGTTTGTTTCCCAGCTTGAATTTTACTTTCTGGCCTATTGGTTATAAACCATTTCATGATGTGACACTGATTGATGGCTATATTGTTTGCTGCATGAAAAGAACGCTTTGTTACTTGCGATCGATTTCCACTTGTCCTGGGTACTTCATTGCACCGCAAAATACAAGTAAAAATTCTTTCCTTAAGTACCTCCTTTCCTAATGCATTCAAATGAAGACCGTGAACTGTATGGAGCGTTTGCTCCAAACTGTTTATGTCAATAACATCTGCATTTATGAAATGATGATGCGGGATATTTACAATGAGTACATTCGTGTGAGATAAATTATTGAGGCATTTTCTCATTTCTGTGCTAGCCTTGAACGACTCATTTCTATATACATCATTTGATCCTCCCAGCAATACAACAAAGTCATCCTTACACAAACTACAAACTAGTTACTTCATGTAATTTTGTAAGGTTTTTCAGTTCACTTAATGGAGCCCCAGGCTTCACGAAACCGTTTGCCCTGTAATTGTATTTTTCCATTAGCACTGCGACAATTCCACGGCTGTGTCTATCGCCTAACACACATATTTTTTCGTATTTTACAATGTTAGCAGTCAGAAGTTCATCGAGCAATGGTTTGTTTACTTTTTGTGGTTCATTTCGTAACTTTTCGACTTCGGCTGGCGTGTTCATTGAATCTTCAGTAGTGAATACTCCCACAAGGTCATTATATGTTCTAGTTTGACAGTTTTTATGCATTAAAGTTTCACTGTTCATACACATTGAAGTTTCACTGCTGTTTTGAGATTGTACTATCTGAGTGCAGTTTTTATGCATTAAAGTTTCACTGTTTATACATACTGAAGTTTCACTGCTATTTTGGGATTGTACTTTCTGAATGCAGTTTTCTCCCATCATTGTTTGCCACTTGCTTGCAGATGTAGAGTCTTCTTGCTTCTTCAGCGACTCACACTCTCTCTATCTTCAAACCCCTCCCTTATCTTTGTGATTAAATCCAGTACCGCTGTAACTGTTGACTTTCCCTTATGAAAAACCATGCTATGTGTTATTGTTTTCAAAGTAATTTTGTATGTGATGTTTCATTACAGACTCCATGAATTTAGCAAGAATGAGTATTATTACTGAAATAGACCTGAAGCTGGACACTTTGCATGGGTCACCTTTTTTGTAGACTGGTGCTGTCCGTGCCTCCTTTAGGAAATCTGGGAAGACACCAGAAGATAAACACTTGTTAATTACTGTGGCTAGTGGCTGAGCAAGCTCTGGTATTATTTTCTTCAGTACTGTGCAGGGCATACCATGGATATTTGGACTCTGTCTCCTTATAGGACTTCACTATTTTTACAAGGTCCTCTGGGTGTATTTCCTCCCAGTTTTTAAATGTGCAGCTTACACTTTTTATATTGGCTGTGGGATCTAGGCCATAAACTGGAATTTCATTTACCATTTACACTACACTAACAAAATACTGGTTGAAGACATCAGAACTACAGGAATTTAAGACTGAAGTGGGCTTCTTCCTGTGTTCATTTACCAGATTCCATGCTGCGTTACATGGATTAAGAGCCTCTTTAATGAACTTGTCATTGTGTTCCTTTTTTGCATCCTTCACTGCCTTTCTATAGATTTTTTGGGTCTTAAATAGTTACAGTGAAGCAGGTCTTTAATTGGAAGATCTATGGCTATTTTCATATAGCCTCTGAATATTTTGGTGATGCATTGTAATTTCTTTAGCTCAGGTGTATACCATATCTTCCGTTTAATGTGTTTTTCCATTCCTTGTGACTTGCTTGCAGGGTTCTTCTTGGGCATTTCTGGGAAAATGTCATCAAATTTTGTTCTTAAGGTTTCAAACAGACATTCAAATGAGTCACTGGACCCCATTTCTGCAAGTTTCTCTGCCAGTTTACACTAGACAATGCTGCTTTAAGGTCATTAAATCTTTCTTCTTTGATAACCCTTTTACTGAAAGTGTAACTTGAGTGCCATGTGATTGGTTGCAGTTTACTTTTGCTCTCCATACTAAGCTCCTTTACTAATGCACTGTGGTCTGCAATCATTGGTTCAACTAACTGATATTATATTCCCAAGGACTGAGGTTGGTGACAACTGTGTCTAGGCAGGCAACGTCTCTTGTTGGGAGCTGATTTGCTACAAACAACACATAGCTGTTCATTAAATTCATGAAGACCCTCTCTTTAGTACTTCCACTTCCTATGTGTATGTTGAAGTCACCACACAATGTGAGCTTAGACTTACAGTGTGTAAGGTAAGATAAACAGTTATCCATCAGTGCAATAAAGTTTTCAGAGTTACCATCAGGTGAATGATATACAGAGATAACACTATTTGGTAACACTAATGCAGGTAGTTCAAGATCCACATCTGTACAAAAGTTTTTTAAATCTGTTTCTGTAACACTAAGATTTTTGTTTGCATTATCGGACATACCACCATGAGCTGCAGTAGTTCTATACCAAGCATTTACCATATCCAATTACTCAACAGATCTGTAATAGTCACCCACTGCTTCAGTCAACCAGTGCTCACAGATACATAAAACATCTAGTTTCACTTCTTCTACAAAGAATGATGAAAGGTCCACCTTAGTTCTTAAGCACTGTAGATTTACACTCACTATAACTAATGGCATATTACTGTTATCACTAATGTTCTTTTTATCTGATAGTCCATGGTCCTGATTTTTGATTTCAGAGTCTATTTTACTGAGCCATTGGTTGATCTCCGGAATAAAAAATGCCTTATTACAACATTCTTGGGCCATATGGCAGTGTCCATTAGCTTATCTTTTAGATGCAAGTCAACACCAATTTTGAAGCTGTTGTTCACATCCTTAGTTTCTAGTTTCTCTACTAGAAAGTTATTGTAACCTGAACATATTTTCTTGAGAAATCTGATTATATTTTCAGTTGTTGTGCCATTTTTCACTTTTCCTGAATGAAACCATGCCCTTTTCTCTCCAAATAGCACTCTTTGCTCATCATCTATGCCTATTATCAGATTTTTGCAGTCCCTGACACTGAACCTATGGAAGATGATTTGTGTGTAGCTCTTCCTTTCTCTACATGTTTCTTAAGTGCCATATTATATAGTATTTATGGTATTTAGTATAGTATAGTATTATATAGCATTTTTGGTTTTTCCATTCTGAGTCATTGCGTGCATGCTGACCTCACTAACAGAGTATGAAAAGACAGAGGAAGTATAAGAGGATATTCAATGGGTAATTCAGTATATAAAGGGAGAGGAAAATCTAATAGTCATGGGGGATTGGAATGCGATTGTAGGGAGGGAGAAGAAAGAGTTATGTGGGAATATGGGCTTAATCATAGGAATGAAAGAGGTGAAAGACTAATTGAGTTCTGCATTAAATATCAGTTAGTAATAGTAAACACTCTGTTCAGTAACCACAAAAGAAGGAGGTATACTTGGAAAAGGCTGGGAGTTATGGGAAGATTCCAGTTGGATTACATCATGGTCAGACAGAGATTCCAAAATCAGGTACTGGGTAATGCAGCATATCCAAGAGCAGATATAGACTCAGGTCACAATTCACCTATGTTGAAGAGTAGGCTGAAATTTAAGAGACTAGTCAGGAAGAATCAATGCACAAAAAAATGGGAGATGGACATACTAGGGAATGAGGAGATACACTTGAAGTTCTGACTCAAGCTGCAGAAAAGTCTAAACAACCTTCAGTGAAATTAAAAACAAAGACATTAACATTAAGAACGCAATGGGAACTCCACTGTTAAATGCAGGGGAGAGAGTGGACAGGTTGAAAGACTACACTGAACTTCTCTATGAGGGGGAGGACTTGTCTGATGACATGATAGAAAAAGAAACAGGAGTCAGCAGGGATGAAATAGAGGATCTAGTATTAGAATCAGAATTTAAAAGGACATTGGATGACTTAACTTCAAATAAGGCACAAGGAAACTCTAAAATTATTGGGAGAAGTGGTGATAAAACAACTACTCACATTGCTGTGTAGAATGTGTGAGGATGGCAATATACCATCAGACTTTCAGGAAAACATCATCCAGATAATTCTGTAGATATCAAGAGCTGACACATGCAAGAATTATTGCACAATCTGCTTAACAGCTCATGCATCTGTTGCTGAGAAGAACAACACACAGAAGAATGGAAAAGGAAACTGAGGATCAGTTAGGTAACAATTAGTTTGGCTTTAGGAAAGATAAAGGCACTAGAGAGGCAGTTCTGATGTTGCTATTGATAATGGAAGTGAAATTGAACAGAAATCAAGACATGTTCGTAGGATTTGTCAACTTGGAAAAAGTAGTTTACAGTGTAAAATGGTGCAAAATATTCAAAATGCTGCTAAAAATAAGGTTAAGGTATAGGGAAAGACAGGTAATATACAATATGTACAAGAAGATATGGTGCCACAGAAGAATGATGAAAATTAGGTGGACTGATAAGGTAAGCAATGAGGTTCTCCACTGTAGATAGCAAGAGCTGTCAAGTGCAAGAATTATTGCACTATCAGCTTAACAGCTCATGCATCTGTTAAGACATCATGGAATAACTTCCATGGGACTAGAGGGAGCTGTAGAGGATAAAAACTGTAGAGGAAGACAGAGACTGGAACACATCCAGCAAATAATTGAGGATGTAGGTTGCAATTACTGCTCTGAGATGAAAAGATTCACTATGGGGAGGAATTTGTGGCGGACCTCATCAAATCAGTTTGAAGGCTACACTGATTTTTGGATGGAGGGGGGGGGGGGGATATCTAATTTTGAAAAGATGTAAGAAAATTCTCATGGTACATACTTACTGTGTTATTGATGTTGTGGTCAGATTGATGTTCCTGGTCAAGCGGTTCATTTTATAAATGTTATGTAACAATAATTTATCAAAATGCTGGCATTAATGTAGCCAGTCCCATGAATTCTCTTGTCTACCCTTACACTTCATTGAATTAACAATGGAAATTCTGGGCTGGAATAACAATGATATGAAGCAACATAGATTGCTTCTCCCCATAAAGGGAAGGTTTGAGTGGTAGATAGGTATACTGAAAGAATTAGCATATTATATTTACAGGGTAGTACATTGATTGTGACCGGGCCAAATATCTCACAAAATAAGCATCAAATGAAAAAACTACAAAGAACGAAACTTGGCTAGCTTGAAGGGGGAAACCAGATGGCACTATGGTTGGCTCGCTAGATGACACTGCCATAGGTCAAAGGGATATCAACTGCGTTTTTTAAAATAGGAACCCCCATTTTTTATTTCATATTCGTGTAGTACGTATAGAAATATGAATGTTTTAGTTGGACCACTTTTTTCGCTTTGTGATAGATGGAGCTGTAATAGTCACAAACATATGGCTCACAATTTTAGACGAACAGTTGGTAACAGGTAGGTTTTTTAAAATTAAAATACAGAACATAGGTACGTTTGAACATTTTATTTTGGTTGTTCCAATGTGATACTTGTACCTTTGTGAACTTATCATTTCTGAGAATGCATGTTGTTACAGAGTGATTGCCTGTAAATACCACATTAATGCAATAAATGCTCAAAATGATGTCCGTCAACCTCAATGCATTTGGCAAAACATGTAACGACATTCCTCTCAACACCGAGTTGTTCACCTTCCATAATGTTCGCACATGCATCGACAATGCGCTGACACATGTTGTCAGGAGTTTTTGGTGGGGGCCATGGTATGGTGCTTTGACGACCAATCCACCTGTCATGAAATATGCTATTCAATACCGCTTCAACCACATGTGAGCTATGTGCCAGACATCCATCATGTTGGAAGTACATCACCATTCTGTCATGCAGTGAAACATCTTGTAGTAACACCAGGAGTACATTACATAGGAAATCAGCATACATTGCACCATTTAGATTGCCATTGATAAAATGGGGGCCAATTATCCTTCCTCCCATAATGCCGCACCATACATTAACCCGCCAAGGTCGCTGATGCTCCACTTTTCGCAGCCATCGTGGATTTTCCGTTGCCCAATAGTGCATATTATGCCAGTTTACGTTACCGCTGTTGGTGAATGACGCTTCGCCGCTAAATAGAAGGCATGCGAAAAATCTATCATCATCCCATAATTTCTCTTGTGCCCAGTGGCAGAACTGTACACAATGTTCAAAGTCGTCGCCATGCCATTCCTGGTGCATAGAAATATGGTACGGGTGCAATCGATGTTGATGTAGCATTCTCAACACCGACGTTTTTGAGGGTCCCGATTCTCGGGCAATTTGTCTGCTACTGATTTGTGGATTAGCCGCGACAGCAGCTACAACACCTACTTGGGCATCACCATTTGTTGCAGGTCATGGTTGACATTTCACATGTGGCTGAACACTTCCTATTTCCTTAAATAACATAACTATCCAGCAAACGGTCCGGACACTTGGATGATGTCATCCAGGATACCAAGCAGCATACATATCACATGCCCGTTGGGCATTTTGATCACAATAGCCATACATCAACACGATATCGACATTTTCCGCAGTTGGTAAACGGTCCATTTTAACACAGGTATTGTATCACGAAGCAAATACCGTCTGCACTGGTGGAATGTTACATGATATCACGTACTTAAACGTTTGTGATTATTACAGCGCCATCTATCACAAAGCGAAAAAAGTGGTCCAACTAAAACATTAATATTTCTTTACTTACGACATGAATATGTAATAAAAATGGGGGTTCCTATTTTAAAAAAACGCAGTTGCCATCCATTTGACCTATGGCAGTGCCCTCTACCAGGCCAAACATAGAGCCATCTGGTTTCCCCCTTCAAGCTAAACGAGTTTCATTCTTTGTAGTGTTTTCATTTGATGCTTATATCACGAGATATTTGGCCCGGTCACTATCAATGGACCACCCTGTATAGTCACTTAGTAGCTGGTGGTAAAAAGTGATCTATTTTGCTTTATATTGTTATTATTCTTCAATTTGCACTGCATATTTGATGCCTAAGCCCACTTGCTTTGAAGTATAGGGCCTTATGTGTTGATAAATGACTGATAGTGGAACCACCAATGTTCCACTCACATCTCACCCACTGAGCCAAGTAAAGAACCCATTTCACTGCCCATAAGTGTCATTTTCTCTCCAGCCATCCTTGACAAAATAATGACCTTTGCTCCCCTCTGCCACTGACGCTCAACGTCTGTTGTCACAAAACCCCAACCCGCTCATTGTGTTATTAACAAGTGGCTATGGCATGGTGCGGAGTGCTCAGTCCCAGAATAGAACCAGTGACCCACAGGTTTCGCATCTTCTGGTGGAACTCATCAACCTATAGGTTTCCAGGTGACCCATTTGGTGAGGGCGCAGTTCCTTCTTCCTCATCAGCCACCTGAGTAAGTACCACACAAACCTCTTTCTGGTAACATCTGGGATGGCATTCTCTGTGTTGACCTATTGGCGTGATACCGACATCTTCTTCTGTCGAGCAGCGTAGCAGCTAAGTCATTGCAGCAAAGTATGACATCCACTGACTAACCATCAGTTAGTCCATCCAGGTGTATTTGGTGTCAGATAACCTTGGCTGTATTTGAGGTGTACTTGGTAGGGAAATTGTGGTACAAGGAATTCATGATGCTATCACCAGTAACGGGCTGCAAACAACCTACAGACAGCAGATGACAACTGCAACCAAAGGACAGTGTTTCAATACATTGGTGAGAGCAAATTGGTCCCAGATGTTTTTCCTTTTCAAGTAACACTTTTGCAGAGTAAAAAACAGATGTTGTAAAGGTCTCATTCTTTCAAAGAAATTTGACAATGGAAAATTTCTTTTTGGATGGTGTTAGATGTTCTTGTTATTTTGATTAGAACTGTAATCAAATTTCCAATGTTACTTGCTATATAGCTGAGTCTATATTCGTGGAAATAACCATTCATTAAACAAAAAACATTACAATGACAGACAGTAAGACACAAGGAATTTCCACCCATGAGGCTTTTCAGTGCCTATTTAATCAGGTAGCCCAATTGTGGTCTGACAGTAACGGATTGTTGAGTCGATTATCCGAGTATAGGGTGACATCAAGCACAACGCCTTCCATATTAGATTCATCAGCAGCCACTCTTATGACTCCCTTCTCTGGGAATTCAAGCGAGGATATATATGCACTTTTTTTCTGGTTTGTTAGCAGCCGCAAAACTTTGTTCCTGGACAGATGAACAAATGTTTCAAATGACAAAGTTAAGCTTAATCAGGAAAATTTAGGTTCACATATTATGAGGAGTTATAAAATGCATTAGCTTTTGAAGAATTGAAATAAGGTTTGCTCAAAAGGTTTAAAGAGAAGAACAGTTGCCATTTTTATAGGGAGCAGTTGAACAGCATGTCCCAAAGACACAAAGGAACAATAGAAAGTTTTGTGGATAGAACATGAAAATTCAATAGTGACACTTACCAATTGTCAGCCAGTGATGAAGCCAATAAGTGAAGCCAATAAGTATCTTCTACAAGAAGCAGAGAATAATGCCTTAGACACTGTTTTGGGAGGTTTGCCACCCAAAGCATCATGCCGTATTGCGGCAGAATTTCCGAAGAATTTAACTGATGCAGTCAACAATGCTATAGCATTAGAGGAAATAGATGCTGTGATGAGGTACAAGGAAAGAAAAAATGTATTTTCCAAAGGGGTTTGGAAGTGATCGCCAGGGACACATTGCAAAAACCTGTTGCCAACCACAGTGTACAAATTGTCAAAGGGTGGGCCATATATATCATGAGTATAGTGATACAGAGAAATTTGCAAACAGGGGTCTGTTAAACAGAAACAGGAAGCCTGGAGCCACCGCCAGGCATTCCCATTAAAGCTCCATACTACTGCAGCACATGCAAAGGTGGAGTGCTGGTTACCATGTACTATTAATGGGAAAACACGTAGACTATTAGTCAACATCAAGGCTCACATGTTAGTCGTAAGGAGAGACTGGGTTATATGCATCATAAAAACCTTAACATGTGCATGCCAATAAGCATGAAAAATTCTTAAAAATGTTGAAATATGCAAGATAAAATAATAAAAAAACATGGTAATTACTGCGTGCATTATATCTTAAAGTTGAGCCTGTGGTGCATATCAATTAGAAGGAAGAGCGCCAACCACATGAAAAATTGGTACATTTAGAACACTGATATAATTTTCCGAATACTTTCTGGCAGAGGTTAGGAAGGGGGCCTTTCTGGGATTATTTCCTAAAAATTTCTGAAATTGGGACACACTCCATGTTTCAAGAATTGTTCCTTCTTTGCTATTGTTGTCAGTAACAAGCGGATGTGATGCAGTGAGTTGCAGCAAAACAAACGATATGTACAGGACCAACTTCAAGATATATCACAAGCTGAGGGGCATACTCAAAATCTCTGTAATATTTTACTTAAAAAACATACAATCATGAATTTTTTTGAATAGCATTAATTTTTAATTAATACTATTGCACCACAGCAACATTTATAATTTATATTACATTTTTCTACTATTGTAAACAAAAATGATCAAGTACTGTTCCAAATGTTTTGTAGTAAGGTTGTGTCTTTGATCACTCAAAATATTTTTATAAGCATTCTACATCAACTGAGGTAACTGGCCAGAATTTGAATTTGGGTGCTATGTTGGCACTTACTGTTTCTGGTAAAAGTTCACCCACTGCATTAATAAAACTATCAAGGCACAAGGGTTCAAACCTGCGTTTCTTTGTAAAATATTATCAAACTTTTCTTTAAGTTTTCTTGGGAATACCTCTGACAATGAGGAGCTCTCTAGAATAATTTTTTTCATTAACTGAGTAGATTCATTCAATGCCAAACCTTGAGTTTCAGGCTGTTTAATACTTGCAGGTATATGGGAAAAATGAGTGCTAATCACAGCAATGCCTTTTTTAACACTGGAATCATTAAAAGCTTTCTTGCACTGGCAAACTGCCGAAGCCTCTGCACTATCAAAGTTGTTTACTACCCCTCTAATGGCCTTAAAATGTTCATTGTAGAATAGCACAGCTTTGACCCACATACCCCAGTGAGTTACCACTGGTTCAGGAGGTAAAGGCACATTTGGTAGTTTATGTTTTGTAGGTCTTGATGCAAGCAGGAGCCTTTAGAAACACTCTCTTTGCGGATGAAATCAGTTTATTTACATTCACAAATGTGGAACGTACTTGTTCAGCAAGGCGATGTACTCTATGAGCAAACACCCTTTCATCTGCAGAAGATTCTGCAAATTCTGATACCCTCATTCATAAATCTGGTGATATTAGAATGATTTACTTTTTCAAGTTCTGTGCAGGTTGCTAACTAGGAGGAAGAGGGCTCTTCTTTTAAAGCACCAACAATTAAATTTGCAATGTAACAGCCACAAGTGTCTATAGTTTTGTCATCTGAAATCCAGGTAATGCTGTCCTTGAGATCCTTAGTATAGTGTCTTTAGAATGGCTGTGTACTGATAATGATGTGGATAAAATAAGTTACTTTGATAGTTTAATGAGCTTAAGCTAAACATATTATGGTGTGTACATGTGGATTAGTAATTGTTCTCTGTGTGTAACTAAAAATACAGTGATCTGTTGAAAGAACAGTAACATATTGTGTTTTGTAACTAACTAGTGCACAATGGCTGCAACCAGTTCAGAAAATTTGAATACTATTTTTGAAATAAGTGAGGAAGCTTGAAATAAACCATGTTCCTGTAAAAAAAAAGGAAGAAAAGGTGTGAGTTGTGCAAAGTGTAAGAGGAAATTCCGTTACTCATGTGTGAATGTAACAAATAGAGTGAAAAGCTGGAAATGCAGTGACTGTTTTTGTACTGAATGTGACAATATGGACAAAATGGAAAGAGACCCGTTAAAAACGTGTGTGCGAAAAGTTAAAGAATGAACTCAAAATAGTAAGAAAGGAACTTAAGTATTCAAAACAATTATATGTGTACTAACTAACAAACTACAGAAGTGAGAATCAGCCAAGAAAGAAATGTGTAAAAACTACAGATATGAGGCATCCAACAGAAAGCACAATTCACTACACAGCATGCATACCCCAACACAGAACACATGTCAAAAAGGAAAGCAAACTAAGGGTGCAGCAATGAAAATGCAAACCTTTGCTCCTGAAAGTCAGTTAGTGAGTAGGAGACCCAAAATAATCATTGGCTCTGATAGCCATGGCAGAGACTGTGCAAGAAACATTTTAAACTTACCTTCAAATAAATATGATATCGAAGGGAAGGTGATACCAGGTGCCCCCACTAGTGTAATATTTTTTAAAAAAATGCAATGATCTGCAAAAGCTGACAAATGAAGATTTTGCAATTGTTTGGTCAGGGGTTAATGACGTAGCAACTTGGCAATTCGTTCGCTACATAAAGCCTTGTCAGCATTAGAAAATACAAATGTGACTGTAACTGGTGTACCACACAGGCATAACCTGCCTGAATGGTCTTGTGTGAACCAAGAAATTCAATCCACAAACACAAAACTAAAAAAAAAAAAAAAAAAAAAACTAGTGAAAAGCTTCCATAACACTTGTTTTATTAATACTCCTAGTAACAAGGAGCTACATACAGCACGTGGACAACGCCTAAACGCAACTGGTAAAGAACTAATTGCCACAAGGATTTATGAATCAGTGGAAACAAACAGGGAAGTGTACAAAACAGCAATAGAACTTAAATGGAACGATACTGCAGTCTCACATAAAGAATCAGTGAGAATTGTTACTGACACAACTCCACCACAAATAACAACAGAATCCTTAAAAGTGAATTCTGTATGTCTGGAGAGTACAATTACTGAAGAAATAAACAGACCCAAGAGATCAGGGCAAAAGTTAGAAGAAGCAGCAAATGATGTGGTAGGAAAGAAGATACCATATAAGAAGACAGACCTACGTGCAAACAGAAGAATAGCAACTCAAGCTCAAGGAGTGAGAATACCAACAAGTTAAATACGGCAGTCAACCCAAAAAAGAAACCCCAACCATGGGAACAGGATTTTTGGTGGGATCAGCAGTGGTTTCACAGAAGAAAGCAGTTAACAAAGTGAGTTGTCAAGTGGATGAACAGGTATGTGACTATCATAACACAGATGATCACAGTGCATCAAGATTAAAGACATTAACAGAACCTACAACTTCAAATATAGAGTCAAATTGCTCTCAGAGAAATACAGACAGAGACAAACTACCTACTTTTCTACAAGTTAACGTATGTTGTATCAGAAATAAGATTTTAGAATTAGAACGTATATGAAACACCAAGCTGGCTGGTGTGGCCAAGCAGTTCTAGGCGCTTCATCTGGTACTGCGGGACAGCTACGGTCGCAGGTTCGAATCCTGCCTCAGGCATGGATGTGTGTGATGTCCTTAGGTTAGTTAGGTTTAAGTAGTTCTAAGTTCTAGAGGACTGATGACCTCAGATGTTAAGTCCCATAGTGCTCAGAGCCATTTGAACCATTTTTGTAACACCAAGCATGTTTATGTTATATGTGTATCTGAGCACTGATTAACCCAAGAACAAGTAAATATATTTGTTCCCCAAGGGTATATTGTGGGAGACATGATCTGTAGAAAACAGAGAAAGAATGGTGGGGCTGGAATTTTTGTCAAAGAAGGAATAAAGTTTTCCTAACCCAAGAACAAGTAAATATATTTGTTCCCCAAGGGTATGTTGTGGGAGACATGATCTGTAGAAAACAGAGAAAGAATGGTGGGGCTGGAATTTTTGTCAAAGAAGGAATAAAGTTTTCCTAACCCAAGAACAAGTAAATATATTTGTTCCCCAAGGGTATGTTGTGGGAGACATGATATGTAGAAAACAGAGAAAGAACGGTGGGGCTGGAATTTTTGTCAAAGAAGGAATAAAGTTTTCCATAATTGATGTATCTATTTACTCCTCAGAACTAGATGGGGAGTTTAGTTGTGTAAAACTAATGAATGAAAATATAGTGGTAGTTGGTCTATATAGGTGACCAGATGGTGATGTAAATTTGTTTACTGAAAAATGTGAATTAATAGTTAAAAAGATATGGAAGAGTAAGACAAGAATTGCTATCTGTGGTGATTTCAACATAGAAATGGCAAACACACACAAGCCAGTTGCTAGGACATTTTTGAATATGCTAAGGTCCATTAGACCTGTATTGTACAAATCACCATGCCACACATAAGAATGCCTGCATAGACAATATTGTTGTGAATTTCCATAGGGAAGATTTTACAGTCAGACTTGTAGGAAGTGGATTTACAGATCATGAGCCACTACTCCTTACACTCAATAAGAGGCAGCCAGTTAAAATTGAAGAACCTATAGTAGCAATGGTATGTGGACAAAAGGAAGAGTACATAAATATGCTTGTTGATAGATTAGGAAGTGCAAATTGGGACTTGAAAAAGGGAAGCTGAAATTACCTTTGATAACTTCTTTAAAAAGTACACAGATTTATGGTATTCTTGCACAGCAGTAAAAACAAATAGATATCTAAATGAAATGAAAAAGAAAAGTCTGAACTGGTTTACAGAAGAGCTAGCAGAAATTAGAGGAATCATGTGTATGCTGTACCAGATGCATAAGCAAGCTGCTAACCAAGGGGCAGAACAGAGTGTGAACATTCATAGGTCATATCTGAAATGCAAAAAATTATACAAAGCTAAACTTCTTCCGGCAAAAAAAAAGCAAGCAGTAGAAAAGTATATAGAAAGGGCTCCCAATAAATGCAAGGCAGCATGGCAAATAATAAAACACCAAATTGCACAGAAACAGCTCTGCTTGAATGTGAGGAATTAAATCAGTGCATTTTTAAACTCAGTTAAAGAAATAAGAAACAGTATTAAAGCAACAAATTCATCTGCCGTGGACCTTGTTTGAACACCACTGCCTGTTAACCTGGTATTTCAGTGGAGGACTGTCACACCTGCTGATGTTATAAAAGCTGTATCCAAATTTTCAGGTTCTAAAAGTATGGATTGTTATTGTTTATCAAATGACATAATTAAAGAGACAATACACTCAGTCACCAAACCATTAGCTTTTATCTTTAATAAATGTGTAGAATTTGGAGGTTTTCTGGATGCACTTAAGGTATCAAAAGTTGTTCCAGTTTTTTAAAAAAGGGACAAACATCTTCCTCAAAGCTACAGACCAGTCTCCATTGTTCCAATATTCTCAAAAATATTTGAGGCACTGATACACACACAAATAAGCAGCTTCTTTGAAAAACACAATATCCTATGTAGCACTCAGTTTGGTTTTCGCAAGAGAAAAACATAACAGGGGCCATCTTGGAAATCATTGACCAAACCTTAACAGCTTTTGGAAACAATAACATGGTATCGCTGGTATTATGTTACCTAAACAAAGCTTTCAGTTGCATTCCTGTTGATGTTCTATGGGGCAAACTAGAGTCTTCTGGGGTAGGAGGGAGCACTTAAGCTGTGATAAATTCTTATTTAAGTAACCGAAAACAATTCGTTTCAGTCAGAAATGTAAATTCTTCTGTAATGGAAATCAGCACAGGTGTACCACAAGGGTCTATCCTTGTCCCTTCTTCGTTGTAGCTATTAATGATTTACCTATAAACATAGCCCACCCTGTCGTGTGTTATACTGATGATACAACACTACTTACCACACATCAGAACATTTCAGATCTGAATAGCCTATCAAAAGAAACACATGATAAGGCCCTGGACTGGTTTTCAGCCAATAAGCTCCTGTGCAATCCTGATAAAACCCAACAACTTTTAATGGGAATATCAAATGAAGTAAGCAATAAGTTGGTAAAACTCTTAGGTATTCACATTGACTCAAAACTCTATTGGGAGGAACATGTCAATCACGTATGTGAAAAAATATCTCGGGTGGCATACCCTATCTTGAAACTAAGGGAGGTGGTGAGCTTGGAGTACCTTAGGGTGACATACTTTGGGCTATTCCAGTCACATATTTCATATGGTTTGATAATATGGGGGCACTCCCCTCACATCAAGAACATCTTAAAAAACAAAAAATCTTACACATAATATGTAAAAGAGGTCATAGGGAGCACTGTCACCCTCTTTTCTCCAGACTCAGACTACTCATAATTATAAATTTGTATATCTATGTGTCTGTACTCTATATTAAAAATAATATTTCAGAATTTATTTTAAAAAATTGTGGTAAGGTCTTATGGGACCAAACTACTGAGGTCATCAGTCCCTAAGCTTACGCACTACTTAAGCTAACTTAAACTCACTTACGCTAAGGACAACACACACACCCATGCCCAAGGGCAAAGGGAGGACTTGAACCTCCGACAGAGGGAGCCACCCGGACCGTGACAAAGAGCCTTAGACCACACAGCTACCCCGTGCAGCTCAGAATTTATTGCCAGAGGAGAAATACATGAACACAACACCATGGCTAAGGGTAATTTAGACATACCGTGCCACAGATTAGCAAGAACAGGAAATTCCCACAAAGTAAACCCACTCAAAATGTTCAATAAACTGTCAGTTCATGTTCAGTCTATGGATATATATTTTTTTTATTAGGTGGTACATCTGGCTGTCAGATTATCCATTCTATGAAATTAAAGAATTCTTTGAGATGCCTGAGGAGGATATTAGCATTTAAAATTTGTCTGTAGTTAAACATATTATTGTGTTCTGTGGTTAATCGTGTGTAATTACATAGTGTGTACAATAAACAATACAATACTATATTATATTAGATTACAGTTTAGCGTAGTGCATTAACTTTTAGAAGCTATCCTGGTGTAATTTGGTAAACTGCCATTCTTAAAATCTATTCTATAATTTACTGACAATAGTTTAGTTTATTATTCTGTATGTACTAGTAAATCCTGTATGACAAAGCCAATATCATTGTAAAATGATCTGTGGTGAATAAAATTCTTGATCCTTGATTGCATATTTCTTCCAGAACATTTACGTAAATTGTTGGTATGTAATTTTTACGCATTGTTGATTCATCTGGGATATTTTGATTCAAGCAATATTTGAGCAGGAAGACTTTGAGGATAGTATTTTTAAGTTTGTGAAGAGGAATATTGCTTGCAATGAATGCTTCACATAGATCCATGTTAAATCGACTTTTTTGGTTGCCCTTGGACAAATCCCTGCTACTGCAACTTGCTGTTGTCAGAAGTTGTTGTCATGATCCTTTCTTCTGCATTCCTGCGATATAAAGACTTGTCCTGACATGCTGGTTTATTTGAAACTTTTTGTTTTCACGAAACGTTTTTCCCGCAAACTTGACAGTATAAAACAATTCCATCATATTTAATTGTTCCAGGATGGTCAGCTATCCATGAAAAGACATTTCTTTTTTCTGGCGCCATGGTGCACAACATGTTACATACTACACGTTGTAAACATGTTCAACTGTGTACAAGTAAATAGAAAGCTAATCTGAAACAATGGATGTGTGACTAAAGGCTTGCGTAGTTTAATTTAATTGTTGCGAATGTGTATAGTATGACAGTGGAGGGGATTAACTGGGGATACAGGCACAGGAGCACTGACTGTGTCTGCCTGTTCGTGTTCCTCTTCTGTAATGAATTCGCTAGAAAGTGGCCTCTCAGTTAGCAATTGCATGCAGTTCTGGATCTCGGCCAATCTGTGAGACATCAAAACTAGATCAAGCTAGAGATCACCCCTCAGAATTTTTAAAATATTGTAAACATAGAGCGAAAATATACATTGTCACTAGTTTTTACTTAAAATATGCAATAACTGGGGAAAAGGAGCCAACTATGCAACATGCAAATGCATATAATCCAGTCTCTAGTCATAAGTAAACAGTGCACTGAGGTCAGGAGATATGACCCACCAAGATATAAGTTAATTGGTACATGTGGGGGGTGACAGACATTCCATAGGCTGTATGTCACTGACCTTTCACTGAAAGATTCCAGGAGATTGTGGAAGTCGTATCAAGGGTAAGCAACAAATATGATGTTATCCCAGGGTTAGATTTTCTGAATAAACGTCACGCCATAATCAACTTCATGCAGCAAACAGTGGAGCTTAGCAGGTCATTGTTTCAATTAGCTGACACAGCTGCTAAGGATGCTCTGCCACAAGACCCCTCTCTCCTGAAAGAGGCATCAACTGAACTGCAAGAAATGTCCTTGAAGGTAGATTTGCAGGATAAAATACCATTTGGTACAGTAAAGCTGCTATGGATGGACATTAATGCAAACACATTATGCATAGTGGAACCATTAGAGGAAAATGATGAATTAGACACAGTACATTGTTTTGTGCAGAGGAGTATAGTTAATGCCACAACAATTGATGGAGTATAGAAGGTACCAGTACATATAAATAATTTTGGGACAGAAGACAAGGAGTTACAAAAGGGAATGTTAGTAGCTAATATAAGCACCTTAGAGGGAGATGATTTTGATTGGCCAGACATAGACAACAGCGACAAACCAGCTGCCTGCAAAACTGCATTGTGCAAGAAAATATTACTCTTAAAAGGAAATGAATGAGATAGAAGCAGTGTTAGACCAGTTTCAGGATCTGTTTAATTCACAGGGATCGCTACCAGCAACAAACATCACACAACACACGATTCCAACAAGAGAAAAAACACCAATTTATAGGAGACCATACAGAGTTCCTCACCAATTACAACGGTTACTTGATGAACTCATAGATCAACAATTAAAGGACGGTACAATAGAATATACTGATTCATCATACAGAGCACATGTAATGGTGCCAAAGAAATCAGCTGATGGTGCAAAACGTTATAGATTCTGTTGTGATTACAGGCATTTAAATATCAAAACAATTTTGGATGTGTATCCATTACCAAATATCATACATACCATTGACCATCTCAGCAACAGTAAATATTTCTCCACAATTGACTTGAGGAGTGGGTACCAAATGGAAGTTGCACCAGAGGACAGACAGAAAACTGCTTTCTACACCATTTCAGGTTATTGGCAGATTGAAAGGTGCCCCCGCAACATTCCAAAGATTGCTAGATTGTGTGCTACATGACTTAAAACCTCGACAATATATGATATACCTCAATGTCATAATCATATTTTGAAAAGACATCAAGGAGCATGCAATTCATTATGGGAAGTTTCCCAGCATCTCAGGGATGCTAAATTAACATTAAATTTGGAAAAGTGTCACTTTGCATTAAATGAAGTAACAATTTAGGCCATGTTATCATTGAACACAGAATCAAAACTGATTCATAGCTAATGACAACAGTTACAGATTTTCCACCACCATAATCTGTCAAGGAAGTACAGCAATATCTGTTGATGTGTGGTCTTCAGTCCAGAGACTGGTTTGATGCAGCTCTCCATGCTACTCTATCCTGTGCAAGCTTCTTCATCTCCCAGTACTTACTGCAACCTACATCCTTCTGAATCTGTTTAGTGTATTCACCTCTTGGTCTCCCTCTACAATTTTTACCCTACACGCTGCCCTCCAATACTAAATTGGTGATCCCTTGATGCCTCAGAATATGCCCTACCAACCAATCCCTTATTCTAGTCAAGATGCGGCACAAATTTCTCTTCTCTCCAATTCTATTCAATACCTCCTCATTAGTTATGTGATCTACCCATCTGATCTTCAGCATTCTTCTGTAGCAGCAGATTTCGAAAGCTTCTATTCTCTTCTTGTCTAAACTATTGATCCTCCACATTTCATTTCCATACGTGGCTACACTCCATACAAATACTTTCAGAAACGACTTCCTGACACTTAAATCTATACTCGATGTTAACAAATTTCTCTTCTTCAGAAACGCTCTCCTTGCCATTGCCAGTCTACATTTTATATCCTCTCTACTTGGACCATCATCACTTATTTTACTCCCCAAATAGCAAAACTCCTTTACTACTTAAAGTGTCTCATTTCCTAATCTAATTCCCACAGCATCACCCAATTTAATTCACTTTGCTTTTGTTGATGTTCATCTTATATCCTCCTTTTAAGACACTGTCCATTCCTTTCAGCTGCTCTTCCAGGTGTTTTGCTGTCTCTGACAGAATTACAATGTCATTGGCGAACCTCAAAGTTTTTATTTCTTCTCCATGGATTTTAATTCCTACTCCGAATTTTTCTTTTGTTTCCTTTACTGCTTTCTCAATATACAGATTGAATACCATCGGCAATAGGCTACAACCCTGTCTCACTACCTTGCTAACCACTACTCCCTTGCATGCCCCTCAACTCTTATAACTGCCATCTGGTTTCTGTACAAATTGTAGATAGCCTTTCACTCCCTAATTTTACCCCTGCCACCTTCAGAATTTGAAAGAGAGTATTCCAGTCAACATTGTCAAAAGCTTTCTCTAAGTCTACAAATGTGAGAAATGTAGTTTTGCCTTTCCTTGATCTATTTTGTAAGCTAAGTCGTATGGTCAGTATTGCCTCACATGTTCCAACATTTCTGCAGAATCCAAATGGATCTTCCATGAGGTTGGCTTCTACCAGTTTTTCCATTCGTCTGTAAAGAATTCGTGTTAGTATTTTGCAGCCGTGGCTTATTAAACTGATAGTTCAGTAATTTTCACATCTGTCAACACCTGCTTTCTTTGGGACTGGAATTATTATATTCTTCTTGAAGTCTGAGGGTATTTTGCCTGTTTCATACATCTTGCTCACCAGATGGTAGAGTTTTGTTAGGCCTGGCTCTCTGTAGGCTGTCAGTAGTTCTAATGGAATGTTGTCTACTCCTGGGGCCTTGTTTCAACTTAGGTCTTTCAGTGCTCTGTCAAACTCTTCACGCATTATCATATCTCCTATTTCATCTTCATCTGCATTCTCTTCCATTTCTATAATATTGTCCTAAAGAACATTGCCTTTGTATAGACCCTCTATATACTCCTTCCACCTTTCTGCTTTCCCTTCTTTGCTTAGAACTGGGTTTCCATTTGAGCTCTTGATATTCATGCAAGTGGTTCTCTTTTCTCCAAAGGTCTCTTTAATTTTCCTGTAGGCAGTATCTATCTTACCCCTAGTGAGACAAGCCTCTACATCCTTACATTTGTCCTCTAGCCATCCCTGCTTAGCCATTTTGCACTTCCTGTCGATCCCACTTTTGAGACGTTTGTATTCCTTTTTGCCTGCTTCATTTACTGCATTTTTATATTTTATCCTTTCATCAATTAAGTTCAATATTTCTTCTGTAACCCAAGGATTTCTGGCAGTCCTTGTCTTTTTACCTACTTTATTCTCTGCTGCATTCACTACTTCATCCCTCAAAGCTACCCATTCTTCTTCTACTGTATTTATTTCCCCCATTCCTGTCAATCATTCCCTTATGCTCTCCCTGAATCTCTCTACAACCTCTGGTTCTTTCAGTTTATCCAGGTCCCATCTCCTTAAATTCCTACCTTTTTGCAGTTTATTCAGTTTTAATCTACAGTTCATAACCAATAGATTGTGGTCAAGCGTCCACATCTGCTCCTGGAAATGTCTTACAATTTAAAACCTGGTTCCTGAATCTCTGTCTTACCATTATATGATCTATCTGAGACCTTCCAGTATCGCCAGGCTTCTTCCATGTATACAACCTCCTTTTATGATTCTTGCACCAAGTGTTAACTATGATTAAGTTATGCTCTGTGCAAAATTCTACCAGGTGGCTTTCTCTTTCATTCCTTCCTCCCATTCCATATTCACCTACTACGTTTCCTTCTCCTCCTTTTCCTACTATTGAGTTCCAGTCACCCATGACTATTAAAGTTTCGTCTCCCTTCACTATCTGAATAATTTCTTTTATCTCATGATACATTTCATCAATCTCTTTGTCGTCTGCTGAGCTAGTTGGCATATAAACTTGTACTACTGTAGTAGGCGTGGGCTTCGTATCTATCTTGGCCACAATAATGCGTTCACTATGCTGTTTGTAGCAGCTTACCCGCATTCCTATTTTCCTGTTCATTATTAAACCTACTCTTGCATTACCCCTATTTGATTTTGTGTTTACAACCCTGTAGTCACCAGAAGTCTTGTTCCTCCTGCCGCCGACTTTCACTAATTCCCACTATATCTAACTATAACCTATCCATTTTCCCTTTTTAAATTTTCTAACCTACCTGCCCGATTAAGGGATCTGACATTCCAGGCTCCAATTTATAGAATTCCAGTTTTCTTTCTCCTGATAACAACGTCCTCCTGAGGAGACCCCGCCCAGAGATCCGAATGGGGGACTATTTTACCTCCAGAATATTTTACCCAAGAGGATGACATTATCATTTAACCATACAGTAAAGCTGCATGCCCTCGAGAAAAATTACGGCTCTAGTTTCCCCTTGCTTTCAGCCGTTCTCAGTACCAGCACAGCAAGGCCATTTTGGTTGGTGTTACAAGGCCAGATCAGTCAATCATACAGACTGTTGCCCCTGCAGCTACTGAAAGGGCTGCTGCCCCTCTTCAGGAAACTCACGTTTGTCTGGCCTCTCAACAGATACCCATCCATTGTGGTTGCACCTATGGTACAGCTATCTGTATCACTGAGGCACGCAGACCTCTCCACCAATGGCAAGGTCCATGGTTCATGGAGGGGGGGGGGGGGGGGGGGGGAGTACAATATCTAGGCCTCTCAAATTATTATCAAAAATTTATGAAAGACCATGCAGAAATAGTATGACCTCTCATGCAGTTATTGAAAAAAGGTACTAAATTTTTCATTGCACAACAGTTGGGACACAACATTTGAAACATTGAAATACAAATTAACACAAACTCCTGTATTAATCTATCCAGAATTCATCCTGTCCTGGAGTATATCTGTACATGATATCGGAGCAGTTTTGGGTCAAAACATTAACAGTGTAGAACATCCAGCAGCTTACACATCCAGACAATTAAATATGGCAGAAAAAAATTACTCCACAATAGAAAAGGAGTTACTGAGCATCATCTATGGTACAAAATATTTCACATGCTAGCTGTATGGGAATAAATTCAAGATAATCATGGATCATGGTGCTCTCAAGTGGTTACTTGGACTAATGGACCCATCAAGTCGTTTGACGTGTTGGTCCCTATGCCTCTCCAAAGTGGACTTTGAAGTCATTCATATACCACGGAGAAACATTCCAATGCAGATTGTCTTAGTAGAAAGATAGCAGTATTAGAAGCAGTAGGTTGTGATGCAGAAGAATGGCAAAAAACACAGGCTTCAGATGCTAATTGAAAAAGATGTATGACACAACAGCAGTTTTGCCTACAGGATACGGTCCTGTGTCAAACAACTAGATTTGGACCAAGAATCATGGTTCCCAAACACCTCTGACAGAAAGTCATACAAGATGCCCATGATCACATTCTTTCAGATCAAGGTGGTCATAGAACTACTTAAAGATGTGTTGCTGAACCTTTCTGGTGGGAGACAAGAAAGCATAATGTAGCACAGTACATGTGCAATTGCATAACATGTGCAATTGCATAACATGCGCTCAGCGAACAGACTATTGCTGTCAATGTATACCATTAGAAAGATAATAGGATTGGACATTTATGGCCCTTTTAGGAAAACACAGACTGGGGATAGGTACATACTAATGATTATAGATGACTTCTATGGTAAGTCTCCCTGATCACCAGGTAAACATCATTGTGCAGGCTGTGGTCAATAGTTGGATTTTAAAATTTGGTGTACCAGAAGCACTTACAACCATTTAAGGTAGTAACTTCATGTCCAACCTCATGAAACAACTTTGCTGCTTGCTGAAAGTACATAAATTAGGCACCGCTCTGTTACACCCATTGGCAAATGAACTGACAGAAAGGGTCCACCACACTATAGGAAAGATGCTTAATTATTTTATCAAAAACCAACACGACAACTGGGATATCATTATTCAATACTGTGTAAGCACTTTGATGGGGATAATAGAAGATCCCAAATGCAGGATGTGTGGTGTGGGCGAGGAAACTGAATCACATTTGATCATCAAATGCAAGTCATTGGAGATTGAAAGACACAGAATATTCAGATCAACCAGACCTGAAGAAACTGTGTCTAGCAAAGCATTGGTTGGCTTTACTAGAGACACAGGGAATGATACCACACAATAAACTCTGTTTTGGTGTGGGCAGCAGTGGAATTGACCAATACTGTTTTTGCTTCCTGATAAAATGAAATCAAATCAAATCAGTCAAGTGCTTAGAACACTATAGCACTTTTCTGGAGACTAGAAATCTATTCTGTAGGAATCAGCATGGGTTTTGAAAAAGACGATCGTGTGAAACCCAGCTCGCACTATTCGTCCACGAGACTCAGAGGGCCATAGACACGGGTTCCCAGGTAGATGCCGTGTTTCTTGACTTTTGCAAGGTGTTCAATACAGTTCCCCACAGTCGTTTAATGAACAAAATAAGAGCATATGGACTATCAGACCAATTGTGTGATTGGATTGAAGAGTTCCTAGATAACAGAACGCAGCATGTCATTCTCAATGGAGAGAAGTGTTCCGAAGTAAGAGTGATTTCAGGTGTGCCGCAGGGGAGTGTCGTAGGACCATTGCTATTCACAATATACATAAATGGCCTTGTGGATAACATCGGAAGTTCACTGAGGCTTTTTGCGGATGATGCTGTGGTATATCGAGAGGGTGTAACAATGGTAAATTGTACTGAAATGCAGGAGGATCTGCAGCGAATTGACGCATGGTGCAGGGAATGGCAATTGAATTTCAATGGAGACAAGTGTAATGTGATGCAGATACATAGAAAGAAAGATCCCTTATCATTTAGCTACAATATAGCAGGTCAGCAACTGGAAGCAGTTAATTCCATAAATTATCTGGGAGTAAGCATCAGGAGTGATTTAAAATGGAATGATCATATAAAGTTGATCATCGGTAAAGCAGATGCCAGACTGAGATTCATTGGAAGAATCCTAAGGAAATGCAATCCGAAAACAAAGGAAGTAGGTTAAAGTACACTTGTTTGCCCATTGCTTGAATACTGCTCACCAGTGTGGGATCCGTACCAGATAGGATTGATAGAAGAGATAGAGAAGATCCAACAGAGAGCAGTGCGCTTCATTACAGGATCGTTTAGTAATCGCAAAAGCGTTATGGAGACGAGAGATAAACTCCAGTGGAAGACTCTGCAGGAGAGACGCTCAGTAGCTTGGTACGAGCTTTTGTTGAAGTTTCGAGAACACACCTTCACTGACGAGTCAAGCAGTATATTGCTCCCTCCTACGTATATCTCGCGAAGAGACAATGAGGATAAAACCAGAGAGATTAGAGCCCACACAGAGGCATACCGACAATCCTTCTTTCCACGAACAATACGAGACTGGAATAGAAGGGAGAACCGATAGAGGTACTCAAGGCACCCTCCGCCACACGCCGTCAGGTGGCTTGCAGAGTATGGATGTAGATGTAGAAGGAATGGCATGTCGACTTATGAAGTTATTTATGGAAAAAAGATGCCATCATCATTTGATGTTATTAAGCCCAAAGAAAGAAAGAATGGAGAAGCAGTTAGGAAATCGTTAAGGACATGTGGAAAAAGGTACAGAAAGCAAATAACAAGGGCATTAGAATGGCAAGAGAAATTAAGCAATGTACACGCTAAGAATCTGGATTTCAAAATTGGACAATGGGTTTTTCTATCCACTCCCTATGTTGATAAAGGAAGGATGAAAAAATCTGTGACAAATTAACCAGGGTCCTTACCAAGTTGTCGAAATCACATCACCTGTTAACATCAAGTTACAGTTACCCACAAAAATATTTTTTGTTCATGCAAGCTGGTTGAAACCTTTTGAGGGTAACAGATGTAATGCCACCAATGGTAGCAAGTACTGTTCCGAAATGTGCTGGACTGCAGAAACAGAAGATGGGTGATCCACCGAAGGAGAACACACACTCAGCTCCATATAACCTTTGGCAGTGCACAGTCAATTACGTATACACAGTACAAAATCTACCATTCTAATGCAAATGTAAATAAGCTTTGCATACTACAGATTCTAGTGATAATGTACTAACAGGCAAGCAGGTGCAGAAAAGGGAATTAGCAAAGTACATGAAGGGGAATTCTGGATTTTAAATAATAGAAAGTACCAACATATGATTAGACACCATGTGCTTAAAACAGTATAAGTCATTCAGTAGAATGTACTGAAAAGGGTATCTGGGTCATACAAAGTGCAAAATAATTTTTCTTTTGCCGCAAAATTGCAATTGTGTAAGATGCGCATAACAATACTACTTTTCAAATTACAGGTATCGCCTGCTACCACAGTGGTGTCCTACATCGTTGCAGCCCTACTTTTCTTGTTTGTAGCTATGAATAATATGAGCTATGGATTACAGGTACACTCGTTGAGGAGTGATGTCATTTTTGTTAGACAGGACACAGTGGTACTAACTAATCATCAGTGGACAATAGTACTGGAACATAATGTATAGCAGACGTGTAATGAACTTAGGAGGTTAAAGCTAGAATTTTGTACCTTAATCTCAGCAGCAAGAACTAGACCTTATGAATATAAAACTCTGCAGTACTCATATGGCCAGTTACAAGGCCAATTGCATAAAATAGATGGATTAATGCCACATACAGTCGAATGATTTAAACGAGGTTGGATGAACACAGGGGTAAATTATTAAAAACCATTTTCAGCACAGCAGATGACGTCAATATCACACAGTTAAATAGTACATTACAGGACGTTACAGTTACAGCAGGTCTCAACAAGGCCACTATTGCCTGGCACATCTCAAGGTTAAATGCCTTAGAACAAGCAATACTCAATAACACCAAGGCCATTAGGAATGTTATTCAAGAACTAAACAAGTATCTCCAAGCTACCACAGTGGCACTGAATACTGCTTTAAAGATAATGCAAACCAGACTAGATATAGATGATAAGAAGAGCTCAGCAGTGGGGTTACTTTGATTACTCACAGATCAGCTAGTGGATGCACGGCTAACAGCAGAGGATCTCAAGGAAGCCATCCACTATGCAGTACATGGATATTTATCACCAATTTTACTATTGCCAACAAACTTTATACTCATATTGATGCGGATCCATAATCAGTTACTGGAGACACTACAGTTAATCTTCCCTCCAGATAAAGAGCACCTGCTGCAGTACTAGTGCACATAAATGATGTAAAATTATGAATTCATATTTCCTTCCCGGTGACTGGCAAAACAGATGTCTATGACTGTTATACAGTGCACTCCTTCCCAGTGAAATGTGGCCAACTTAACAAATTTGTACAGTTTCGAACAAGTAAAGTATTCCTAATCTCCAAAATAAATGCTTCCAAGGAGAACAACGACCAGCACAGTTCACACAACAGCAGTCAATGCTCCAGGTGCTGTCAGCATACCTAACTCATGTGTGTGACACATCTGGTGATACGGAGGATGACAGGGCAATGTCCTACCTCACCAGCATAGAGATAAAACAATGACAGCTGCGGAATTAAGTCACTGCGTACACGTGCAGTTTACCATACGCCCATCACATGTCACTGATGTGAACACCGATAATTGTGAATGACAGCTATTTTTTGAGCAAAACAAAGCCTCAAATTGCCTGTGTGACACACTATCTGCTACACCATATTTTTTTGAGCAATTAGGAGAACACTGCCTTACGCAACCAACCAATATCATTGCACACTGTTTCAGCCATGGTGCCGCTACTAGCTTGCTACTTCATTGTATAGTTACTGATCATCATTCTAACATTACTTTCAGAAGCTTTTTAATGCTGATGTACTTCAAGCTATTACAGCATGAATGTATTATATAATTTTCCTGACGGAATATGGTTTCCACTTTGTTTTTGTTTCTTGTTTGTTAGTCATTTGTAGGGACATAGGAGAAAATTCTAGGATGAATTTTTCCAGATGGGGCAGGAATGTAGGATGTATGATAAATATGTGTTATTTATGGTTGTGTATAATAATTATATGTTTTTATGGGTGTTCAAAGCAGAGATCTGGCATAAAAATATGTAAAGACTTGTTATAGGTTGAGTGAACATTTTAGAGGCTTTGACATATTAAGCCTCAAAATTTGTAAGTGGCAGCAGTCGAACAAGGGGCGAATGACCAGCAGAGTTTGCGCAGCAGCAATCTTGACAGATAAATGACTGTGCACACAATATTCAGAAATGGCAGCAATTGAACAAGGAGGCCGATGACCAGTGGAGTTTGCGCAGCAGTAGTCAGCAGTTTGAAAGATCAATGACTGAGCAGACAGGAAATGCTTCCAAGGAGAACAACGACCAGCGCAGTTCACACAACAGCAGTCAATGCTCCAGGTGCTGTCAGCGTACTGAACTCATGTGCGTGACATATCTGGTGATATGGAGGATGACAGGGCAATGTCCTACATCACCAGCATAGAGATAAAACAAGGAAAGCTGGCACATGTGTCGACATTGGTTACATTTCAGCCCAGTGTGAGAAGCATAGATCAATGACCAAAGAGTCAGTCACTGCCCTAGAAACTTCGTGACATTGGTGAGAACACCAAATAAATACCTCCAACAAACGGGCATGAGACAGTCCTTTGAGGGAAGAAAGAAGAAGAAAAGAAACATTTCCTGGACAAATGAACTGATGGTTAGTCGGTGGACGTCATACTTTGCTGCAACGCTACTCGACAGAAGATGTTAGTACCGCACCAATAGGTCAATGCAAAAGGTTCCATCCCAGATGTTAGCAGAAAGAAGTTCGTTTGGTACTCACCCAGGTGGCTTGTGAGGTTCACAGGTAACCAAAAGGGTCACCTGTAAACCTAAAGGGTGATGAACTCCACCAGGAGATGCCAAACCTGAGGGTTGCTGGTTCGATTCCAGGATGGGGCACTTCGCACCATGCCGTAGCTGCTTGTTAATAAAGCAACGAGCGAATTCATAAGGAGAAGACTGCACCCCTGCTGCAGAGGGTCACTGGCATGGTACTAAGTGGAAGAAAATGCCGCCTGGTGATCTGCTACAAAACAAGCCGTCACCTTATTAACGATCATTGGTATCCACCACACAACCATAAGGAACTGAGTGAGTTAAAACACACTATATTACTCTGTTTCTTTAAAGGGTCTTACATGTCAATAAATGACTAATAGTAGAACCACCAATGTTTCAGTGACACCTCACCCACTGAGCCAAGTAAAGAACCCAGTCCATCACCCAAACGTGTTGCTTTCCCTCCCGCCGTTCCTTACAAAATAATGGCCTTTGCTCCCCTCTGAACACTGACACTCAATATCTAGTGTCACAAAACCACAACCCACTACAGTACCTTAAATCCCATGTTGTTTTCATTGCAAAACTGAAATAAAATGTTTGATTTTTTTATTTATTTTTTGCCATCTTGAACTTTTAACATGAAATGTTTTTCATCATCTTAACTCAATAACAGCAATCAATGCAAAGTGGAAGGTTGACAACTGTGTATGACACTTTCATGGTAGTGTTGGTGGTACAGAAATTGTTGGTGAAAACCTAGCTTTCAGTTATCCTTCTCTCATCATACGTGAGAAATTCCTGACTTCAGATTTATCTGCTCTGTAATAACTACTGCCAATACTGCTACAGTATGAGATATAATGTTGAAATTTCTTGGAGTTAGAAATATAATATTAATATCATTTGTATATTGTTATTTGGAATGTGTTGGTTCCTGATAACTTCTTTTAATGTTCTGAACACACAAGCAACTGACCTAAGAATCCCACAAGTGTTTTGACTTCAGTATTATGTCAGATGTGTCTACAACTCATGGTCTAGTCATTAGCATTGTTGCCTCTTGATCATGGGGTCCCAGGTTCGATTACCGGTTGGCTTGAGGATTTTCTTGGCCTGAGGGCTGGGAGTTTTTGTAATCCTCATATTTCATCATCATTCAGGAAAATGGCGACACTGGACGGGCACCAATAACTTTGCCACTGAGTGCCCCCAAACCAAACATCGTCATAGCCAATGTTATTTTGTAAACAACATAAACTAGAAGAGGTGGCCCTCAGTACCAAAAATGGTACATGCTCAGATGTGATGCATATACAGAATGATTTCATGAACCATTTAAGATATCATAATTCTGCTTCTGCCCAAACTAATTGTGAAAAAATTCGCATTAGATGATGTATAGTGTCTTTTCATAGTTATATTAATTACAGAGATATTGGTATGAAGTTCACTTTTTCAACTGAAACTGTAGTAATTTCTACTCTAGTATTGATAGTTCTAAAACAGACTATTTCAACAGTGTTTTACTTTTGAAAACCCAATTAGTAGTTTTGTAAAAATGACAATATTTATAAATTGTGCTTTATCTGTTTTGAACACGAAACTGATTTTTGTCTTATTTGGAAGATTGTGTAGCTACACAAAACTGTCACCTCAGGCCCATGGGGCATTGCAGCTTGATGCAGGTAAGAGCGTCTACTTACAAAAGCAGAATAGTGGAGAAAAGTTTGATTTAAAACTGATACTAATCACACTTGGTCACATGTTTGGAATGACACACCTATTGCAACGCAAAGAATGTGGCACCAGTGGTGATTCACAAATTAACAATGGTAACAGTTCTACTCGTGGTTTTGACAGAAGCTTGAAAGAAATATGCAGAAAAAGTTGGATGGATTTGTGAAACAAGACAGCTAGGTACAAAGATTAATAAATAAGTGAATGGATGGTGGATGACTAAAGATCTGTGTCCAGTACCTACCTTTGTTGCCCTGGTTGCAGTTCTTACATCTCATTATGTCCATTTCTTTATTTGCATTGTGTATGAGGTATTTTGTTCACAGGATGTGAAGGTTAGATAAAAGAAACAGCAACATTACTTTCAAACAGTTGAACCTGTTTATTTTTTTAATAAAAAGCTTCATTTCATCTTATTCATTAGTAAGCCCTAAAATTCAGATACAAAATTAACAATCGAAAGACATAACTACACCAATTTGTTTGGCTGAAAATAAAAATCTGAAAACACAACTTTATTGCCAGACTTGTACAGTGATGATGTTATAGTTTTAAATTAGAAATAAAAAATGTTAATTGCATCCACTGCAAATTATGCCCCAGCTAATTACTGCTGTGTTAGATCATATGTCTCATCTACCTGCAAAGGCTGGGTGTAAAATGTAGCACCAAGAAAGTACATTTTAGAAGCACCAAATGCTTAAATATATGTGGAAACATTTTCCCTTGTCTGCTTCTGGTGAAGCTTTTTAGTAGAATATGAAAAAAACAACATAAAATAGTAAATTTTGTAATTATGTGTACTGGCAACTATTAATATCTTTATATAAAATGTATAAAACTGTAAATGAGTTAAGTACAAAAGAACTATGATATTTGGTGATTATACTTAACTTACTGGAGCTCATGGCTAGCGTAAAAAAATCTTAACATCATTATTAATCTCATCCATCATTTGCTTCTATGTTTAACATAGATTTGTACCATTGTTTCTTTTGCAACAAACATGATCTATTATTTTTTTAAATAATCAGAAATATCTTATAAAATATAGAGTTTGTGCAAGTGCAGTGGTACATCATCAAATATTGCTATAACAGAAAGTCAGTCATAACAAAGATAATATCCATTAATTAAACACCTATTTTACAACAATGTACAGACAGAATACTTCTTTTTAATGGAACTTAAAACATTATAACACTCTTAAAACACATTTTAAAATATTAGAAAACAAACAGAGCTTTTGATAGGAACATTGATTCTACTCATAAACTAAGGTTTTCAGTCTTCATCCTTGAAGCGGCGGTAAACAGACTGAACATATGTAAATACACATTTCCAATCAGGCTTACGCATCATTACCATGTCCTCAACATCAAGCAATGGTGCAATGCCTGCTTTTTCACTGAAAAAGAGAAACAGTCTATTGTTAGTTCATCTGTTGAGAACATAAAATTGATGACACAACAGATTTTGAAAAAAGATGTTCAAAATTCAGCGTACTAATACAATATACATGTGTACATAGCTGGTGAAGAACAGTTAAACATGTCAGTTTCCTTTAGAAATTGATTATAATTCAAGTGCAAACATAATATTTTATCACAGTTCCTGAAATGTTACAGTTAACAAAAGATTGACAGGTAGATGCACTAGGATTGTATATTACTTTACATAAATGGTAATGATCAATCAATCATTTCAGAATAATATTTTTCCAGTTATAAAATTAAATGACATACGGCTTCCCGAATAGTTCCATCTTGAAACAATCATTTAAAAAATAAAACTAGAACTTACTCAGCCACTGTGAAAGCAAGTTCGAAGTTTTTTCGCCGCTCTTCAGGACGTAATGAATCGTAGTCAAAGGCATCAGGAAGGAAATGATGGATGAGGGCACAGAATGCTAGCCCATTGCTCCAGCTTGTTGAAAAGTTGTCTATTTGAATGTTCTATAACAAAAAGTAAGAAAAATTTGATAAAGTTTTTAGTTGAGGTAATTATCACATTGAACTATTTTTGCTTTCATATCCTACATTCACTACATTTACCAATGATGCTTCAGCAATAGCAGCTGATTTAACAATGCTTGTAGATGCAATACCAGTAACAAATGCCACACTAAATTATATTATGAACACAAATGTAAAACAATTATTTGTTTCCATTGCAGAAGGGAAAAAATACATAGACTGAAGAACCACTACTTAACTCACATATGTGTGCATGAATTTCATTAAAGACACTCACAAGACCAAACAAACCACAAATGTTATATACATATCACTCACAGGCCATAATATATACGAGTGCTAAAAATGTTCACATTACTACAGGCATAACACAGATAAAATTTGTAACATAAATATCTATCATTATAGTGCAACACACCAAACTGTTTATATCTTGTACAAAATTTGACACACAAGTGTTAATAAAGCACACAAAAGGTAAGACAAATGACCACCACAAATCACCCAGTCAAGTAAGGGGTTCAAGTGCTGTCACTAACAACAAGCGCAATAATTCAGACCATGCAAGTGCATAGTGTTGCTTTTGTACCTTGTACTCCTTGGTCTTGCTCTGACACCAGAACAGAAGTCTGTCCTTGACCGCTGAAGCGCTCCGACACAGCTTAGGATCCGTGAATTTAAAAATGGGGGCTGCAGTGCCCCCAGGGGTCTTAGGGGAGCTGCAGGGGACGCACAGATATAATGTCAAGAACTGCCCTCGGTTAGTTAGAGAGGATGGGTACAAGCAAAAGAAAGCATAAAGAAGCATGATAATTTTTTCACCATAATTAATAAGGCCACCGTTGCTTCTCAACAGAACTGGCACAGAAATTACAACGTTAGTTAAGGATAAGATCTAGGCTTGAAACTTTGAGTACAGTAAAATGTAACTGATGTTATAAACCTACATGCCAGTGCTTTACAAGCACCATTGACTACAGTGATTTGATACATACATTTTAAGCATTTACAGTTTGTCATTGTATAAAAGCTGAATCATATAATTTGAAAGGTACATTATTCATTATCTGAAGAACTTAAATCTCAATTTTCAATGCATGTTAAAAACTTAGAAGTAGTACATAGAAGCTAGAAAAATTATATGAATTGCATCAGTCTCAATTTCCTTATTTATGAGATACAAGACCAGTTTCAAAGAAAAAGATCACTTATGTTAGTAGAAAGAAATGATTTTAAGAATTACTTTAACTATCTTCATGTAAGCCCACATTCAAACTTAAGTTGCTGTTGAGCTGTCAAAAATTTGCTTGCATCAGAAGAGGAAATTTCTTATGCTCCCTAATTGTGATACAATGCGGTACATTTGACATTGCTTGTATGCTGTTGCCTACACAAGTTGTGTGACCATTTACTGTAAAAGTCAAGATATGTTTCTCTGTACATAGTACATCTTCAAAGCCGAAACTGTTTTTGAAAAGAAAGAGATAGATTACTACCAACATCCCTTAATCATGTGTTTAATATAGGTTATGTAGGTCACAACATGGCAACTGTAACAGTAAATATAGGCCAAGTTTATTGTGACAAACTTGATTTCTGGCATTAAAATTTTCAAGTGATAATCTGGAACAGTTGTGATTTATATACAAAGGATAGTAAAAACGATTCAGAAACATAGTAGATGTAGCCTCCATTTGACTGACTGCACCAAATTATATTCCACCTATGAATAGCTCAATATCTGTCTTAGGCTATGAGGAGATCTCGTGGTGGGGCAATGGTACTTTCCTTTCCAGTTAACCATTGCATTTGCAAGTTAGAAAATAATTGTCTATTCTTGCTTCTCCTTAAAAATAGTCTGTTCCAGTTTTCCCTGAAATGAAACGGAACTACGCAAAGCAAATTCAAGATATATCAAACAATGGAAAATCCAGGATGGAATGTAACAATATTATGAAAAGTAAAGTTGCTACTCACCATATAGTGGAAATGCTGAGTCACAGATAGGTGCAACAAAAAGACTCTCACAATAAAATTTTTCAACCATTAAGGCTTTTGTCAATGATAGACAACAGACGTGTGTTTTTGTTGTGCCTATCTGTGATTCGGCATCTGCACTATATGGTGAGTAGCAACTTTCCTTTTCAGAATATTGTTAAATTCAGGATATATAATATTGCTGCTGGCACATGAGAAGGAAACCTTCCTTTAAATATCAGTTAAAACCTTTCGTGCACTTTTCACCCTTAAACACGATGTTTTTCAAACACAAAGTGATGGAAGAATTCATTAATGTAAGTTTCATCAACAATTTATGTTGAAATTTTGGATTATAGTAGGAGGTGGAAGTATTGGACATATGCTGAGTGTCACTACTGAAACACAGGTTTATGTTAGGTTCAGAGATATAATAAATAGGTAAAGGGGGTACTAGCAAGTTCATATACCGGGATCACATAAGTGATAGTAGGAGAGAGGGGTTCTAAAGAGACTTACAATCTTACTTTAAGTTCAGTGTGGGGGGGGGGGGGGGGGGGGTTTGGAATTTGCTTGTCTTTTGGGTTGTGAAGATTTGATGCAAACATTAACAATTCTTATTTTTAATGGGACTCAAAGCACTATAAAATGCAGTAGGCAGAAGAGAAGTTTAAGGAATCTGCATACAATAACAAACAAGTTTAGGGCTATGGAAATCTGTAATGACTGCTAGCACCCAGAGTTTGCAGTACATTTCAGTGTGGGAAAACTTAAATTTGAGGCTTTTTTGTGTGTGAAATTGGGCTGTGTTAGACAAGAAGGTCATTTAAAAGTGAATATCTGACAGAAATAATCAGTTAATGGGCTAAGCAGCAGAGTGTTAAGTGAGAAAACATACTTAGGTAATAAGGTAGTTGACTAATCACAGAAACCAATCACTAATTGTTAATTAATAACTGGTTGTTGTCATCCATTAAATACCAGATCAAGTAACAGTCTCAAATTCTACCTATCTGTTATGAATACAATAATAACATAATTATGTAAATTTAAATATGGTGGAATATTTTTTCACTATCCGTGACTCATGAACTTCATTGTTTTTGCATGGGTCATTGCTGAACAAGAGTTTGGCATCACCAGAAAACGATAGTGGAATTTATGTGAAGTTTGCAGAAATATAATTCAGTTTATAGATCTGGAATTCTTTATGGTGATAGAGAGTGATAAGCAACAAGCATGAAAATGTCTTGACTGCTGCTAGCATATTACAGAAATGGTCCTTATTTTACTACTGAAAGTGATGGCAGCATGGAAGAAGACAGGTATGAATCTACCCCCTTGTGAACTTCTGAGCAGTATTACTTCATGAGCAATGTAATTTTGTGTTAGATTCCAGAACCTTGTAACACATGGCATTGTTTTCCATGAAAAAGATAAAAAAGATCAAAACAGAGGCACACATTTTGGAAGAAGACAATTATACTGTAACCTTTGAAAATACTGTCTCATCCTCTGCTTTCTTAATAGCAGGGTAGATCCAGGTTTTTGCATTTTCGCTCTAGGTTGTCAATATCAATGATTCAAAAGACCTCAGTGGAGTTTACATTTACTTTCCTGCACTTCACCCTCTCTCCCAAGCATACATATTGTTTCCTTTCAGACCATATATTTTTCTGCTACACCTGTCATTCTTGTCTTCATCTCATCCAATGGCAACCACCAATTTACCCATTCTGTCCCTCACTACTTGTCTAATTGCTGTTATTCCTTTATTTGCGGTATTTTCTTTTCAAAATTAAATATCCGTGGTATCCATATGTTGTATCAGTAGTAAGCGTGTGTGTGTTTGGGGAAGGGGGTTCACCTACGCACTGAGGTTAGCTTTCATTTTGTTGAGTAACTGTGATCTCAAATACGAAAGCCTCTTAATGTCTTTAACAATGAAAGTAGTATGAAATATTGTTAACACATTTTA